>NC_051863.1:39134549-39484549 GCF_015732765.1 Culex quinquefasciatus
ACGTATTTTTTGATTTTCGAGATTTTTAAATATGTTTTAGGGGACAAAAATCCGCAACTAACTACTAAAAAACTATTTTGAATTTTTTTAAATCAAAACTAGCATTTTAAATGGGCGTAATATTCAATGTTTGGCCCTTTTAAAATGTTAGTCTTGATTGAATATTTACATACCATTTTTGTATGGACAGCAGCCAAAATTGTATGGAGACTTGTATGGGTGAACCAATGACGCAAAATAGCTTATTTGGTCATAGGGAAGGCCCCCACAAAGTTTAAGTCAAATCAAAAAAATATAAAAAATAAAAATGGTCGAAATCGTCCGATTTCGAAGAGAGTTGCTCAGGTAATACTTTTCGAAACTGACTTGGTTATTGAGTTGACAAAATACTCTGACGACATACTTAAGCAATCGTTGCACTGGAACTTAGGAAAGTTATTAATGATAAAATTATAATCTATGGTTTTTGTTATTTTGATAATTCTATCGGCGATAATTTTATCGACGATTACCGACAATAACTTATTTTTAATATATTTCTAGAATTGACTAAAACCAAGAAATTATGTTGAACTTTAAACTTCCTCTTAGTAAATATAATTTGATGATATGGTAAGTTTCAAAGTAAAAATACTGAAAAAATATCACAAAATACCGTTTTTGAAGAACTCATTTTTTTATAGTTTGCAAACGATAAAAAAATTTTGCAATGCAAATGCATTTTCACTGTTTTAGAGTTTTTGGAATGAAATACTCAAATTTTAACAAAAAATTTTAACAAACGATTCGGAATTTTACATGCATTTTAACTGTTTTAAAGTTTTTTGAATGTATTATTATTTTTTTTTTACAAAATACATATTGATTGGTGCGCTGGAAGTGGGGACGCAAAGTCGTGATTATTCAAGTTAATTTTTTTGTGTGTTTTGTGCCGCTGTTCGTATGGGGTGAGGGCATAATTTGTAAAGGGAGCGCGTGGTCGTAAAAAATATTCGGAGTGAAAAGTGATTTTTTTGTGTGCCTTTTGTAGTGAATTGTGTGTGTCGCTTGCGGGCGGTGGGGCTTGACAGGGTCGATCGATTTTTTGTGCTTTTGTAAACTTAATCAATTGTTTTGTGCTTTTCAAAGCCCTTCCTATATCATCGTTGATCGGAAGGCACGGCGTCGGGTGGATTGTGTTTAAATTTTCGAATAAGGTTTTTTTTGCGGTGATCGAAAGACGCACTGACAACTCCTCCCTTTCGTTGAACTGCAGACTTCTTGGGAGGGCGCCGGTATTGACTAATAAAGTAGAGATCTTCAGAGGTTAAACAGTGAACGGATGGTTGGCTCCTACTGATCATTTTTGATTCATTGTTTAACTTCAGCTGATCTGTCAATAACGGAGTAGCAGCTCATTGGCAGTCAACCATGCTCATGCTCATGAATTATTATTTTTTTTACAAAATACATATTTTCTCGAAAAAACTAAAATTTTTCTAGTTCGATTCGGTATCAAACGATTTGAAATTTAAATTTATTTCACTGTATTTAAGATTTTTGATCAAAAAACTTTAATTTTCACAAAATACTGAGTTTTCTAGAAATTACCCATAATGCGAATTATAAAGTTTGAGTATTTTCGAGAAAATTAAGTACTTTGTGAAAGTTTAAGTACTTTGTTTTTTAAAGCACTAAAACAGTTAAAATGCATGCATAATTTCGAATCATTTGATACCCCTATTGCGAATCATAAAAAATGTGTATTTTCGAGAAAATATGGTTTTTTGTTCAAATTTTAGTACTTCATTCAAAAAACTCTAAAACAGTTAAAATGCATGCATAAGTTTCAAATTATAAAAACTTGAGTGTATGCTTTCAAAAAATACGGTATTTTGTGAAAATTTGAGTATTTCATTCAAAAATTCTAAAATAGTTAAAATAATTCGAATTATAAAAATTTAAGTATTTTCGAAAAAATAAGGTTTTTTGAGAAAATTATTGTTCTTTATTTCTAAAAACTCTGAAACAGTTTAAATGCATGCAAAATTCCGAATCGTTTGATACCCAATTGAAATACGCATATGATGAAGATCTGATCTGAAGATTGAAAGATCTTCCCAATTTGTCCAAAACATCGGTGATCTGGCAACTCTGTCTCAAGTTATGACCACTACAGTGATATTTGTGTACTTTTTTATTCCGGATCTAAAAAAATAGATGAAATTTGTGTTCAAATGTGTGTGTCCCACCATGTCACCCACTGTTTGTAAAGAGTGAGGAAGGCACCAACCACATTGGTGGATTAAGTTAGATTTTTTAAAAAATTGCAAAAAACATATTTCGTTGCAAAAACAGTCTCAAAAGAAATGATTAATACTTCTTCAAAAAATTGTTCAAAAACCAGCCCACAGTGATTTCTTTCACTTTGCGTAGCCACTTTATATTAATTTTGCTCCACTGCCGACATCAATAAGAAGGGCAATGTATTTTTAAGTCATATGAGGCACAGGTACACTGGAAGTACTGCCACGTGGCGACGAGCCGTATAGCATGATCATGTACTTTGCCAATGTTACGACCGATACAAGAGGTGATATCAGTGAAATTGAGTT
This sequence comes from Culex quinquefasciatus, assembly GCF_015732765.1. Classification (NCBI taxonomy): domain Eukaryota; kingdom Metazoa; phylum Arthropoda; class Insecta; order Diptera; family Culicidae; genus Culex; species Culex quinquefasciatus. The sequence continues at coordinate 39,137,144 of NC_051863.1, forward strand.
TTATTCGGAATTTCAGCATCAGAGAGCGTACCGTTACCGGTGTGCCAGCTTTTCTAAGGGAAATTTTCATTAACTTGTTTTAAAAATAACAAAAACTAAATTAAAGTAAGAAGGCTTCTCAGATTGAGATTTTTTTCGAGGAAAATGTATTACGTGTGTCAAATTGTGACAAATGTAAAAATATCAACATGCAACAGAATACCATAACGGTGACGAAAATACATGATACAGAAAGTGGGGGCTCTCTCTTTCACCGATGTGATGACAAAACAGCTTCACCTGTGACTGGGACGCACTTCCAGTTCATTGGATTGAAACGAAGCGGAGTTGGCGTGAGTCGTTGAATGTTTCAATTCCTTTGATATCAATTACTTTTGATCATCGTTGCACACGTGTGACGACGAAATTGATACTCCCTCATTGGTGCAGGGTATCAAATTGGTCAATTTGAAATTAAATTTAAAACTTGTTTTCTGCTGAGAAAATTTTCTTTAAGCAATATGCATTTTTTTTAACCAAGTCCAATCTAATTATCCTCAACAAACATCATCATTTGTGTACTTCCTCAGTACTAACGCAGCAGAAATATTCCTTGCACCATCCCATAATCACCGTCTTATTTTGCCTTTTGTCGATCCAACATGCTCGTCTTGCTGGCTGCACGAAACCATACGCTGGAAACATGGGACAAGATTAAATTTAATTAGTCTCAATTGAATTTTCCAACCCCTTTCCCGGGAAAACTTACACACACTTTTGCAGCAGCAGCAGTCTCAAGTCTTCACCATCCTCACCGGCTCACATCCCTCAGGGTCCTCACATGGGCACATTTATCCAGCCAACCAGCAGTGACGCTCAAGGGCTCGAGCGAATGCGAGTAATTGCACTTTTGTGCTCTGTAAGGACTCCGGAAAGAGCGGTGCTTGCAATTTGGAAATTAATTTAAGAATGAAAAAAAAATATTTTAGAATTTTGATTGAATTTAAATGGTTTAAAATGAACTTTAAAAAAAAAGTTACTTAATCCACCTTTAGGTGGTTGGTGCCTTCCTCATATTCATAAAGTCAATACATTCAGTAAAAATAGCAACATTCCCCCTTAACATGTTTAACAAATCAACTTTATTACTCATTTCTTTTGATATAGTTCGCAGACCATCAATATTTCTGGCTCATCGGCAAGGTCTGATAAAAAAAACCTATCCAACGATAGTTCGCATGGAACATTCAGACAATATTTTTATCACAATATCTGAAATCAAACCTCTAAAAAGTGTATAAATAACACTTAAGTGCCAATAACTTTTAATAGGGTTGTCAGATCCTTGATGTTTTAGGCTCATTTGAAAGGTCTTTCGATTATCTAACTAACGATGAGTCGCATGATAGACCCGGACATCATTTTTACTGAAATATCTGAGATCCGGCCTCCAAAAAGTGTATAAATAACACTTAAGTGCCAATAACTTTTAATAGGGTTGTCAGATCCTTGATGTTTTAGGCTCATTTGAAAGGTATTTCGATTATCTAAATAACGATGGGTCGCATGATAGACCCGGACATCATTTTTACTGAAATATCTGAGATCCGGCCTCCAAAAAGTGTATAAATAACACTTAAGTGCCAATAACTTTTAATAGGGTTGTCAGATCCTTGATGTTTTAGGCTCATTTGAAAGGTATTTCGATTATCTAAATAACGATGGGTCGCATGATAGACCCGGACATCATTTTTACTGAAATTTCTGAGATCCGGCCTCCAAAAAGTGTATAAATAACACTTAAGTGCCAATAACTTTTGATAGGATTGTCAGATCCTTGATGTTTTAGGCTCATTTGAAAGGTCTTTCGATTATCTTACTAACGATGGGTCGCATGATGGACCCGGACATCATTTTTACTGAAATATCTGAGATCCGGCCTCCAAAAAGTGTATAAATAACACTTAAGTGTCAATAACTTTTGATAGGATTGTCAGATCCTTGATGTTTTAGGCTCATTGGAAAGGTCTTTTTAATACCTTTCTGAAAATGTATAACATGACAGGGTTTCTTACAAAAACCACCCTTTTTACAATCTTCCGGACATACGCCAAAATCGTTTTTTAGCATAACTTTTGAAGTACTTTACTAAACTTCATAATTTTCAATAGGGACTTATGGGACCCCAAGACGAATCGAATGAGACCAAAACGGTCCAAATCGGTTAAGCCAGTGCTGAGATAATCGAGTGCATATTTTTTGGTGCACAGACCCACATCCCTACACACACACACACACACACACACACACACAGACATTTGCTCAGAATTTGATTCTGAGTCGATAGGTATACGTGAAGGTGGGTCAAAATTAAGAAGTTCATTTTTCGAGTGATTTTATAGCCTTTCCTCAGTAAGGTGAGGAAGGCAAAAACACTTTCAAATAAATATCTTTGTTCAAAATGAAAAAAAAAAAATGCCGGGCTCTGGAGTCAGAGTCGGTGGAGTCGGGTCTTTTTGGGGACCTGGAGTCGACGTCGTCAAATCTCGAATAGCTGGAATCGGAGTTGGCTAAATTTTAAGAGGTGGAGTCGGAGTCGAATTTTTTGATAACTCGGATTATTAGTCGGAGTTCTCTTAAATTTATGATAAGTTTTGTACTTTTTTTGTTGTTCAGTATTTATAATAGTGCAGTTCAATTCACAAAACTTAATTATATTTAAAGTTTCTTTATTTATCAGTTTTTTATTGTGATCGGACTTTTGCATTGTTGCGAAAACGCTGAGAAAAACAGCTTTTGACTCCTAGCTCTAATTTTGTTGTTTCAGTATGATCACTGGATGATAACCTGTTAACCCTTTCGTACCCATGTTTGTAGAATCATAACTCATACAATAACAAACAATTGTGTTTGTGTAGTCAAAAATGTTAAGAATATTTAACTGATTCTTGAATGCCCCATTTTTATACTTATTTAGGGGAAATATGCCCTTTCTAATCAAACACCTCTCTTCGTTGTATGAAGAGTTTGATGCTCGATTAAAGCTCCAAAAATACTATTTAGGCTATAAACTTACCAGCAACAGCACCACCTCAAGTAAGCACGCAAATTTTGTGCCATTTACAGGCCAAAAAAGATCAAATTTAATGCACTTTTGATCATAATTTCGATTTTGCGAGACCATTTCTCATCATTTTGGTGGCGCACACATCCACACGCAAGATGAGAGGTTGACTGCTTCCGATTACCGGCAACATGTTCTTTTGATCATTATTTAGCCACTCACTTGAAAAATAATTCCGAAACATGTAAATAATTAGCAAGCGCCATCAAAAAACAAACGCGCCAAGTCTTTTGACGTTTGAATTTGGACGACCCATTCCATTCGAAGGCTGAAGAAAACCGAGCGAGAAGCGAAGGCAAATAAAGAACAAAGAGTTGCCACCAACACCACCAGCAGCGCCTGCTGGAGTGAGCCAGTGATGCCAGGAATTTTTTTTCTATAAATGCTACTTTTCGTGCGTGTTCGCTTAAAATTTCATCAATTTTGGCAGCACTAAGCAGACCCAAAAGAGCGCTGGAAGAAAAAAAGAACTATGCTGAAAATAGGAAAATGGGCGTGGCCCAATGCACTCGACTGATTAGAATGCATTTAGGAAATATTTTTTTTAAATGCTTGTTAAAAGAATAGTATAAATTTTAATAAAAGTGAAAATAAACAGAAATGTTCACAAAAAGTTTCTCTACTCGTTGTTATTCTTGGTTTTAGTAAATTTCAAGAAACACTCCAGATTATCCAGCATCATTCAAACCGACTGCCTATTAGGCTTAAAATGGGTATATTTCCCCTAACCTTTTGAAATTGATCTAACCTTATTTGATCAAACATGTTCTTAAAAAAGTTCACACACAGTCATCTTTTAGTTCTTAAGAGGCAGTATTTGTAAATATTGCTCGGTTTGTTCTAGAGGTCGTATCGAGGTGCTCCGATTTGGATGATACTTTCAGCATTTGTTTGTCTATATATGAGATGAACTCATGCCAAATATGAGCCCTCTACGACAAAGGGAAGTGGGGTAAAACGGGCATTGAAATTTAAGGTCCAAAAAACATAAAAAATCTTAAAATTGCTCGCATTTCAGTAAAACTCCATCATTTCCAACTATCTTAGATGCATTCGAAAGGTCTTTTGAAGCACTTCAAAATGAGCCATAGACATCCAGGATTGGCTTAACTTTTTCTCATAGCTTTTGCAAATTACTGTTAAAAACTTCTAACTAACGTGAAATTTTCCGAGGATTCTGAATATGAAAAAATTGAGACCAAAAGGTGCCGCTATAGAAGCCTACAGGGCAAAAACTAACGCTGTAAAAAGTTTGTTATAGAAAAATCGAAAAACTATGAGAAAAACTGCGATTGGCCAAAAAGCTAATCCCGTAGGCTTATAGTCCATGAAATTCTCTAACTTTTGACCTATGGGAGTATGGGTGTTGGAGGCTGTTGCAAAAAGATATTAAGGTTTTAAAAAAATCCATTTTTAACAGTAATTTGCAAAAGCTATGAGAAAAAATTAAACCAATCCTAGATGTCTATGGCTCATTTTGAAGTGCTTCAAAAGACCTTTCGAATGCATCTAAGATAGCTGGAAATGATGGAGTTTTACTGAAATGCGAGCAATTTTAAGATTTTTTATGTTTTGTGGAGCTCAAATTTCAATGCCCGTTTTACCCCACTTCCCTTTGTCGTAGAGGGCTCATATTTGGCATGAGTTCATCTCATGTATAGACAAACAAATGCTGAAAGTTTCATCCAAATCGGAGCACTTCGATACGACCTGTTACACATTGGTGAAAAACTCGCTCTTAAACCCACAGTTTAGCAGAGCCATCCGAAAGAATAAAGAACACGATCTAGTAGTATAAAGGTGAACGGACACAGAGGATAATTGCCGAAATTAACGAGAGCGTTATTCTCATGGGTTAATTTTCAAAACAGTTCACCAAAAAATAGTGCCAATATCGAGATTCGAGCCCAAGACCTTTGACATATCGAACCGCGCCCATACCGTATCGGCCACCAAAGTTCGATGACTGCAAGATGGTCATTTGGCAATATAAGCCACTCAATGGAATGAACTGTTTCAATGAACAAATGAACTCAATTTTGTTGTAGTTCACCCGTGAGAGGTTTATTCTTCCATTAAATTTTTGAGAAATATTCTCTCGACTGAAAAAAAAATGAATTGGCTGATTTCTTTCTTGTTTTCATTGGCATCGCCTTATAATTTTTATGTCTAAATAGCATTTTCTGCACCGCTTCAATGTACCCCCTCCCTTTTCATCCATTCAAGAGAGTTATATTTTGTTTTTAGTCCTTTGGTCCTTGCGTAACACCCATCTCCAGAGTGGTATAGACATCCGTACAAACTTTCCAGCACTCCCCACCCTCCCCCCTTCTCGATTAACTTTCTCAAATTCACACTCGCGCCCTTCGCCACCCCTCAGCTCTCTTCATTTACTTCCGTGGAGCTTTTCACACCAACCGCCCGTCTCACCGCCCACCCACTTTGAGCAGAGAGTGCTCTCCATTTAACTCTATTAAAAGCATCTTCTTCGCTTGTCGCTACTATGCAACCATTCTTGAACAAAACCTTTTTGCCCGGTAAAAGTTTCATATCCGTTCGCATAGAATTTCAACACCCCCTCCCCCTCCTATCTGTAGTCGCTTGGAAGGTGGGTGCGGGGAAAGCTCTGAATAGATATGGTTAACGCTTATGATGTTACACATATTTAAGGCTACTGTGTAAAACCGTGAGCTAGAGACGCTTTAAACTTGTGATTCTGTGCGATAGAATCGAATTACATGTCTTGGATTGAAAGTCAGGAACTAACTATAACCAAACAAAACTGGAATATTGAAATACCTCGCCCTTTTCCATTCTTTATTTAAAAAAAATTAGCAAAATCTGATTTTGAGATTTTATGTCACTTAACGGTACCCTAATCCATTGCCACCATGGATGATAGAATTTCATCCCACTTCCCAGGGCACTGTCTGGAAAACTCTGGTATCGTAAGGCGTATAGGTGTGAACATCGGGTGTGGCATGATGACGGAAGGGTTAGTGTCTCATTTAGATCAAAATGGGCTGCGGTCTGCCATCGGAAACCGGAAAATGCCGCATGAAAGTGTGACGATGGTTTCTTGGGGAATTTGTAACAGATATTCGATGTTTCAAATACAGAAGTGAAGGACAATGAATGTCAAGAAGCTAGCTGAGTGAGTTTAAAAAAAGGATAACAAATTACCCCAAGCGAATAGAAGATAATACAGTTCTCTACGGAATTGGTCTTTTTTTTAATTTTATTTTTTGTATTTTTCCATCCAGCTGAAGCTTTTTTGGTGCCTTCGGTGTGCCCAAAGAAGCCATTTTGCATCATTAATTTGTCCATATAATTTTCCATACAAATTTGGCAGCTGTCGATTCAAAAATGATATACGAAAATTCAAAAATCTGTATCTTTTGAAGGATTTTTTTTATCGATTTTACGTCTTCGGCAAAGTTGTAGGTATGGATAAGGACTACACTGAAAAAAAATATACTCGGTAAAACATTTTTGGTGATTTTTAATTTTAATTTTTGTCACTTAAACTTGATTTGCAAAACAAACTTATTTTCATTTTTTTATTTTCTGATTTGTTTTAGGAGACATTGAATGCCAGCTTTTCAGAATTTGTTTAGAATGTGCAAAAAATCTTTGACTGAGTTTTAATCAATACTGATTTTTTTTTTCAAAAAATCGAAATATTTATCGTAAAATCGGATTTGCAACCAAAAAGTTCTTAAGAGGCAGTATTTGTAAATATTGCTCGGTTTGTTCTAGAGGTCGTATCGAGGTTCGGAATCCTCGGACAATTTCACGTAAGTTAAAAGTATTGGAATTGTAATTTTGATTTAAAAAATAATTAAATAAAACATTTTTGAAAAAAAAAATAGATTTTATTTACCCTATGATCAATACGTCAAATGCTGTATCAAGTAGGCGAAAACCTGTTTTACCCCTAATCCAACAAATTGTTAAAAATATTTTAATTCATTCTAAATGGCAATTTTTCCAATCAAATTTACAACTCCAATACTTCTAGTTTACGTGAAATTGTCCGAGGATTCCGAATATGACAAAATTGAGACCAAAAAGTGCCGTTATGGAGGCCTACAGGGCAAAAACTAACGTTGTAAATTGTTTGTTGCAGAAAAATCGAAAAACTATGAGAAAAACTGCGATTGGCCAAAAAGTTATTTCCGTAGGCTTATAGTCCATGAAATTGCCTGTCTTTTGACCTATAGGAGTATGGGTGTTGGAGGCTGTTGGAAAAAGATATTAAGGTTTTGAAAAAAATCTATTTTTGACAGTAATTTGCAAAAGCTAAGAGAAAAAGTCAAACCAATCCTGGATGTCTATGGCACATTTTGAAGTGCTTCAAAAGACCTTTCGAATGCATCTAAGAGAGTTGGAATTGATGAAGTTTTACGGAAATGCGAGCAATTTTAAGATTTTTTATGTTTTTTTGACCTCAAACTTCAAAGCCCGTTTTACCCCACTTCCCTTTGTCGTAGAAGACTCATATTTGGCATGAGTTCATCTCATGCATAGACAAACAAACGCTGAAAGTTTCATCCAAATCGGAGCACCTCGATACGACCTGTTACACATTGGTGAAAAACTCGCTCTTAAGTGAAATTTTGATAAAGCTCACTGTTTTCAAATTATAGCCATTTTGAGGTTACTTTTTGAAAATAGTCGCAGATGTTCATTTTTTTTTAAATTAGTGCACATGTTTGCCTACTTTAGAAAAAAATATATTTGAAAAGCTGAGCAAATTATCTTTATTTTTGCATTTTCGAACTTTGTTGCTGAGAAATTGCCATATAGAGGTTTAAAATCAGAAAAAATGATTTTTTCTAACCCTTCTATTTCTATTGTCGATATTTCAGCAACTAACTTTTAAGTGATATCTGTTTTTCAGAAAAACTAGATGAAATTTAAAAGAGATGAAACTCGAGACAGGGTTGGAAAGGTCTTTTGATTATCTAACCAATAGTGGGTCGAATGATGGATTCGGACATAGTTTAAATACATTTAAGTGAGATCTGGCTTAAAAAAAGTACATAAATGTCACTTAAGTGCTCATAACTTGAAAAATGGTTGCCAGATCTTCAATGTTTTGTACTTGTTGGAAATGTTTTTTTGATTACCTGATCAACGATGTATAACATGATGGTATTTGAGTCGATTTTCGGTTTCTTATCTACACAAAAAAAATCAGAATGTTACATCATTTATAAAGTAACACTTATGCACATCATCAAACATTTAAATTTAAATGCAATAGATTTTGATTCGATAAGTATACATGAAGCTGGGTCTACGAGCTTTCTGTGAAAAGTTCATTTTTAGAGCAGGATTATAGCCTTACCTCAGTGAGGAAGGCAAAAAGACAGAATTTATAAATGTAAAACAATGGTAAATACTGTTTTCAGCATGATCATCGAGGTGAAAGTAATATCCTACAGTATTTCTTTGAAAAAACAGTAATTACCCGATCTCAATTTCCACCTGAGCGCCCAAATACCTTGCTGAGTACCTACTCTGACGAATAAAAGAAGCTCCTCTTCAAACGTCACGCAAAACAACAGCTTAAATCATAACAGAGTCGTTCATTTTCCTCCCACCCCCTCTCTGTCAGGTGTGTGGTGTAGCATTTCTTCAATAGAAGTGGCTCCGTGCGAAAAACAATGCAATAAAGAAGACGATTTTTCGCGCACCGGTGTGGTGTGTGGGAGGATGTGGCAGTCACGTCGCGCTTGTAAATTTCCACAATGCAAATAAACAAGAAATTAATTAACTATCCACGCGAAATGGTTCGCTTCGTCGAGGCTGAGCTTTTGTGGGGGCAATGTGGAAATTGTCGCACGTTTTTTTAAATTGGTCTATCATGTGCGAATGCTGCCGATTTTCCCCCGCACTTTCTGTCGATCTTTTTGCGATTGTTTGGCGTCTTTATTTTTTTCTCGGGTTTCCCCCCCGTTGAAAATGTATCAATTTCGTGTACTGACAGTCAAACAGACGAGGGCTGTCTTTGGAGCTTTGCAGATAGCTAATAAAAAAAAACGCAGAATATACTTGATGTGCCCTGAGAGGAGGAAAACTCATAAAAGAATGCTGTTTCAGAGTTGGAACTGCGTCAAACCGTAATGGACATAAATTAGGGGGGAGGGAGAGGAAAACAACCATCGGGCGACCCCGTAATGACCTAATTATCATTATTGCCAATGATGGATTAATGGCAATAAAAGTTTTATCTCGCGTGTAGCACGATTACCGACGATGTGTTTGGTGACGGTGTTGGTGATTTAGCGCCGCGTGTTGGCAGAAATCGATTCAACGCACTAGTAAATTAATTTATTGTGCCGCTCTAGGATGGCTATGAACTGCATGGAAATTAACGTTGTAATAAAGTGTGATAAACTACCTTACACCTTTATAAAATGTGATATATTTTCATTATATCATCCAGTTTTTGGCGTGTTAAATTTAATGTGTACCGTCATCAGGGGTGACATTGGGTCTGGGGTGAGATTTTGTATGAACCAATCTCACCCTCAGACCCAATGTCACCCCTGATGACGATACACTTTACAATTTTCAATTATTTGGCCATTTTAAATCATTGTACGTTCTTGGCAGAATAGCTTAGATATCCAGACCCAGAGAGAACAGTCTAAGGAAAAGTCATTGAAATTGTTGGCTCCGTTACTCTATACCCTTTGGAATCCCAGCAGCTCTAGGCGTTATGTTTTCAGCGTTACGGGTCTGCAGAAGAAAAATGTTCATCTAAGTAAACTTAGGTTTTTTCAATGATTTGTTTGTTTTGACAACTGAGATTTTGATTATTTTATGTAATGTGAGAAATGAGTTCGTCGTTCTAATTTGATTCTAATTATCTAAAAAATATATTTTAGAACAGAAATATTTTGATCTTTTACAGCAGTGTCCCCCAGAGCCGTAGACTTTAAAGTGGCAGTGGAGCAAGTTGGAGTTTTAACAAGGGTTTTAACTGAAAATTAGGATTGATCAAGTTCGTACTGTGACTTCAGCGAGAGCCAGCCAGAGATTCCATGTGTCCAGCTTTTCTCAGTCGTTGCTCCTCAAAAATTAAGAAGTGGAGATACGGTTGAGGGCAAGGCTAATGATTGGGCAGACGAATTTTTGATAGCGAAAGTTTGAAAAACCTAATTGTTTGCTTCTGACATATTTCGTGTTTGTTTTTTTTAAAAAGGTGATGTTTTGCGAATCATTAATGAAACATCAATTTTTACCTTTTTTCGAAGCAGAAAAGTCTTCTCAATTCGTATTTTTTGAGTGGTTACTAGGGTTTTCCAGCTGTGAATCGTCAGGGGAAAAAAATACAGGAACGGCTGGTCTTTGCTGTGAAAGGCGGCCGCAGCTCGGTTTCTAACGGAGACCGTGGTATTACCGTGGTCATAAAGTCGTGTTGAAGCTGAGTGCCAACACCGGAGTGCCGTCGGATGGATTTGAAAGGTAAACACTAAACAGTCGCTGGGCATTCAAATCAATTGAGCACCGCTTTCGTCACCAGTTGCATGCTTGCCCAGTCTGATTCCTCGATCCAACACAGACAGGATCAACCCGACACTAAGCGCAGGTCATGAAGAAGCCACACTTGCACTTGTCCAAGCTGGCCGTCCGGCACTTTTTCTTTGATTCCACAGCGGTTGGTAATCCGCCCGATACGGAACACTTTTCCTTGGCGCAGTGTTAGATGCAACTGTTTGAGATTGGCATGGTAACCATAAAACAATCTTTGTTGATATTGGAAATTGGTGACGTTAGCTAGTAGCTGTGAAAAAAATGTAACGCCTTGAACGTCAGTTTGCCCCGAGGCCTACGATAAGCAAAATTTTACTGAAGGGGCGATGTACCACGATGTACCGCGTAACGCAACCATAAATTAAATGCCAGTGCTCCCTCTGGGAATACTCTCCACCAGCACACACAACAGTAGTCCCGACCTTTCTTAAAATTTTGTGAAACTTTGTCCTAAGCAGAGTCAAAATTAAAAAATGGCTGAGTACCGATAAAAATTCTGGAAAAAAAACTAGCTGACAAATATCTAACCATTAGGGGAGGGAAAGGAAGAATTATCAAAAATTGTGTAAATTTCAGATGGTTTAATTAATTGCTAACCTCAGAAAGGTAGAGTTTATTTTATTTTTTAGCATTGAAAATCTGCTGTATCTTAGCATCCAGAGGATCAATCTTCAATGTCTAAATTCAAATTCATAGGGCATTTTTATAATACTTCGATTTTTTTCTGGGATTAACACTCATTGGCATTTTAAAAGTAAAATAAAAAAACATAATTTTATTAGTTTAAATCAAACTTCCGAAACGGCGCACTTTATCAATATTTTTAGAATGAACTTCTCGATTTCAAATTTGTTTTACAATAAATACTTGTGTCAATTGGATGAGATTACTATATAAAAAGACATTTAAGGGTGCACTGTAGGGTGACAAGAAAAATTGAAAATTTCGGAAAATCGCAAGAGATACCCCTTGGATCGATTCTTTAGGCAAAAACAAGTAACTGTGCCAATTTTGAGCCAAATCGGTTATGGCTAAGGGGTCGCTTTTCATCATTGAAGTTTATATGGGGAAAATCGCAAAAAAACGAATCAACTCGGATCGTTTTGCACCCTTCGACAAAATTGTAGGGAATTTAATTTACTACAAGAATCTCACACTTGGACAATTTTGGGCGAGACCTGCGCCACCTAGCAGAAAATTACTGAAACGATGATTTTCCCCACACATTTTCGTGATTTTCCCCATATAAACCTCAACGATGAAAAGCGACCCCTTAGCCTTAACCGATTTGGCTCAAAATTGGCACAGATACTTATTTTTGCATTAAGAATCGAGTCAGAGGGTATCTCTGATGTCGATTTTTTTTATTGTCACCCTAGTGAACAGCAACCAGGGAAGTTGTTGTTTTCTTATTCCAAAATTGTCAAACTTACAAACCATTTTCGTGCAACAATTTCATTGTTAAAAATAAATAAACTTTGTTGTACTTACGTAATGGGATGTTTTGAAGATACTAAAATGTCTGTAACGAAAAATCTTGGTGCAAAAACTGAAAAAAGATATGCTGATATGCTCCGATAAAAAAGAAACTCGGAGACAACATTGTTGTTCATACTTTTCATCAAATCATCAAATTTATGTTTTGGGAAAATGTCTTTGTGTGAAAAAATAAATTCGAGACTCGGCAAAAATCCTAAAACCTATTTTTCTGAATTCATTTTATCAATACTTGCAACTTTGTCAAAGATGCCAAATCGAACAGAAAATGTCTCCAAGAAATACAGATTTTGAAAATTTATTTTTGCAATTCCGTCGTGAAACTACTTCCTTTTCTTGTCAGTCTTGAACGACGAAACAGCCTACTTTTCTGTACCAAAAATCCCAGAATCGAATTGTGACCCTTTACAAAACAAATGCTGAAAAGTTCTACTTTTCAGCACTGAAATGGATGCTGAAAAGTTGAACTTTTCAACACTTGTTAGGAAAAGTTATTCTTTTCAACATTTTTTGATTTAAACGATTCATTGACTCAATGTATGGACATTTTTCCCATAATTCTGTTCAAAGGGTGTTTTTCGGAATTGCAAAAACGTTGTATGGAACTCGTTGCAAAACTTGACTTTTTCATCACTCGTCGTATTTATCCAACTCGGTGAACCTCGTTGGATTAATGTACGACTCGTGCTGAAAAAATCCTCTTTCTGCACCTTGTTGCATAAACTACTGTTACCATTTTTGTTTGGACAGTATGGTGCCAAAAATATGGCTTTTCAGGACACTCCCTGGTTAACTAATTTGGCTAAAAATTAGCAATGCATTGAATTTTCATCAACAATTTTAGAATTCACAGTTAATTGCTATTTGCCACTTTGACAGGCGATTTACTGAAATTTCATTAACAACTGAAATTCCTGCAAAAGTCATTTTTTTTTTTTGCTTAAAATTCAGATTTTTCTTGTATCAGTTTGAGAGTTTGACTTATTTGAATAGGTATAGGCAAAATTGTAGGTATTAATGGGGATTATTTAGAAAAAAAAGGGACACGTTAAAAAAATTTGGCTGATTTTTTTTAACTTTTTTTGCACAAAATTTTTTGTATGTATGTATGTATGTATTTGAACCCCCGCCTTGGCAGGACTTGGCCATGACCACAGTATATTTCAACTGAGACGGTTCGGTTAGTAACCACCATATATCTCAAGAACCTTTGAAGCGAATACCTTTCTCTGGCTAACGATTTCTTCTGAAATTGTACGGACAAAGATCGGTAATGCAGATGACTCGGGCCAGGCAATCCACGACTCCCTCGTCCAGTTCATGAGTATATGAGATGGCCCTGGGCTGTTTTGAGACGGTGTTAGTAGTTATATAATGGATTGATATGTTATACCTTGTGACATTATTTCGCCACTACGGATCAATTCAGTTCTAGAGCATTAACTCCATGATGGCCGACTGGTTAGCGTCCCAGACCATCAATCCAAAGGGTGTGAGTTTGAATCCCACCCACCTAAAGGTTTTTTGTTCATATTTAAAGTTCAATTCCTGATTCCAAATTTCAAGGGAACCGACCATTTTTTGCACAAAATTTTATATTCCAAAATCCGTATTTTTCTATTTTCGAGATTTTTTGATTTATTTTAGGGGACCAAATCGCAACTTTTGAGCTATCGAGAAGTATGGTCCAAAAAAAAATTGGCCGGTTGAAAAAAAACTTTTTTGCGCAAAACTTAATGTCCCGAAATCCGTATTTTTCTATTTTTTAGATTTTTTGATTTATTTTAGGGAACCAAAACGGGGAAATTTCAGTTTTTTTTTGGAAAATTACTTTTATTAATGAATTCATACCTCGGAGGCAACATTTTTGATCATACTCCTCTATGGCACAAAAGTTGCGGAGTTTGTTTCCTTAAAAAATACAAATTTGGGAAAAATGTGTTTTTGTAAAAAAAGTTTATGAAAATATCGGCAATTTTTTTTCCGTCTGCCAAAGTTTTTTTTTTTTGAATAGTCATCATCAATATCACAAAATGATCAGAAAATTCCTTCAAAGGTTAAAGATTTTCGAATCTTTAAGTACCATTTTTGTATGAACAGCTGCCAAAATTGTATGGAGACTTATATGGATGGACCAATGACACAAAATGTCTTCTTTGGTCACAGTGAAGGCCTCCTCAAAGTTTGAGTCAAACAATAAAAAAAAATACAAGCTCAAGTTTAAAACTCAATGGCATCCTAAACTAAGTCGAATGCGACCGGTTTGGCAAAAATCAGTTTAGCCAGTGATGCAAAAAAAAAAATGAGTGACATTTTTGGTAACATGCAGACAAACACACGGCTAGAAATCCTGTAAGCAATTTCGGTAACTCTGTGTTGTAAATGTTTCCAAAATCGTCAACATTTTTTTTATTTTGAACAACATTTCGATTTTGAAAAAAGGAATGAAATTGAGAAAATGTTAACGATTTTGAAAACATTGCCATGTAGTCGAATTCAACAACACAGAGTTACCGGATTTGCTTAAGGATTTCTATCCGTGCAGACACACCAGTAAAATATATTTGTAAAGGAAAAAGTAATTAAATGATTCTGAAACTGAATATTCGCTCGTCATATTTTGGTACGTATTTTTGTGCAACCCCGAAAAATAACATATCCACAATTGATTGGAATTTGGCTGAAAAACAAATAACTGAATTACGTAAAATCCAGTCCAACTTTTTCTCTTCCTGGATTTTCAACGTATTCAAGTCATGTCACCGGATTAGTTTGTGATGAGTGATATTTGAACTGCGAAAAAAAACAAATATTCAGGATATAAACAAGGTGAGCAATGCTGACTCGTTTTTTCAATGTGGAATAAAAAAACTGAATGCACGAATCTATTTGCATGTTTGCTTCTGCTTTTGAGTAAGTGCAAGTATGCGTAACTGATACCGAACAGACGGTAATAACTAAATTCATGCCATTTCAATAACAAATACTGTTAAAATAACAAAAACTGTTATGGAATATTCTTACAAAATCCATTTTTGCATTAGAGTTCAATAACAGTTTATGTTATCATAACAAAATTTGTTATTGGGTTGATATTGGTTGAAAGCCAAAACCACTTTGGAATAACATTTTTTGTTATGGAAAAATACCGCCAACTGTTATTGGGATGATCGGATTAGTTGTTAAAATAACAATAAAATAATAACAAAGATTTGTTCGAAGAATAACAGAAAATATTATTAGTCTGTTATTACAATAACAATCCAATAACAAAAAAATAATAACGACGAATAACAATTCTTGTTATAAATAACATAAAATGTTATTGGCCTAGTATTTTCAAATATCATAAAATGTTATTCCCTGGTATTTCCGTCTGCTCGGGATATCATATTTCGCAAAGCAGATATATTACAAAAACGGTATCATCTTTCGTTGACATTCTGACCATCATCCAACTAAAACCTCAAGTTCATAGTGTGGTCATCCATCCGGAGTGCTTACCTTATTGCTGTTCCGTCCAGACTACGTCCAGCAAACAAATAATAGCTGCAATTTAGCAATATAAAATATATCTCCAGTCAATTTATCTTAAAACCAAACTGCGGTACCTGTCTGGAACTTTTCTGTCCGCCAGGCACAAAAAGCGCAAAAGCATGATTGGTTGCCAGCTCTGTCTTGTGCATGGGACTATAATATTCCTCCAGGGAGGAAGAAGTGTTCATGGGATGTTCAACACCCTACCGGTGCCTTGGGACACCCTTCAACCACAACCACTACTGCAATCCCCCGCTCCAGAAAACATGACCTGGTCTCTGGTGTCTGGTACTCCCAGCCCTGCTACTGCAAAATCGTGTATATAAATTTCAATTAAATTCAATTTACGGTATGAAAATATCGAGCAATTCTTCATCTTTTGCCGTCACATCTGTTGCTGAGTTGCCAGGTTCTTGGGACAGTAGAGCCTCGGTTGGTTGAACAAAGTCAGTTTCCAGCGCCAGTTCGACAGTTTTGCGGCGGAGGTTGTTGTTTACTGGACAGAAAGAGGCCATATTAATGGAAGAAGATGTTGTGAACATCAGTGTAGCGTCGTGTAGTGTTTGGAGAGTGTTATTGGAAGCACGTGAGAATATGCCTACGGCACTTTTTGATGTCGAAGATGTTTACCGTTCTCCTGTCGGGTTTTCAGTTGAGTCGGAGTGGGTGGGAATTTTGTGTAGCGTATGTCAACAATCAGAAAACCGGAATCTCTTGGGTGTGGGCGAGAGTGGGTGGGAGTTGGCAGGCACTACATGTCTATCATGCCCACATTAGCCAGATCGTTGGGATGTTGAAGACATGCCGATGCAAGGGAAAGTTTAGTATACACATTTTGTACTTAGTTTGTCGTTCTCCATTTCCAAAACAAGAAGTATTTTTTGCCCTTCACGGATTCCCAGACTCGATTTCAATTCTATCATAATTTGAGTCTCGGGACCAACGAGCTCACAGCTGAACATATTTTGCTATGATTTTTTAGAATGTTTCACTGACCTTAAAAATGTCCCAAACGAACAATGGATTTAGATTGGACTGTCAAACTAATCCTGACTGATTCACCATCAAACTGTTCGGCCATTTTTGTCCATCATCGTGCCCGAAAACAAAACTATAAATCCGAATTAAATCCAGTGTGTTGTTCACTGCGAATACATTTCTCCACTATCATCAAATTAATTCCACAGGACATCCCACGCATCACCCTGGATCGAGTACGGTGTGCATCGGAATTCCAGTACCATTTGTCACTCTCTTTTTTTTCCACAGCACCAAAATACGAGGAAAAAAAACTACCAACTCCAAAAAATCACTCCCAAAATGCTGACGATGGCACAGAATTGCCGCTAGAGTGAGATTTATTTGCGCAAATAGAAGCAACATTTTTCCTCACTTTCCTGGCCGGGGACCGTTGCCTCAAGTGTGTCCTCACGCCAAGGACGCGGGAGTGGTGTCGTCACATAACGTCCTGCTGCGAAAGCAGGGTCCTGCACAACTGGGCGAAAACATCAATGTTGATGGGCATATGCAAATTTGATTTTTCCACTTTGACCTCAGAGCTGCCTGGTGAAGCGCCTGTTTTGGACACGATTGAACATTTTGAGGATTTGAAAATTTTGAAGAAAAATAATGAATATCCCTATTCATTTTTACAAATTAACTGCGAAAAAGAAAATATAAAAAAATAACAAATATATTTTAAAATATAATTTAAAACTAGAGTACATTTTCAAAACAACCATTTGTTTTTAGAAAAGCTGATCATGCTGAAAATGATTCTAAGCGCAGATACATTTAAAATTGATTTCATCTGATTGCACTTCAATTTCCGATGAAATTTTGCCGATCTTTCAAAAAAAAAAAAACATATTTATTGGCCCCAGATTTGTCGATCCGATTTTTAAATAGACATGGCTACCAAAGGTAAGTGACAACAATGTAAAGTTGATTGAAGATAGGTGTTAAAAAATATTTTTATATCTGTATCATAGAAAACTCGTTTACCTTAACACTCAAAGAGCCGGATTCCTAAAAAGAGCGAACGAACCATGGCTCACAAAAAAGAGCCGCAGTTCTTTTTGAAACTAAAATCTCTAGAAAGAACTGTTCCAAGATGGAATGAATTGTTTACTTGTGTTTTATTGTAGTTTCTTGATTTTTCAACATATTGTAGTACATTTCAATTTATTTTTGAGAACTGAAAATGTTTTTTGACTAATGCCAAATTTGTCAAAATTAACCTATGTTGCATACACCCAAAATTCAGAGTCGTGAGAATCGTTCCCTCAAAATTTATTGAGGGAACAGTACCAAAATCGAAAGAATAATGCTACCAACTCACACCATCATAACAAATTCATAACAAAGTTCATTCGTTAATTGAAACAATAAATCTCCAACAAGTGTCATACATCGACATCTGACCACTCCTTAGTTACCAAGCTGTGGTGGCAGAGGCAGTTAAGTCATTGGGTTAGTCTGTCAAAGGTCTCTGGTTCGATTCCCGAAGTCGACACTTTTGGTTTTTTGTTTGACGGATGAACTTTTTTTGCAAATGAACCTCGAGAGAATAATTCTTTCGCCCATCTCAAGCTGTGTTCTCTGTGTCCATGAATGGAATCACTATTCTCTCGACTCGAGACCATTGTTCTCTAGGACGTTGCTGCCCAGTTTTGGGTGTATAACCCAACCCCGCCTTTAGACGGGCTTCGATTCAAAAATCACCAAAAATTAATTTTTCAACTAATTTTTGATCTTTAAAAAGCATTGGAACGAAGAACTCTTAAAATTTTAAAAAATTTATGGGTTGGAAGTTTTAGTTGTTTTATGTGACTTTGCCAATGTTTTTAAAAATGTTTTTTTAGGGGTCAACTTTGGCTGTGTTTTTTACTAACATTTCCTATATTTTAAGTAAAAAGAAGTATGCAGTAATTTTTGTTTTGTCCCAGACTATGTCTCTACGCATTTGTTTACAATTTAAATAATAATGGGGCCATTTTATAGCCAAAAATGTGAAAAACAAGCAAAAAATTGAAAAAGTGGCTATAAAAACATTAGACAGGCATAATGTAATGATAGGAGGTGGGAGAATATGCCAAATACTACCAAAAACAATCATAAACTGAACAAGATAGATGTAAATTAAAATATTAAAAGTTAAACAAGAAAAACATAAAACAAGAGAAGTAAAGGTTTTCGTAGAACAAAAATTGCTCAAAATGACCTCCTAAACAAGGGAAAAATAAAAAATTTCGAAAAAAAATTAGGCAGTAGAGGTTTAAAACTTTATAGATTAGATCAAAATGTAGAAAAGAGTTTCCAGAAAATTTTCTTGAAAAAGTTTTGAAAAAATGTTCAGCAAAGAGTACTTGAATTTTGCATGTAATAAGATTTGAGAAAAAACCTTACCATGTTCGAAAATCCCCCACATTTACTTGCTCTTAATGTGATCTTAAAGATATAAAAATAAATAAATGAAAAATAGTGTTTTTTTTATTGCAAATCAAGTTTTAGTGACAAAACGTTAAATAAAAAAAAAATTTACTGCGTATCATTTTTTTTCCAGTGTAGTCCATATCCATACCTACAACTTTGCCCAAGACACCAAATCGATCAAAAAATGCCTTCAAAAGATACAGATTTTTGAATTTTCATACATCATTTTTGTATGGCCAGCTGCCAAATATGTATGGAAAATTATATGGACAAACTAATGATGCAAAATGGCTTATTTGGGCATCTCGAAGGCAACAAAAAAGTTTCAGTCAGATTAAAAAATACAAAAAAAAACCGAATGACCTAAATCTGAGAGAACTGCTCAATATTTTCATATACAATATTTTTTATGTTTAAAACATAATTTGAGAATTCAAATAATCACTTCATGCGAATTCTGTAAGAAAAACGACTTTTCATTGATTGATTCTCATATTTTTAACTTAAAAACAGTTGTTTTGTATTTTGTGAAAATTTGGTTACTAAAATGTCTTTTGCAAATCTTTCAATACTTTGCGTCGTTTGATACTCATATTAAAATTATGAAAATTTAAATATTTTCCGAAATGTGTAATTTACGAAAATTTTAGTACAGTAGGAACTCTAACCTATTGAAAATCTTCAAAAAATTTGCGTCGTTTGATACCCATAATGCAAAATATAAAATTTTGAGTATTTAAAATAAATATACCGTAAACTGTGGTGACTTTGATAGCCCGGGGTGACTTTGATAGGTTTTTTAAAAGTCCGTCAAATGAATATCCCAACATTTTTGAAAATTTTGAGTATGTAAGCATTAAAGGATAACTTATTATCGAACAAATATGTAAAAATGTGACTGTTCCATTGGATGTTTCAAAATTAATAGCCAGACCAAATTTCTATCAATGTCACCCCGAGCTATCAAAGTCATCCCAGTTGACGGTATATTTGGCGAAAGTTTTTGAGTACTAATCTAATCTAATCTAATCTAATCTAACACAAACGCAGCCAGTCCGATGAAAGCATGCTGGAAAGTCTTGTGATTAGATTACGCCCCAAGCACTTTTCTTGTCATTATTAATAATTGTAGTACATCCGAGAACACCCGAAAATGTAATACAAAAATTAAAGCGGCCAGCCCTACTGCGTTGTGTTTACCGCAGAGAGGATTCTGAGAACGGATCACATTTCACAGAATCTACAGGGGAGGAAGGATGCGTGGACATACCGTACCAAACGCTCCAATGTCATGTTTCATGTGTGTTATATAGTAGTTAGTTATGTTCAGATAAATGAAATATATAAATAATATATCAATTGCAGTTTTACAAATTACCTTGATTTTTCCTGAAAAAATGTTAATTAAAAGAAAAAGTAGAAGGGAAACGAAGGAAGAGTCATTAAATACTTGATCGTAAGCGTTAAATTAAAAGACCAGTTAAATACTTTTGAAATTAGCTAAACCTTATCTTAAAATAAATCGTATCAAGTAAAAATTAACATGTTCTAAACTTTGATTGATTTTGAAAGAAATATTTACTAAACTTTGATTGATTTTGAAAGAAATATTTACGAAGTAATCGCAATGCAAAGAAAAAAATGTCGAGGAAATAGGGAAGCAAATATAAATTATTGCAACAAACAATAAAACATTAATCCGGCAGCACTGTCGACTCCTGCGTCACCCCCAACAGCATTAACCGTCAGCAGTCTCCCCGTTGGCTTCTCTCTCCAGGCAATCATCCCCGCTCGCAATGATTCCAATGATGACACAGCCACTCTCGCTCTTGGAAGCGGGAGCGTGTCTGCCAACACCACACACGCGATCACGAACACTATCAGGCCAGCAAGAGCGCATGAACACAACCACAGTTTTTCTCTCGGTTTTTCTCATCTCTTTCGTTTCCAAATCGAAGCAAACGACGCCGCTAAAATTGGCAAATCTGGTACAAAATCGTCGCAAAAACCGCATTTTCACGGTTCCCCGACCGATAACCGACCAAAACACGCTCACCGTGACAATACTCGGAACAAGGTCAATCGAAAGAACACGGACAATCCACAAAAACGAGAAAAAACGCGAAAAATTTAACAAAAAACACGGACGCCAAGCAGAACGAACTGCTCCCGATGACGGCCACGAACGAACACCCGAAAGTTTTTGAGTACTAACACTTTTTAATTTACTAAATTTGAAGAAAAACCCATGTGTCAACATAAACTGCTTTCAAATTCAGATATGCTTGTCGTTATTCGATAACTATAGTAAAATTCTTATTTAATGAAAAAGTATTTTGATTTTTGAGGTTGAAATTTGACATTCAAAAAAATCTCATTTGAATAATTTTTATCTTTAAAAGAGATTATAATTGAATAAGTTAATAGAACAATGTAAACTACGCTAGGATTAAGAAAAGGGTTAAAAAGATACACTTCCAATAATTCGTTTAAATTAAAAACACTGACCTACAGAAAATGACAAAAATGACTGCGCAGGCTCAACTCGAGGGGAAGCATAAAGTTTGGGGTCCCCAGAATCACGTGCATTTTGAATTTTCTAGAAATAGTTTGTTGGTCGATGTTCTGATTGCATATTTGTGGCTTCACATTGTTTATAGTCCATTTTGGCAAAAGGTTATTCTATTTCAATTTCTGAAAAAAGAAACTGTGTTTTTTTATAAATCTAAATGTAATGTTTAGAATTTATTTTAACGATCCTATAAATATATGAAAGACAATAGTTCAAAGGACCTTTTAAAAAACTCTAGATTTGCATAATTTGTTGTCAATAAATCTTTGACAGTTTTGAATATTTTTAAATCTATTTTTCTGTTTAATTTTTTTCTAACGGTAATCATTTTAAACTGAAACAACCCAGTTTTTTGTACTTTAAAACATTATTTGATTTTAGTGTAATTATTTTAAGATATTGAGAAACCATCAAATCTATAGGTAAAGATATTAGATGCACAACCAATGACATTACCCTTCACAGATACAGACTGAAACACACACACACTGAGATGATATGCCACTATAGGCAGTGGAGAGAAAATCGCGTTTTTATTCGCTTCCAAAAACGAACCACAGGGGTCACTAATCGGATGAAAAGTACCGACGACAAGTTCGCAATGAGATTAAAATCTTGACCTGGTTGACTGATGGCACTTCCTCGAAGAGCTGCAGTTTTGAAAAAAGAATGGGTACTGAAACTTTTCTAGTTTTTGTAGATCTAGTTGGAAAAATTAGGTCTCTCATAAAAAAATGCTTCAAAATTTATTCTACTTTTTGCATTAACTTTGTGATGGTTTATTTTTGTTTTCGTTGAATCAAAGTCTACATGTGGTCTAAACAACCTAATTAAACTAGAATTACCCTTAGAAATCCAACTTTCAACCCCTTTTGGGTGAATTGAGATGTCGGCAAGGTAGCGTCACCCACTCCATGAATTTTGCTTCCCTGTCGTATCGCTATCAGTGTGTCTTTGCGGGTGGGCCATGTTGCAACAAAACCGGAAGGACCTCCCCCTGCTAAGTTCTCTAATCGCCTGCGGCACGTAAATCACGACGACCCGCGGAGGTCCGTTCCGGTTGACCAATTTTTGAGTGTTTTCGCTTGTGTCCTCTTCTATTTCTGGCGCACTGTTGCCATAAATCCACGCGTGAATTCGACTAAAACAACTAACCAGCTCTGGTGCAGGATCGTTGTAAAAAAAATCATTCGTTTGGTTGCTCTGTGTGTGTGGGAAAGTCAAAAGTCCATCACGAGCAAAAAAAATACTGTGACACTCTCACGCGCTGTGTCAATATGGTTCCATGTAGAGCTGCAGCGTGGCCACCTCACCGGGTCGTCCCAGATTTAGCGGAGGAATTGTCTGGAAATTCAAAGGTGAATATTTTATAATTAATCGTAATAAGAATTTTGTAAAATGAATGATTCAAAACATATTAGCACATTTTTCAAATTTATATTACTTACATGAATGTCGGTTGAACATAATTTAAATTTATATTTTTACCAATTGAAATTTAGAATTAATGTCAGTAGTATCGGTTTTAATCAATTGCAAGAATTTAAATTAACCTTAAAAATTGACTCTTTTTTAAATGTTTTGTCAAATTTGGGTCAGAATATAAATATTTTAGGTTTTATTTATTTTCCAAATAAACTAGTTCCAGGATTTTTTTGTGAAATTGTTGAAACTAACAGAAACCCAATATGAGTGAAATTTGGTCTGGGGGTTAAGATTGGGTCATACAAATTTTAGCATTTTTGTATGACCCAATCTCACCCGCTGACCTTGAGCATTTCTTTTATTACATTGTAATTTTTTGGTTTTTGACTTCTTCACTGAGGAGAAGCTTTAAAATCACTTGGAAAATGAACCTTTGAATTTGACCTCCTAGACCCACCTTCATTTATATTTATTGACTCAAAACCTGAATTGTGAACAAATGCCTGTGCGTGTGTGTGTTGATAAAAAATATGCACTTGATTTTCTCGACTTTGGTATTGAAAATTGTACAGTTTCATTTAGTCGTTTAAAAGTTATTATAAAAACTAACTTAATCCTCCTATGTTGTTAATGCCTTCCTCACTTTTTACGAACAATGGGTAATATGAGAGGTTTGGACACATATTTCAGCTATATTTTTAGATACAGAAAAATAAGTACACAGATTTAACTTAAATGGTAATAACTCGATACAGGGTTGCCAGTTCTTCAATATTTTGGACTCGATGGAAAGTTCTTTTGGTTACATAGCCAACGATTGGTTGGATAATGGATCCGGACATCGTTACATTTAGATGAGATCCGGTTTCAAAAAATACATAAATATCACTTAAGTGGTCATAACTCGAGACAGGGTTGCCCGATCTTCGGGAGCGTTCATTTATTACGTAAAATATTGGAGGGAGAGGGAGGGGGGGGGTCCGAGGCCGTGTAACGCTCGCTTTTGTTTCGAGGGGAGGGAGGGGGTCTGAAAATCCGTTTTGAAATCCGGCATAAAAAAGTACAAATATATCACTTAAGTGGTCATAACTCGAGACAGGGATGCCAAATCTTCAATGTTGAAAGGTCTTTTAATTACCTAACTAACGATGGATCGGATGATGGACCCGGGCATCGTTTACATGCATGTAAATGAGATCCGGGTGTATGTGAAAACACATTTGACACATTTTTATACATAACTTATAAACTAGTTATCGAAACTTCAAACAATTCAATAGCGATGTATGGGACCCTAAACCAAGTCGAATGCAACTGGTTTGGGCAAAATCGGTTTAGTCAGTGCTTCAGTTTTAGATTCTGAGTCGATATGTATACATGAAGGTGGGTTCTTGAGCTTTTAATAAAAATTTCATTTTTAGAGTAGGATTATAGCCTTACCTCAGTGAGGAAGGCAAAAAACTATTTAGACGATTACAAAAAAGGGGGATTTTCAACATAACCTCAAATGGCCGGGTCTGATCACTACGGAAAAGTCGTGTTGAGGGTTGCCATTTTCTTCAAAGGCGGTGTCTGTATATTCTTGACAAAAAATCTGTAGATAGTGCGGATCAATTTCTTGCCCTTGGGGAGCTAATGATCAAATACTCTGATTTAGTTATAAGCTTTTTCTCTGTCTTTCCCATTTTCTTTGCATTTTTTTTTTAATTTGTCTTGCTCTTGTTAGTGCATTAGTCATAGAAATAATTGTTCCATAATGGATTATGATGCAACACACAGCTGAAAGGAACTCTGAAACTCTTTTTTGAATTGCAAAAGAACTCTTGAACTCAATTCAATATCACAATAATATAATTAAATATCAATTATAATGCACGATTTGCCAGAGAATCACTCAGCTTGAAGCAGCGCCCACGTAAGCCGAAAGACAATCTAATGACAACACTGACCGGCTTTGGCGCACGGCTCTGGCGTGTGAACCTGTTCTGACATGGAACTGTCATCCGAGTTAACTTTTGCCGTCATAGCAGCACCCGTAGCAGCTCCGGGACCGGGTTCTTATCGGGGATTTCTGGCCTCTGGCAGCCCTGGCGCGCAGGCCGGGGTGGGAGGTCAAGTGGTCGTTTGTCAGCGCTGAAGCGGAGAGGTCGTCCGAGGAAAACGCGCATTGAATGATACATCGACGTCAAGTTTGTCCCAAATTCCGGGCTCCGAGCACGCACTTGATTGGTGGAAACGGTACCATCGGAGCAGAACACTGGCTGAAAGTTGCCAATTTTACTGACTGCAGACGATACTCCGGCGATGCACTCTCGGCAAATCATTTCTGGTTTTGACGATGCGTCAACGTCCATGTTGAAGGAAGAGGGAGGTGGACGCTCGGGAGGGTCGGACCAAACGTGTTGCTGCCAGCTGTGTTGAAATGAATGTTTCCGGGAACTTTTCGGATCGGGTCAAACTGATGGAAATCGAATTTTATACCCTTGGTGCAGGATCAAATTTTGTGAAAGGTTAAAATTTGATGTTTTTTGAGCTTTCATGCGGATAGAAAAATGGATTGAAATTGAATTTCTGTCGAAAAGGATCGATGTCCAACATCACATAACGGTTTATGGAGTTAACTTTTTAATTCCAGAAACAGATACGATGGGTGGGTTAGATATTTCATAGCTGATATTGTTTTGACAGTAAGATAATTTTTATTTACATTTTCAAGGGTTCTCTATTAACAACGTTGGTTTTATTTCTTGAAATTTGAGAATCTCCTCTCCCTCTTAGCTCGTGGATAATTTTCCACATTTTTCATTCACGTGGTTTATGGCTGACCCACTAAACAAACATGTTCGATTGATTGATTTACACTTAAAAAGCATTGAAAGGCTGGTACAAATTTTAATTAAAGCTTTTTTTATACAGAGCAATTCTCTACGAAATCAGTCTTTTTCTAGAATTTTAATTTTTGTGTTTTTTAGTCCGACTGAAACTTTTTTGGTGCCTTCGGAATGCCCAAAGAAGCCATTTTGCATCATTATTTTATCCATATATATTTTCCATACAAATTTGGCAGCTGTCCATACAAAAACGATGTATGAAAATTAAAAAATCTGTATCTTTTGAAGGAATTTTTTGATCCATTTAATGTCTTCGGCAGAGTTAAAGGTATAGATAAGGACTACACTGAAAAAAAAATGGTACACGGTAAATTTTTTTTGGTGATTTTAATTTAACTTTTTGTCACTAAAACTTGATTTGCAAAAAACAGTATTTTTATTTTTTTAATTTTTTTATATGTTTTTGAGGACATCAAATGCCAACTTTCCAGAAATTTCCAGATTGTGCAAAAAATCATTGACCGAGTTATGAATTTTTTAATCAATACTGATTTAAAAAAAATCGAAATATCGGTCGCAAAAATTTTTCAACTTCATTTTTCGATGTAAAATCAAATTTGCAATCTTAAAGTAGAGTAGTGAAATTTTGATAAAGTGCACCAATTTCAAGTTAAGGCCATTTTTAGGTGAATTATTTGAAAATAATCGCACTTTTTCATTTTTTTAAATTAGTGCTCATGTTTGCCCACTTTTGAAAAAATATTTTTGAAGAGCTGAGAAAATTCTCTATATTTTGCTTTTATGAAATTTGTTGATACGACCCTTAGTTGCTGAGATATTGCCATGAAAATGTTTAAAAACATGAAAATTGATATTTTCTAAGCCTCACTCAAACAACCCACCATTTTCTAACGTCGATATCTCAGCAACAAATGATCCGATTAACAATGTTAAAATATGATTCATTCATAAAATTTTCCGATCCTTTCAAAAAAAAATCAAAATTTTCGAATCAAGACTAACATTTTCAAACGGCGAATCATTCAATATTACGCCCTTTTAAAATTTTGAAAATAAAATGTTATTGGTTTAGTATTTTCGAATATAAACAACATTTTTTGTGTTATTCCCACGTTATTTCCGTCTGCTCGGGATAACATTTTATATTATTTATAACAAGTTTTGTTATTTGCCGTTATGATTTTGTTGTTATTGATTTGTTATTGTAATAACAGACTAAATATATTTTTAGTTATTCTTCGAACAAATTTTTGTTATTATTTTTTGTTATTTCAACAACTAATCCGATCATCCCAATACCAGTTGGAGTTATTCTTCCATAACAAAAAATGTTATTCCCAAGTTGTTTTTGATTTCAATCAATATCAGACCAATAACAAATTTTGTTATGATAACATTAGTAGTTTATGCAACAAGTTGCAAAAAGAGGATTTTTTCAGCACGAGTCGTACATTTATCCAACGAGGTTCACCGAGTTGGATAAATACGAAGAGTGCTGAAAAAATTAAGTTTTGCAACGAGTTCCATACAACATTTTTTGCAATTCCAAAAAACACACACTGAGTGAAATTTTATGTCAAATTTTCATGTATTTTGTCAATAAATCGTTTAAATCAAATTTTTTTTGAAAAGTGTTACTTTTCAAAACAAGTGCTGAAAAGTTCAACTTTTCAGCACCCATTTGAGTTCTGAAAAGTAGAACTTTTCAGCATTTATTTTGAAAAGTGTTGCTATTCGATTCTGTAATTTTTGGTACAGAAAAGTAGGCTATTTCGACGGAATTGCAAAAAAATGTTATTAAACTCTTATGCAAAAATTGATTTCGAAAGAATATTCCATAACACTTTTTGTTATGTTAACAGTATTTGTTATTGAAATGGCATAAATTTTGTTATTACCGTCTGCCCGGGTATGGACAAACTAATGATGCAAACTGGCTTCTTTGGGCATACCAAAGGCACCAAAAAAGTTTCAGTCGGATTAAAAAAAAATCGAATGACCGAAATCTGAAAGAACTGCTCACTTTGAAACTCGGACCAGAGGAGTAGAATGGTCCCAATAACAATTTCCAATCATTGATTTGAGTGGAATGTTTTTTTCATAATAGCCGTCTGTGTGGAATCCATGGTTTGGACTGGTTTAAAAATTGTTTAAATTTTTGTGAATTTCTTACATACAGTCCCTAAAAAATTGCAAAACATCTGGATTGGTATTAATTGCATTTTTAATCTATTTTTCTTTCAAATGTTAAATTTATTGCTTGTGATTTCAATCATCATATTTTTTTAATACTATTCTTACCATCTAAAACGAATAAAAAAACTAAAAATTAAAATATGAATTTATGGAAAGTAATTTTATGAAATGGTTTTTTTTTTTTGAAAGTGTAGCAAATTTGTTATGAATTGTTTTGGAAATGTTAGCTCAGTTGAACCTAATCAATTAAAAATTATGTTTCCCATTAAAAGTTGTTTTTAAATTAATTTGGTTATTTTAAATGTTGATTTGATGCTGTCACATTTTTTTAAATAATATTTTAAAATTAAAATATTTTTTTAACAATTGATGTGATTGCTAGAAAAAAAAATATATTCATTTAAAATTAATCTTATTGTGTAAACTGAAATAATTTTTAAATATTTCAATTTTGTTCAGCTCTTAGCTCGTTGTCTTAAACCTAAGTCATGGGCCATTAAAGTAAATATCAAAGTATCACCAAACATACATGTAACCTTTCCTGTTTGGTAGATTTCCCAAAAATAAAAATAAGTCTGGAAAGAGCACCGCAAAACAGAAATAAAACCGCTTAACGGACACTTCCCACAATTGATTGTCTCCCATTTTGGGCCGATTTTGATCATATTCTTTCTCCATTTCCCAGCCCAGCCCAGCTAAAATTTTCCATCACGGGGGCGCGTCTGCCTGACTGATGGCCACTTTGTGTCTGTCATCATCCCCAAGACTGCCGCGTTCCTGGCTGCTAGTTGCCATTTGCCAGATGGAGAGTGCCCCCTCATGGTGAAACAAGATTTAATTCAGCACGAACATCCTGGAGCTCGTGTTTTTTCCACTCTTTCTTTTTCCCGGATTTTCCCGGTCCGAGTTTTTCCTTGCGCCGGGCGGAGAGAATATGCACACATGTACATGTTGCACGTGGTTCATGTTAAGCCGCTGATGTATCTAATAAATTGGAGTACATTTGATGATAAAATATGGAACATGCACCATTTGCACTCGTACTTAAACATGCACGCACACATGCACACATTTCGACACGTGGCCTCACATGGACTAGCTCTGGCTGGACTGAACTTTTGCGGGCGCAGAATGTTCCCAACCGTGCTGAACCGATCGGCAGTGAGACCAGATTTAAGGGAGATTGTTTTTTTAAATTGAATCTTGACAATTCAAAGAAAATTGAGAGCATGATGTGCAAGTAGTAATTTGTAAAAAAGAAACTAAAATATATTTTTCAGACAAGATAAAAAAATCATGCAAGCTGGCAACCCTTCCGAAAGGGGTGAAAAGGCGCGAACTAGAGTAAAACATCACGGTTTGGTAAATGTAGGAATTTTTAATATTGCGGATACCAGCTGCAAGCTTAAGGGGGTACACAGCAAAAGGGGGTGAAAGTTGGGGCAAAAGAGGGGCAGGAATATAGAGTGTAAAGCTGTTAAACATTGTTTTTCCTCCGAGAGCCGTCGGGCAGCTTATTTTTCCGGGGCGGTGCAACAATAAATTCCGCCAACCGTATGTGACAGTCGCCGGGCTGGAAGTAAGTCCGATTTGATGGAAGAGAAAAGAAGCTTTTACTGTTTCCGCGGAATATTGGATTTGGGTATCCGGTTGCAGTGCCGGAATGGTTCGGTGGAATATAAAAATATGCTTTCATTATGTTAATAGAAATGGCATGATAATTTTTACTCGTGATTTTGTTGGTTTTGTTTTAAACAAGCAAAACATAGATTGGTAGAACAGAAGTTATTCTAAAAATAATACCATCCGGTCTGAAATGGATTTCATGAGTTCGGTTCCATTTGGGCCCCCAAACAACTTCCCAAAATTTCGGAGCGATTGGTTTTGTCTCGGCTTCTCGCAAAGTGATTCAAATTTGTATGAAAATTTGTTTGGGAAAACCGTCCTTTTACGTTTTGATTTTTATAATTTTACAAGCTTTTCCCGGCAAACTTCGTCCTGCCCTTTTTAGGTTTTCTGACGTTTATAGCTTGTTTGCTTATTCAGCCTGCTGTGATCAAAATTTGATTTTACGCAGCTTTTCCCATAAAATCTGCAGAATTTCTGGCATCGGTTCCAGAATGGCCACAGTTGTCACTATTTGGCGTAAGAACTTTCCTTGGACTTTTACAAACCCAACACAACAAAGAGCACTTCGATCCGACGCTGAAAAGTAGAACTTTTCAGCATTTATTTTGAAAAGTGTTGCTATTCGATTCTGTTATTTTTGGTACAGAAAAGTAGGCTATTTCGTCGTTTAAGAATGACAGGAAAAGTAAGTAGTTTCACGACGAAATTGCAAAAAAATAATTTTCAGTATTAAACATAACACTAAAAATTATTTTTTCTGCCATCACAGCCAGTACTCATCAACAGGGTGTCAACCCATTTCTAGCTTCTCTTTAAGATTTTTGTTGCATCAATAAATCCCATAAATGGGTTACTAATCTTCAAGCTGTGAACGTGATTTTTTTGGCAGGTGAGCATTTCTCTGAGATTTTGGTCATTCGTTTTTTTTTGTATTTTTTAATCCGGCTGAAACTTTTTTGGCGCATTTGTTATGCCCAAAGGTGCCATTTTGCATCATTAGCTTGTCCATATAATTTTCCATACAAATTAGGCAAAAATGATGTATGAAAATTCAAAAATCTGGATCTTTTGAAGATATTTTTTGATCGATTTGGTGTCCTCGGCAAAGTTGTAGGTATGGATAAGGACTACACTGAAAAAAAATGATACACAGTAAAACAAATTTGATGATTTTTAATGTAACTTTTTGTTACAAAAACTTGATTTGCAAAAAAAAAAAACACTATTTTTAATTTTTTTTTTTATTTGTTTTAGGGAACATCAATTGCCAACTTTTCAGAAATTTCCAGAGCGGCCAATAAATCTTTTACCGAGTTATGAATTTTTGAATCAACACAATTTTTTTTTAAATCAAAATATTGGTCGTATCTCCGCGTCATTTCATCCAATTTCAGCGGTTTTAGACGCAAAAGAAAGGTGATTAAATTGGCTATTAGAGAAAAATAGTAAGAAGTTTCATTAATCTAGATTAACATATGAAAAGGGCGCATGAAACATTAAAATGCCGTTTTGACGGTGTCTGGACAAAAGAGCCTATGTCTGGAAATATTTTTATCGGATATCCCGGACATTTTTACGTAACATACTAAAAAATGGTAGGATTTCATTAACAAGATTCCGAGATATGATTTTGTGAAAATAAAATCCGTGTTTTTCGAAACCCGGAAATTGACAAAATCGAAAAAAAAATCAACTTTTTCATTAAAACTGCGATAACCTTGAAATTTCAGCAATGAATCTTACATATCTGGGTACCAAAATTTTTGTAATTGAAAGACGCAACTTTTGGTATCCAGACATGTAAAAAAAAAACGAAACTATTGGCACTACGCCCCCCGGGGCATGGCCTTCCTCTAACGTGGGATTTCTGCTCCAGCGCCTCTGACGAGACAGGAGAAACCGGGACCGACGTTTTACTTCACCATCCGATAGAAGCTCAGTGGATAAGGCGGGAATCGAACCCGCGTCTCATAGCATCATCGGGATCGGCAGCCGAAGCCGCTACCCTTGCGCCACGAGACCCACTCGTACTCATCCAGACATGTATAGGCCTGAAATTTTCGCTGAAATTTTAAAGTTATCGCAGTTTTAGTGAAAAAAGTTGATTTTTCTGGGTTTTGCGCGTGGCGCATCGAAAAACACGGATTTTATTTTCAAAAATCATGACTCGGAATCCTGTTAATGAACTCCTTCCATTTTTTAGTATGTTACGTAAAAATGTCCGGGGAATCCGATAAAAATATTTCTAGACATAGGCTTTTTGGTCCAGACACCGTCAAAACGGCATGTTAATGTTTCATACGCCCTTTTCATATTTTAGGCTACAGTTTTGAAACTTCTTATTATTTTTCTTTGAAAGGCCCACTTATCACATTTCATTTGCGTATAAGATAATTGAAATAGGTTGAAACGGCGAGGAGTTATGATTTTTCGAAAAAGTGGTTTTTGCGAAAATCGACGAAAATGGCCATTTTTTAGACCACCCTAACACGGCGTAGGTCGCCCTAATGGCCAAACAAAAAAATACGCGTCTAATTATTTCGACCAGGGAACCCCCAGAAAAATTTTGAGCCCGATCCGAGCACTTTTGTTTTTTTTTCCATGCTGCTTTCGTGGGGAATTGCTGTATACATAAATAAGTAGCTTGCAGGAAATTTCAAGGAGGATGTAAATATCTTGGCTTTGCGTGGACATGAAAAGAATGTTTAAAAAAAGAAATTTTCCTCCTTGAAATTTCCTACAAGCTGTCAAATCCCGTACTGCGCGTTTTGTTTTTGGTCGTCTTCTTCTTCAAATTGCATGGCATTGTTGCCGGGAATGTGTTTTATTGCACCAAAAGTGCAGAAAATCGCTGGCAACAATTTCTGCGGCACATTCTGAAATGCCGCGCGGCGTGTATCTTAGAGAGAAACGGACAATAACTCTGTATCTTCGAATTTGACAGCATTGAAATGTTTCCAAAATCGTCTTTTCAGGCCAGAACGCGTTTGACACATTCCGTAGTCTCATACAATCCTTCAGATAATCGAACTTTAATTTTGGGCCAAATTGAGTTAAGAAAACTCCGTGCATTTTTGTCACTCTTCATATGAAAGAAGTTTCGATCTGATCGTGCTATCTTGACACACCCTGAAAACTGCTGCTGCGTTTTTCTCGGATCGTCAAAAAGCGACATGCGATGTGGTAGTATTTTTTGTATTCTTCATCATTTGTGATTATTGTATTGATAAAATGCTCTGAAGAAAATGCAATATCAAACTCTCAGTAATCTTAACCCATTATTGGCAGATCCAAGCCAGTTTACCACAAACCGGAACTCTCCGATTACATCGCCATGCTTTTCCGCGAAACAACGTCCCAGTGAAGGGACGTAGGGTGGAAGCTGAAATTCGATAATGGAACCGCATATATTATATCCTGTCTGTTGCATCAGCGATTCCGATCTCTAGTCACGGAAAACGGGAAAATCCATCCCGTGTACCCGTGTGACGTTAGAGAGCGACTGATGGCTGTTTCTGGCCCAAATGGGTTCACCTGGCCAACGATACCCGCGCGGAAAGCGATCACGGAAACAGGATTACCAGGCCAGCTCACTCTAAATAGTGCTGCTGATGGACTTTGCGCGAAATGCAACGGGTGTTTGTGGCTGTGTGTGTCTTTTCCACGGAAATCCCGGAAAATATGGTCATGTTAATTAGACTTTTCTTAGTAGTACCATTTCGCAAAACGCCAAATTTTGCCGAGCACTGAAATGTTTGTACAGAATTAATTCTAAAATTTTGCAGCTTCCACTGACCTAGACTTTCCGTTGCCGGTCGCTGGACTGTCCGTGAAGAGCGAGCATTATTTGCAAACCAAACAAGCGGGGTTTACTTTTGATTAATAATTGAAAATTGTTGACGATGCACGACGTATACTCCAGTGCCTATCCACTGGAGGCGGATGGCCGGAGTATTGACCATCACCAGACTCGGAAATAACACCGGGAACTAGATGGCAACAGCGGAAAAGTTCCCACGCAGCTGGGGCAGGGTGTGCATGGTAAAATTGCTATTTTTATTTGTCAAAAATTCGGAGTTTTTTTCTTTGTGATTGTTTCTTGTAATTGAACGTGCCCGATGAAACTAAATGCAACTTGGGGTGGCATCAATTTTTAAGATTTTATTTTCAAAACAATATATCCTCCCTCAATTTCGTCGTGCTCTACTATATCGTGTGGTAAACACACCACTGTGTACCATCACGCGTCGATGTTTAATCCACCGATCGATAGTCGAGCATTTATTAATGGAAACGGATTTTATGCTCGTGCATCGGGCCGGAAACTGACGGGCGGAACATTTGCAATATGGGCAAACAAAACAAAAAAAAAAAAACAAACCCACAGTTTACCCCTGGTTCACACTAACGTGTTCGCGGAGATTGTGGATATTTGAAATGGACGTATACCTCAATTGCCCGTTCCATCGTTATTAAAATTCATAAGCCGAAGTATTTCGCGCGGGATTTAATCAAAATGGGCTGCATATTGGCTTCATATGAGTGCATAATAATATTGTACTGACGTGTATTAATTTACTTAGTTCATAATTGGATGAAGCTTTTCCTCCCAAATTTGGTGCAACTTGCTCGAAATGCTCGTCAATTATTGGCGCTCTGCACTTCATGGTTACTGGTTGAATCAGGGGAAATGCACTAATTGAATATAACACTAGCTTCAAATTTCCGGACCAGCTCTATTGCCACGTAGTCGAGAGCTCATATCGGCGTTATAATACCGCAAAGATTGAATAATAGCAGGAGATAGAAACGGGGTGGGATATGCAGATTCCAGATCGTGAAAAACGAGAGGAAATTGAATTTCGATTAACATTGCGGAGGGCGGTTCGATTTCAATTGGTAAGGAAATTACATCTTTCTCTTTTCCTTTTATTTCATGAAATTAATGGCAATCATCTGGCTTTGTTCGGAGGGATCTTTGAAATAAAGACATTTCTGCCTTTCATTTGAGAAGCACAGCTTGACATTTGAGTACTTTGCCAAGTCTGAAGATATTTCCTTCTGCAAGGAGCATGTTGAGATTCTTTTGATCAGTTCCGTATCTTTATGTTGAGCGCATGTGGCGTAATCAATTCTCATATGTAATGAAAAATTGATTACATTTTATCGATAGGAGTTTATCAATACAATATGACTCGTAACAGCATGAGACAATTCGATTAAAATATAATACATTGATTTCAATTTATGTTGATCTCTGTTGGCTGTTTGTGTTCCACATTTTCTCAGCTTCGAAAAGTACATCAAATTTTCCTTCTAATGACATGTCTCACGATTTTTTTTAAACATTTCCCGAGTATAGGTTAATAACAAGGGAAATGCGTAACAATATCTTTCTCTGGTATCAATACCAAATTTTGGTATAGCTGCAGCCTAAATAACTATATTCCTAAATCCCTAAATTCCTAAATTCCATAACTCCTAAATTCCTTAATTCCTAAATTCCTTTATTTCAAAATTCCTAAATTCCTAAATTCATAAATTCATAAATTCCCAAATTCCCAAATTCCTTAATTCCTAAATCCCAAATTCCCAAATTCCCAAATTCATAAATTCCTAAATACCTAAATACCTAAATTCCTTAATTCCTAAATTCCTAAATTCCTAAATTCCCAAATTCTTTCCCTAAATTCCTAAATTCCTAAATTCCTAAATTCCTAAACTCCTAAATTCATAAATTCCTTAATTACTAAATTCCTAAATTCCTAAATTCCTAAATTCCTAAATTCCTAAATTCCTAAATTCCTAAATTCCTAAATTCCTAAATTCCTAAATCCCTAAATTCCTAAATTCCATAACTCCTAAATTCCTTAATTCCTAAATTCCTTTATTTCAAAATTCCTAAATTCCTAAATTCATAAATTCATAAATTCCCAAATTCCCAAATTCCTTAATTCCTAAATCCCAAATTCCCAAATTCCCAAATTCATAAATTCCTAAATACCTAAATACCTAAATTCCTTAATTCCTAAATTCCTAAATTCCTAAATTCCCAAATTCTTTCCCTAAATTCCTAAATTCCTAAATTCCTAAATTCCTAAACTCCTAAATTCATAAATTCCTTAATTACTAAATTCCTAAATTCCTAAATTCCTAAATTCCTAAATTCCTAAATTCCTAAATTCCTAAATTCATAAATTCCTAAATTCCTAAATTCCTAAATTCCTAAATTCCTAAATTCCTTAATTCCTAAATTCCTAAATTCCTAAATTCCTAAATTCCTAAATTCCTAAATTCCCAAATTCCTAAATTCCTAAATTCCTAAATTCCTAAATTCCTAAATTCCTAAATTCCTAAATTCCTAAATTCCTAAATTCCTAAATTCCTAAATTCCTAAATTCCTAAATTCCTAAATTCTAAATTCCTAAATTCTAAATTCCTAAATTCCTAAATTCTAAATTCTAAATTCCTAAATTCCTAAATTCCTAAATTCCTAAATTCCTAAATTCCTAAATTCCTAAATTCCTAAATTCCTAAATTCCTAAATTCCTAAATTCCTAAATTCCTAAATTCCTAAATTCCTAAATTCCTAAATTCCTAAATTCCTAAATTCCTAAATTCCTAAATTCCTAAATTCCTAAATTCCTAAATTCCTAAATTCCTAAATTTCTAAATTCCTAAATTCCTAAATTCCTTAATTCCTTAATTCCTAAATTCCTTAATTCCTAAATTCCTAAATTCCTAAATTCATAAATTCCTAAATTCCTAAATTCCTAAATTCCTAAATTCCTAAATTCCTAAATTCCTAAATTCCTAAATTCCTTTATTCCTAAATTCCTAAATTCCTAAATTCCTAAATTCCTAAATTCCTAAATTCCTAAATTCCTTTATTTTTAAATTCCTAAATTCCTAAATTCCTAAATTCCTAAATTCCTAAATTCCATTATTCCTAAATTCTTAAATTCCTAAATTCCTAAATTCCTAAATTCCTAAATTCCTAAATTCCTAAATTCCGATATTCCTTAATTCCTAAATTCCTAAATTCCTAATTACCTAAATTCCTAAATTCCTAAATTCTTAAATTTCTAAATTCCTAAATTCCTGAATTCCTAAATTCCTAAATTCCTAAATTCCTAAAAAAAAGAGAAAAAAAAACAAATGGGCGTTATATTGAATGTTTGGCCCGTTTGAAATGTTAGTCTTGATTTTATTTTTTTCGAAAAGATCGGACAATTTCACGAATGTTTCATATTTTAACATTGTAAATCGGACCATTAGTTGCTGAGATATCGACATTAGAAAATGGTGGGTTGTTTGGGTGAGACTTAGAAAACATCAATTTTCCTGTTTTTTAACCTTTGCATGGCAATATCTCAGCATCTATGAGTCGTATCAACAAAGTCCGAAAATGCAAAATATAGAGAATTTTCTCAGCTTTTCAAAAATATTTTTTTCAAGTTGGCATTTTATGTCCTCTAAAACATATCAAAAAATAAAAAAAATAAAAATAGTGTTTTTTTGCAAATCAAGTTTTAG
Source organism: Culex quinquefasciatus (assembly GCF_015732765.1). Lineage (NCBI taxonomy): Eukaryota > Metazoa > Arthropoda > Insecta > Diptera > Culicidae > Culex > Culex quinquefasciatus. The sequence goes on from NC_051863.1 coordinate 39,174,474, forward strand.
TGACAAAAAGTGAAATTAAAAATCACCAAAATTTTTTTCACCGTTTATCATTTTTTTTTAGTGTAGTCCATATCCATACCTACAACTTTGCCGAAGACATCAAATCGATCAGAAAATTCCATCAAGAGATACAGAATTTTGAATTTTCACATATAATTTTTGTATGGACAGCTGCCAAATTTGTATGGAAAATTATATGGACAAACTAATGATGCAAAATGGCTTCTTTGGGCATACCGAAGGCACCAAAAAAGTTTCAGCTGGATTAAAAATACCGAAATTATAATTTAAGAAAAAAGACCGATTCCGTAGAGAACTGCTCTATTATGGCAAATCAAGTATTCTGAAAAAAACCCTTTTTAGTGTTTGTCACCAAATCTCTGTCAAGGCAATTTCCCATAAGAGTGGCATATTAGCCGTTTGGTTTTCCGCATCGGCAGCCAAATCTAAACACTATTTTAGTGAAATTCAAGTATCAGAAGGTGCGTTGGAACATCCTCTATCACCTGGTGATAATAACTCGTTTTTGTCAAAAGTGGATATTAGCCGTTTTTTCAATGGTAGACAGTATGGTTGTGCCCTTCCACATACAAGATCTTGGTTTGATTTCATGGTATTTTACCGTCTATTGCTGGGCAATTAATGCCACATTTTGGTCCCTGTTATTTGCACAAGTAATACTAAAAATTGGTATTCCTTTGTTTTTCACCCCTGCTCGGGTGGAGCAACGGAAAATTAAAGAGACTTTAAACATTTTGTTTTTTTAATTTCCTGGGATTCCTATCCAGTTAGCAAAAGAGAGCACATAGTCGACAATTAATAATGTTTAATTTTTTTTTGATAGTTTGAAATTGATTTACTTCCCCGTATTTTATTAACCTCATATTCTGACAGTCTTACAAAATTGCCTTCCTTTTTTAAGAATCCACACCAAGCCAACAACTGCTATCAAAAATGGTAAATTGTCATCTGCGTTGGTACGCGCTGGTTCTCCCCTCCGGACTCTTCAGGATTAAAGTGTACGACAAGGGTGACGAATTTCGATCCGGTTGAGATTGATCCAACTGTAGATGGCTAGTCACGATACCTTTGGCGAACCCCAGCTTCATCTAACCATCTCGATTGGGGTGAAATTGCTGTCAATACCATCGTCGGCGTTGACGAGGGTGAATAAATTAAAGTATACTTTGCATAAATTTAATACTCTTAAATCAATTTTGGGCGTGACGGAGGGGAGACCAGTTTTGGATCACTCAAGGGAAGAGCTATCGATGGCCGATGACAACAAGGTGGAAAATTCGTGCAGGGATAGTCCCCTCCGTCACCACCGAGCGGGGGAGGAAGTGAATGTTTTGCATTGCCAATGAAGGCTGCAGCAGCAGAAGAAGAATTATTTCGAGCTAAGCTGTGAAGCAATCAAAACCTAGGCCATGTCTGGCTAGGCTAATTTTAATCGGATTGTGTTTTGACTTTTCGTGGGTGGGAATATTCAATTCGATTGACCTGCCTAACAAGGTGGAAAAAATGATCCCCGACGTGACGCAGATGATTTGTTGAAGATAGTTTTGAATTATGAGGAGTTCCGTTTCCAATCAACAAAAGAAAACAGTTTGTAGTACTGATTAGTTTTGTATGGACACCTGCGAAAATTTTATGGACACTTCCATGAACCCATGATTCAAAATGCTTTTTTTGGTGTCACAGAAGAGCCCTATGTAGGGTTTCGGCCAAAACACAAATTAAACACGTTTTTGGTTTTGCCTTCCTCACTGAGGTAAGGCTATAATCCTGCTCTGAAAATGAACTTTTTATTAAAAGCTCCTAGACCCACCTTCATGTATACATATCGACTCAGAATCGAAAACTGGACAAATGTCTGTGTGTGTGTATATGTGTGTGTATGTGTGTGTGTATGTGTGTGTGTATGTATGTATGTGACCAAAATTCTCACTGAGTTTTCTCAGCACTGGCTGAACCGATTTTGATCGAACCAGTTGTATTCGACTTGGTTTAGGGTCCCATACATCGCTATTGAATTGTTGAAGTTTCGATAAGTAGTTCAAAAGTTATGTATAAAAATGTGTTTTCACAAATATCCGGATCTCAATTATATGCATGTAAACGATGTCCGGATCCATCATCCGAACCATCGTTGGTTAGGTAATTGAAAGGCCTTTCCAATGAGTCCAAAACATTGAAGATCTGGCAACCCTGTCTCGAGTTATGACCACTTAAGTGATATTTATGTACTTTTTTGAAGACAGATCTCACTTAAATGTATGTAAACTATGTCCGGATCCATCATCCAACCCATCGTTGATTAGACAATTGAAAGGCCTTTCGATAGAGTCCAAAACATTGAAGATCTGGCAACCCTGTCTCGAGTTATGACCACTTAAGTGATATTAATGTACTTTTTTGAAGCCGGATCTCACTTAAATGTATGTAAACTATGTCCGGATCCATCATCCGACCAATTGTTGGTTAGGTAATTGAAAGTACTTTCTAATGAGTGTAAAACATCGAAGATCTGGCAACCCTGTCTCGAGTTATGACCACTTAAGTGATATTTATGTACTTTTTTGTAGCAGGATCTCACTTAAATGTATGTAAACTATGTCCGGATCCATCATCCGACTCATCGTTGGTTAGGTCATTGAAAGGCCTTTCCAATGAGTCCAAAACATTGAAGATCTGGCAACCCTGTCTCGAGTTATTACCACATAAGTTATATCTGTGTTTTTTTCTGGATCCAAAAAAGGTGAAATGTGTGTCCAAACCACTCATATTACCCATTTTTGGTAAAAAGTGGGGAAGGCATCAACCAAATAGGTGGATTAGGTTAGTTTTTGTAAAGAATTGCCTGCATTTTTCTGTAAATTAAATGCTGTTCTAATTTGAACAGAATTATTTTCATTCTTTCTCAACGCAATTTTTGATGGTATTTTTCCAAAACCAAAGCTAGTTTACTGCTTCCGACAAGTCAAGCGGATGTTAAGCTGCTTAACCTTTCAGCTCCTGAAAGCAGATCCCAAGTACATCTCGTGGGATTCCGTGACTACATAACGTTTATTAATTAGTCCTGATAAACTGGTCCTGATAGCTTGCTCCAAGAGGGCGCTCTCCGTGCCGGACAGCCTCAATTCACTGAAAGCCAACCAAATCCCCCGGGGAAATTACACTTAATTCTAGTGTCATTTCCAATTTGAATGACTTCGGTGGTCAGCTCCGGACGATTTAGGCCATTGTGGCGCACGGTTGTGGTGACCGGGTAACTAATGCTGCGAAATTTAGGTACGATTCGAATTTGATTAATCCACTGAAAGTTGTCGAAATTGGCTCCCACTTGTCGATGAGTCGATGCGGTTTCAATTTGGGGGGAGAGAGCGCCACTCTGCAAAATTGCGAACTGCAGCTAATCATAATGTGGTCCCCATCAATCACGTTCCATTTGCCACAAAATTACACATGACGACGTACCGCAGGCACTGTTTTGCTTTAGCGGGGCCAAAGGAAAACCTTCGGTGACACTTTTCTAACCGTTAAAATTTTCCAGCAAAACCACCACTGCTGGCCACACAAGCCTGCTCAAAATTCAAGTCTCACTTCCCAAAAATGGGGGATTGGGGGAAAACTAGCCAGGTGAAGGATTAGTGGGACAATTTTGTGCGCACGGTCTGGACCGAAAAACAAATATTTGAATGTAGGCTTTCGGTGGTTTTAAGCCCAGGGTGAGGACCGGGTTAGGACAGTGTCCGCCCCTGTGCGGAATGTGGGCAAGTAACGCCACAGAGCTGGGTTTGCGCAGGTTCTCGATTTTTGTTTCAAAAAGTATAAATATTTTAATACAAATTACAAAGATGCAAACATTGAAATAGTAGTTTATGCAAAAAGTTGCAAAAATAGGATTTTTTCAGCACGAGTCGTACATTTATCCAACGAGGTTCACCGAGTTGGATAAATACGAAGAGTGCTGAAAAAATCAAGTTTTGCAACGAGTTCCATACAACATTTTTTGCAATTCCAAAAAACACACACTGAGTGAAATTTTAAGTCAAATTTTCATGTATTTTGTCAATAAATCGTCTAAATAAAAAAAATGTTGAAAAGTGTTACTTTTCGAAACAAGTGCTGAAAAGTTCAACTTTTCAGCACCCATTTGAGTGCTGAAAAGTAGAACTTTTCAGCATTTATTTTGAAAAGTGTTGCTATTCGATTCTGTTATTTTTGGTACAGAAAAGTAGGCTATTTCGTCGTTCAAGAATGACAGGAAAAGTAAGTAGTTTCACGACGCAATTGCAAAAAGTTTTTTTAAGCATTATTCATAGGATTTTCCATGAAACTGATTTAAGGTCAAACTATCAACTTTTGTTGAATTAGTTAGCTCTTTGCTGCTAAACACCACTTGTTAATGATCAAACATATATATTTTTTTAAATTTTGATCTTCAAGATGCATTGATAAAAGAAGTATTTTTAATATATGAAAGTCCAAACTGACTACTTTTTTCACGAGATTTTGCAATTTTTTGATTTTTTTTAGTTCGCCGATGGCTATGGTTTGGATCAGGATTGCCAGGTTGCCAAATAAATCTGGTAATGCCAGATTTTTCAAGTAAGAATAAAGATTAACCATGCTCTATTGCAAATTCTAATGGATTTTGCAAGATTTTTAACATATTAAGGTAAGTAACATTAAAGTGCAAATTATAAAAATTAAAATCACAGTAATGTATTTAACCATTTATTTTTTTAAAAGCAAAATGAGCACTTTTTACCACTATACAATCCTTCACTATTGCATGTTGGCCTGCCGAATTTGTCCAAATTTTTGAATTGGCGCTTGACAAGATTTTATTAATTCGTGGCAACCTGGTTTTGGCTATCATCTCCTGTATTTCAGAAAAAAATGCAGGCTTTTATTTTTGTTATGTTTTGGCACAATTTGTTTGCAGATTATGATTATATTCTAATGTGTAATTCTAATGTCTGAAAAAATAGTCAAACGCATATAATAATCTGTCGAATCTTACACTTTTAAAAAAACTATTGATTGCAAAACATCTAAACATTTTTCATTTAAATCAGGGGTTACCAAAGTATGGCCCGCGAGCCAAACGTGGCCTTTTCTTTTCAAAATATTTTTTCGAAGCGATCGGAAAATTTCACGAATGTTTCACGTTTTAACACTGAAAATCAGACCATTAATTGCTGAGATATCGACATTAAAAATGGTGGCTATATCTTGAAAACAGAGCCCTTTATCAAAAAATTTGGAATGTAGGTACTTTTCGATTGGAAATTCAATTTTTCATTTTAAAATTATATCAAATTTGTTTTTGCATAAAATTTCGATTTTTTCCAAAAATCACTATTTTTTTCAAAAATTCATAACTTGGCGGCAGATTTTTTGACCATGTTTCTCTATCGCTTGAAAGTTGCGGGTTTTTGTCCCCTAAAACATATCCAAAAATCTTAAAAATAAAAAAAAAATATAAAGTTTATGTAAAAAAGAATTGATTAAAAATTTTTCAACTTTGCCGAAGACACCAAATTGATAAGAAAGTTCACTCAAAAGTTACAGCTGTTTGAATATGTACGTACCATTTTTGTATGGACAGCTGCAAAAATTGTATGGAGACTTGTATGGGTGAACCAATGACACAAAAAAGATTCTTTGGTCATAGGGAAGGTCCCCACAAAGTCTGAGCCAAATAAAAAAATACAAATAAAATCCATTTCCAAAATCCATTTGTTAGAGAATTGCTCTATAATTGCACTTATGCAATCAGCTGAAATCAGTTAGTTTTTTTTGCTTAAATGTTTATTTTCGTCGTATCTTACATTTTTTAAATGTACCGTAAAACGGGGTGACTTTGATAGCCAGGGTGATTTTGATAGGTTTGCGATTTTTCCGCAAAATTAAGAGTAATTTTTAAATACCTAAGGAATGGTTCAGAAACATACTGACCGTGGTAGAGAAGTGTTCAAAGTGCCTCAAGAAGAACTTTTCATAATTTTTTGAAAGGTTTATAAATTAGTTAACTATAGTTAAGAAAATGTTGATGGAAGTCATTATTTTAAACTTCTCAAAGTGTCATGATTTTCTCAATGATCATGATTTTTAATCGGAAAACGGAATGCATTTTCGGATTATTTGGACAATTTTCCACTAGGAGAAGGTCATATAAGTTTGTAAATAATAAATAATATGTGTTTTTGAAACACAGTTAAAAAAAACTACAAATTTATAGGCATTTTCAGTTGAACAAATTTCATGTAAAATGTGAAAATTTGTGATTCGTGCTTCGAATTCAGTATAAAATGCAATAGAAATCGATAATTTTGTAAAAAAAAAACTAGTTTTTACAAATTCCAGGCAAAATTCCGACTTTTTAACAATTTTAACTAAAATTTATATGTTTTTTAATAAAAAGCTTATAAACTTAGTTAACTTAACAAAAACATTGTTTTTTTTTCTTACAAACTATATCAGCTACTTTAGTGATGGTACATTTAACGTACAAATAAAGTTTGAACATCTTAAATATGATTTTATCAAGAAAAACTATGAATATCAAAGTCACCCCGAAATTAAAACTAAGAATTTTTAACGTAACTATTTTTCTAAACACTATTGAAAAAACTTTTTTTCCAAAATAGTGCATGGACTTTGTGTGGCCTACCCCTGTACATGTTTTAAAAATAATAATCTTGAGAAAAACCTTACCTGTTGGAAAATATTCTAAAAACAAACTGAAATCCTATCAAAGTCACCCCGGTTTACGGTATATGGCTTATCAAATTTACGGGTGTTTTAAACATTTTATATTTTTTTTTCATCGAAATGTTGGATTTCTGGCTCTCAACGACTTTTCTTTAGTTACACTAAATTTAAAGATCTTATTACGCCGTTTCATAAATTGTTCAGATTACATGTCACCATTTTTTAAACATAAAAAAATCCTTTGAAAATGTTTTGACAATACAAATATATTCAACTGAATTTTTAATTTTCCTTTTTCTAAAACCATCAAATCAACAATACTAATGGTAAACTTTTATTTTGTGTTTTTATTATTTTCGAAAATGTTCAAATGTTATTTTTTAATGTAAATAAAAACTTACATATGTTTTGTTAAGTAATTGAAAATAAAGTAAAGTATTTATATTTTAAAATAGCCTACTTGGTTAATTTGGCCCGCAAGCTCATTTGAGCTTCAGATTTGGCCCGGCCTCTGAAAACTTTGAGCACCCCTGATGTAGATTTAAATCCTTGACTTCAGCCAGAGCTGAGGGAACAAAGTGTTGAAAAAGGGGCATCAGCCTTAAAACGAAATAGGCATCGATTTCAAAAGTAAAGATATAATTTACAAATCTCTGCATAGTTTGCAAAATGTATCACGGGCATCGTGACCTACAATATTTATGAGATTTTTTCATTAAAACAAATTAAATTTCTAATTGTTTTTCAGTAAAGAGCATTTAAAGAACAAGTAGATGAACAATTTTAAGAAATATAGAACGCTAACATGAATTGACATTGTATTTTCTTGAAGTGGTGCAGTTCTTGAATGTTACAAATTATTCAGAACATCTCTTGGATATTATTCACTAGCGTGCACAGGGTGGGGCAACATGGGGCAACTGTCACACTATCCTCAGAAATTTGTTCTAAATTTGGTCAGGGGGTGTCCATAAATGACGTAATTTTCAAAACGTCCATATCATTACACGGCTTGTCTAAAGGTTATTTTTATAAAACTTGAATGAACCTCGGTAATTCTTTCTGGAGCTTGTTGGGGGGACTGTCCCGAGTCAGGGAAACTGTTTTTCAAAAAATTCTATCGGTAAAAATTGATTTTATCTCATTTTGAAGTTTTTATACAATATATTTAAGCTAAAATCATGAAAAAGTATTAAATAAATTGCTAAAATTATGATGTTTTTTGTTGTTATTTCATCAAAACATCAGTTTCGAGTTACCTCAACATGTTTCCAATATCCTACAACATAGAAAAATGTTTATCTTGGTCGTCAGTTTCGATAATAGCTGCAAAATTGTTTTTTTCCTAGTGCTTTTTTCTCAAATTCATCTGGAAACATCAACTTTATTCGAGTTTATTAAAACTGTTTACGTGTATTTGTAGCAAATAACATTCAGAATAAATTTGCAGAATAAACATGCTATTACATCAAATCTCTGAAAAGTTACAACAATTTTAGTGCGGAGAAAGCTGCAAATTTTGAAATTCTGTGATATTTATTCCCTTTTTGTCCTACTACTATTTTAATAAATTTCAGAATGACAAATCAAAAGTCCTGAGTTGCATTTTAATCTTATTTTATTTGTAGGAAAAAAAATGTGATAACAAATTATTGAACATCTTACAAAATTCTGCTAGCGACTTAAGTGTATCGTTGAATTAAAAAAGGTTGCATTTACGGTTTTCCAATACAACAATTTCCTACGCAAACGGCATGGCCAAACTCTAAAATACTCGGATCGGCTTCAAATTTTCGGGATTATCTACCCAAAATAGTTTTATACATAATTTTTGATAGGTCGTTAGAGTGGTTCCTGCCGCGTTAGGGTGGGCCATAAAAGGGCAATTTTGACGATATTGCAAAAAAAGATATAATTACTTAACATTGTTTCATCCAATTAAAGTTAAACTGTTTGTGAAAGAAAAATGACTAATTAGGATTTCAAGGAAAATTACGCATGAGTTCAGTTGAAACGGCTTTTGACAATGAATTTAAAAAAATCTCAAAATTTTCATCTTTGAACTGCCCTGACGCGTTAGGAACCACCCTAACGACCTAACAAAAATTATGTATAAAATTATTTTGGGTAGATAATTCCGAAAATTTGAAGCCGATCCGAGTACTTTAGAGTTTGGCCATGCCGTTTGCGTAGGAAATTGTTGTATTGGAAAACCGTAAATACAACCTTTTTTAATTCAATTATACACTTAAGTTGCTAGCAGAATTTTGTAAGATGTTCAATAATTTGTTATCGTGTTTTTTTTTGTGCAAATTAAATAAGATTAAAATGCAACTTCGGACTTTTGATTTGTCATCCTGAAATTTATTAAAATAGTAGTAGGACGAAAAGGGAATAAATATCACAGAATTTCAAAATTTGCAGCTTTCTCCGCACTAAAATTGTTGTAACTTTTCAGAGATTTGACGTAATAGCATGTTTATTCTGCAAATTTATTCTGAATGTTATTTGCTACAAATACACGTAAACAGTTTTAATAAACTCGAATAAAGTTGATGTTTCCAGATGAATTTGAGAAAAAAGCACTAGGAAAAAAACAATTTTGCAGCTATTATCGAAACTGACGACCAAGATAAACATTTTTCTATGTTGTAGGACATTGGAGACATGTTGAGGTAACTCGAAACTGATGTTTTGATGAAATAACAACAAAAAACATCATAATTTCAGCAATTTATTTAATGCTTTTTCATGATTTTAGCTTAAATATATTGTATAAAAACTTCAAAATGAGATAAAATCAATTTTTACCGATAGAATTTTTTGAAAAACAGTTTCCCTGACTCGGGACAGTCCCCCCAACAAGCTCCAGAAAGAATTACCGAGGTTCATTCAAGTTTTATAAAAATAACCTTTAGACAAGCCGTGCATTACCCTACGTTCCTCGATGACTTGGGGACGCTAGTGATATAATTTGAGTTGTTACGAAATTTTTGAAATTTTTCACTTCACGTACCCAAATATAGTCTTCGATTCTAACTTCAACAAAATCATAAAAAAGTAATTTAAAATGACGTTTGGAATGCTTCTGTTTTATCTCTTATCCAAAGCATTTTAATTATGATACTCATGTGATACTTTGTCGGAGATGCAGTCTATTGGGCGATCTCTATCACTCAAGTATCGGACTAACATTCCCATCCACTTCCCCGTGACCCTACCACTGGTTGTGGCCGGCGCCGGTATTGATCAGCATGATTGGGGGGTAATTCTCCGCCAACTCACACAGCAGTTGCGCTGACCCCTCTTCGATATGCGTGAAACTTTGTCTTAAGGGGTAACTTTTGTTCCTGCTCACGATTCCGAGGTCCGTTATTTGATATCTTGTGACTGAGGGACTGGTACGACCCCTTCCATTTTTGAACATGCAAAAAAAAAAAAATGGTGTTTTCAATAATTTGTAGCCTGAAACGGTGATGAGATAGAAATTTGGTGTCAAAGGGACTTTTATGTAAACTTAGACGCCCGATTTTTTGGCGTACTCAGAATTTCGAAAATACGTATTTTTCTTCGAAAAAAACACTAAAAAAGTTTTAAAAATTCTCCCATTTTCCGTTACATGACTGTAAAATTTTTTGGAATATGTAATTTGAAGGAAAATTTAATGTACTTTTCGAATCTACATTGACTCAGAAGGGTCATTTTTTCATTTAGAACAAAAATTTTCAATTTAAAATTTCGTGTTTTTTCTAACTTTGCAGGTTTATTTTTTAGAGTGTAACAATGTTAAATAGACCGAGCCACGTAGCCCAGTGGTAACGCTTCCGCCTCGTAAGCGGTAGATCGGGGTTCAAATCCCGGCTCGGACCAACACAACTGGTGATCTTTTCCCTTCTGGATTCGATTGCTTAGTAAAGGGAAGGTAGTGTATTGTCACAAACTGGACCTTATCAAGACACCTTAGGAAGACAACCTATGGAATGCTGACGTTAACCATAACATGTTAACATTAAGTTGATTAATAAACTTTCACTGAATCCGATTTGTAAATGCCGGATTCGATACTCTTCACGAGTTTTCCCCTCAGAAACAGGGAAAGATTTACTTTACTGTAATTCTAAATAAACCTGCAAAGTTAGAAAAAAACACGAAATTTTAAAATGAAAATTTTTGTTCTAAATGAAAAAAATAACCCTTCTGGGTCAATGTAGATTCAAAAAGCACATTAAATCTATCTATGCATATAAAAAATGTCGACGGTTTTGTTCGAACGCGAATCAGTTCAATACTGAGCGACGGATCGCGGTGCTCTTTGTTGCGTTGGATTCGTATAAGTCCAAGGAAGGTTCGTTTTTTTCGGTATTCTAAGTACGCCATCAAATCGGGCGTCTAATTTTACATAAAAGTCATTTTGTCACCAAATTTATATCTCGTCACCGTTTTAGGCTGTAAATGATTGAAAAACACCTCTTTTTTCGAATGTTCAAAAATAGAGTCGTACCGCCGCTCCGTCACTAGATATCAAAAAATGGACCTCGGATTCGTGATCAGGGACAAAAGTTACCCTTTAGGACGAAGTTTCACGCAAATCGAAGAGGGGTCGGGGCAACTGCTGTGTGAGTTGGCGGAGAATTATCCATATGATAGTAGACAAATGTGCACTAATCCAAAACAAACATCTTGAAATTGTGCAGATCAACCATATTTTGATAATTTACAATAGAAAAATGTGTTTTAAACTGTATAAACTTCAAAAATGTTTATTGCAAATTAACCATTTTAAAATAATGGCCTTTTGATAGTATTAAAGGCTTAATGGAAACGTAATGTTATTAAATTGTTTTGTTTGATGAAAAATACATTAAACTAACAATTTATAAGAAATCCCAACAAATTTCGGAACCTCAGGTGTACCAGCGGTTGTCCCAAAATACGGCATAGAGAGTTTCGTGCACAACGAGCACCGTGGTCTCTTCAATGGCTTCATAGCGTGTGCACAGCAAAAACACCCATTGAGGCAGTTATTAACACTCCATACACCGAGCACACAAACACACACACACTCACAGCCAGAGAACGGGCTGCAGAAGCCTGGGCAGTGTTTAGGCCAAAATCCGGCAGAATTTAATAAATATGTTGAGGCAAAAATAATGCAATCTATAGCCCGAAACTGGCCACCTCAATGGTAACGATAGCCAGGGGGGGGGGGGTTGAAAGGGGTTGTAACGTAATAAACGTAATAACGACGAATGAAGGACTTCCGCAGTGGGACACATTCCAATCGGAGGCTTAGACGCATCGAACGAAACGGTCCCTGAGCAGTCTGCCGTAGAATGGTTTGGATATTGCTGGAAGGTTTTATTGATTATATCTTGGATTAAATCAATTATATCGTTTTTTTCGTTGTACATTTTTGTATAAAACATAATAATACATACAAAATAAAATTGTGCAGTGTAACAAATGACTTTCTGCACATTTTTGAGCCATTTCTTGCTTATCTTGAGACACAGTCTGAAATTCAATGTTTTCTTAGCAAACGAGGAAGTTTAAAAGGAATTTTCCATTAATCCCGAATAATCTTTTTTTCTAATTCTTATAACTTATCACTTGAGTTTCCAAAACCATGTGATTTATAATTTCGATTTATTCTGTTTTATTTTGATGGGTTCGTTAACATATATCTTTTGCAATGAATCTGGTACATAATAGTAGTTTATGCAACAAGTTGCAAAAAGAGGATTTTTTCAGCACGAGTCGTACATTTATCCAATGAGGTTCACCGAGTTGAATAAATACGAAGAGTGCTGAAAAAATCAAGTTTTGCAACGAGTTCCATACAACAATTTTTGCAATTCCAAAAAAACACACACTGTGTGAAATTTTATGTTAAATTTTCATGTATTTTGTCAATAAATCGTTTAAATCAAAAAAATGTTGAAAAGTGTTACTTTTCGAAACAAGTGCTGAAAAGTGTTGCTATTCGATTCTGTTATTTTTGGTACAGAAAAGTAGGCTATTTCGTCGTTCAAGAATGACAGGAAAAGTGAGTAGTTTCACGACGGAATTCGCAAAAATATTATTTTTGCAATTCCGTTGTGAAACTAATTACTTTTCCTGTTATTCTCGCATGACGAAAGGCCTACTTTTCTCTACTATAAATTAAGGCTTCAAAAAGTGATTCCTTTCGATGCAAGTGCTGTGAAAGTAATACTCTTCAGCACTGAAATGGTTGCTAAAAAAATGAACTTTTTAGCACTTGTGCTGAAAAGTTATACCTTTCAATATTGTTTTGATTTTATCAGTTAATTGACTCGGTAAACCTCGTTAGATAAATGTACGACTCGTGCTAAAAAAATCATCAATATGTTACGTGACGATCCAAATCATAGAGTGTATGGTTAGTACAAATTTATTTATTTCTTAAGAGGATGTAGATAATTTAAGAATTGAAAACTGTTTACTAATTAAACAATTGTTTTTTTTTTCTAGTGAAATCTGACTCACTCAAATTTTCAACTCACATGCGAACATTTGTTCATCTCGTCTGCACTAGCGAGCACTACTAAATCCGGCATCTCCATTAACAAATTACACTATTTTCCAAATCGACGCTGTCGTGCTAACATGTCGTACGTCGCTTTTTGACGTCCCGAGAAAAACGCGTTTTAATGGCGCTGCGGCAAGCTAGCACGACAGCGATAAAATGCGACCCACACCGTCATCTGTGCCGCGAACGGCGAATTAGAGCTCCAAGTTCTCCCACGGCGACAGTTTAGGTTCCACGGGCCTGCCCAAAGTCGCGGAATCCTGATGCAAATATTCCTGCCAAACCGCAGTGCAAATGTTTATGCACGACGACCCCTCCCAACCACAGTGCGAGCGAATTATGTTTTCGGAATTTATTAGATGCAATTTATTCCGTTTGTTCACCCCCTCCTCCCTCTCTCCAATCCTTGAATGGTGGAGTGAGCTTTTGTGTGCGAACTCTGCGAACATTATGCTCGTCTAGTTGTCGGACAGAGTCAATTTATCAAAAGCAGTCCCGCGCTGCGTGGACGGTAGGGTGGTCCAATTTCGTGCCAATGGATTCAAAAAATCAGCACTATGAAATGTTTTTTGTAATGATGGCATTTTTTATGAGGCTTTTTCCACAAACTTTTAGACGAAAATAAATTGTGGGTTTATTTTCAAATTAAACTCTGAAACCTTGAAATCAATAAAAATTAAAAAAAAACTGCTGTGTTTTTTTCTTTCCGTGTTTTTTCATCTACAGGATCTGTAATATTTCATACAAGTGTGTATACGACTTTTTTGATACGATCAACGGCTTCGAGATGTGTGCATATTTTAATTACGATATAAAATCATATTTAATTGCCTTACACCCTTAACAAATGTTATTCTCGAGTGACTCTAAATACACAAAAATGGCATTTACAGTAGAATATAACAAAATCGGTTAATTTGTTGCGACAGAACTTTGCCGAAGAGTGCGAAAAGATTCGTCAAATATTAAGGATGTTACAGAATTTTTTAACACCACCGCTGAAAACTTCAACTTTTTCTTCACTCTGGCAACACTTGTTGCTACAGCAGAAAAGATTCAGGGTTGGCGTCGTGACGCTCATCTAAACAAGCATGCTGATGGTTGCCAGAAGCGCTTGAAGAATAACTTGAAGTTTTCAGCGGCGATGTAATAAATTCTGTAGCATTTTAAAAATTCGACGAATCTTTTTGCACTCTTCAGCAAAGTATTTCCCTGGAACACGAACTTTTTGAAAAATGCAAAAAATGTTAGAGACTCAAAACTGGCAAAGACCAACACGCACCGATTTCACGGGTAAAGCTCATATTTGGGATTCTAGCTCAGTACACCTAGGGGATCAAAAACAAATAAATCCATTTTTGCAAACGGGTTTAATAACAGTTTAAGTTATCATAACAAAATTTGTTGTTGGTCTGATATTGATTAAAATAAAAAAAAATAATAACTAAGATTTGGTTAGAAGAATAACTAAAAAAGTTATTAGTCTGTTATTACAATAACATTCCAATAACAAAAAAAAATCATAGCGACGAATAACAAAACTTGTTATAAATAAAAAAAAAAAATATTGGCCTGGTATTTTCTAATATAAAAAAAAAAAAAAAAAAAAAAAAATCCCAGGTTATTTCCGTCTTCTCGGGATACAGCAATTCGAAAAAAAAGTTCTCCAATCGGGCTCAAAATTTGTCTGGGGAATCGTTGGCTGAAATAATTAGACCCGTATTTTTTTGTTTGTCCATTAGGGTGGCCTACGCCGTGTTAATCGATTTTCTAAAAAAATGATAACTCCGCGCCATTGTAAACGATTTTATCTGTCTGGGACGCGAATGAAAGAGGCATTGTAGGAAAAATAGATTAAAGTTTCAAAAATGTAGGGAAAAGGTAGGTGAATTTTTAATAAAAATAACGCATGGACCACCCTAGCGGGTGTCTGTTTATGGTGGTCGTCAAGGTCAGCCAGCAGTGGGTTCTTTGAAACGCACGATGCAACTCTGGTTGGCTTCGGGCACTTTATGAATCTGATGCAGTTCTGCTGTACCAGGTTGACTAGTGAGTTGGGTTGTTTGTCAGTTGTCAAACTTTTTTAAAATAATAATTATGTTCAAAAGAAACGAAACCATAATGTGACTAACAGTTTTGAAGCTACACACATTCTAAACACCTAATAGAAAATGTTGGACTTCAAAACAAATGTTATCGTCAAACTTTTGGCAAAGTCCCCAAAAGGATGTCCACACTGTCAATTTATTCTCAAAGTCCACATTTTGGAGAGGTGTTTGGTGTATGTCCCCGGGATGACAGAGTGAAATCAATTTCTGGATGCAAATCACAAATCTCCGCCGGTCGCACACGGAGTCTGTCAGATATTGTCAAGGTATCTACACAAAATGATAAAGTTTGTGCAAAGTTGAGGCACTTCTCGTTGGTTTTCAATGAAATAATTATTTAAAAGAACTTTTTAGCGTGATTTTTATTTATCAATTTCTCTATAAAATCGGACGATTTCATGGAATTTATTTATATATTTTTATTTGGCTGAATCAAGAAAACCAATTTGCATAATTGGTTTCACAGCAAAAAATCCGATGGTAAAAAAGCATGCAAAAGCATACACATCACCAGTGTTGCAAATGAGTGATAAAAAAGCTATCAATAGATTATCTCTGCACCAAAAATATCCGACAGTATAGTGGCCGTCACTATAGCTTGTGAGAACTCTTCTTGTGTCTCGTGATTCATGTCATTCTCTCTCTATCACTCTTCCCCTTTTCCTCGACTATACGCTCTCACCGCTGAGTCTCTCAATATCTCCAAAAACTGCCATGAGAGAACGCGAGATGGCGATTAGGAGCCGACCACGCATGACGTCCCGTCAAACTGCGTTTGCGAAATTGATTTTGTGGCGGCTTTTGTGGTTAAACGCTGTTGCGGTAGGATGATCGTGGAAGCGGGAATGAGAGAGAAAAGAAAAATGTCAATCGCGAGTGGGTAAACACGAAAACGTGTTCGGCTATGTTCGGCGCTGAGAGTTTCAATGAAGAGAGAAGAGCAGTTGTATTTGAGGCATGAATATTCAGGCGGGATAATTGTAGGTTCTGAGAGCTGATATTTTGATATTTTAACAACCCTGCACATCACCTTTGTGAGCAAAAGCATGTAATATTGTATGAGAAAACGTGTACATAAAAAGCATGTACCGAAGACAAAAAATCAGGTCTGCTCACCCCAAAAATAACGGTTCCCCATATACATCGTACGCAGTTAAAACAGTATTCGATGTACGGAAATCCTACTGTTACACTGGCATTGTTCCGACCATTTTCACAGTGGCGAGATAGCTGAGAGGGTTGGGGCGCGGAACTGGTAATCTGAATATGACTCTCGCTGGATTGTTATTATTTTTGGGGTGAGCAGGCCTGATTTTTTTTCTTCGGTGCATGCTTTTTATGTACACGTTTTCTCATACAATATTTTATGATGTCGAGGACAATAGTTTCGCTTTTAAAAAATACCGTTTTTTCAGTTAAATTTTTTACAAAGAGTGAAATTCACAATACAGTTATATCTGATTCGGGGCATAGTGTTAAACACAGAGAAGCATGGACAAAAAATTTCAAGGACATATAACCAGGGGTGCATTGAGCGCGAACAAGAGCTGAGTCAGCGACAATCATGGGTTGTAACAATCTACGATCGTAACAACCTCTGACTGAAAGCTCATGACTCTCTCGAGTCGTCTCTTGTAACAACCCGCGACTCAACTTTTGCTGTCAAACAGAGAGCGCTGCCGATAGCTTTTCCTGGCTATCACTGAAGTTGGGACCCAGTGAGTGCCTTGTTCCTCATTGGTTACTGCGATTAGCACGCCATGTGATGTCGTTTTGATTGCTGACCTTTTTTATGGCTTGTATAAATTTGGAGTTTTTTTTTTAAAAGGACCAATAAACCAAAATTTCAGTTTTTGCTTTTTGGGTGTTTTTTATACCCCTGACTCAAGGCGGTTCTAGAAACACCCAAAAAGCTGGAAATTTGGTTTATTGGACCTTTTCAAAAAAAACTCCAGAAATGTCGATTTTCGCAAAAAACACATATTTTGAAAAATTATAACTCCTCGAATTTTCAACCGATTTTAGTTGTCTTGGACGCAAATGAAAGGCGATTAGCTGGCCTTTCAAGAAAAAATAAATTGAGAACCGAAAGATCCAGCTTAATATTTCAAAAGGTTGTAGCTTAAAAATGTCGTTTTAAAGGTGTCTGGACCACAGAGCGTGTGCCTTAAAAATATTTTTATCTAATTCCTTGGGAAATTATACGTACAAAGTACTCAAAATGTTAGGAGTTCATTTACAGGGTTCCGAGATATATATTCCGAGATATAAACTTAATGCTAAATTAATTTTTTTTTATCAAAGAGGGGCGCTCAATTGAGTTATCTAATCCCGCTCTCACCCACACTAGCACGCAATTTTTTTTGCTAGCCGGTACAAAATTTAGCCTCAATCTTTTTCGTATACGTACACGCAACACATGCGCACGTAGATAATTCTATTGGCAGACAGTTAAAGGAGTTCTAGAAGAGCTTCTCAAAATAAATACACGTTAAAGTTTGCACCGTTTTATTGAAGTTTATTTTTAAGTCATAAAGTTTTTCAGAGCACATCACTTTTTCAGTTTTAGCTTAACCGGTGTTGTTTACCTTTTAAATCAGGGGTGCCCAACATTTTGGCCCTGCGGGCCGGATCTGATTTTTCTGAAGCAGTGGCGGGCCGGAAAAGTTGAAAATGCAAAAAAAAAATCATAACATTATATTCATCAGATCATTTAAAAATAATCAAATAAAAAAAACCAGTATTGCAAATAAGATTCCTTTACCTGGATTATAAGAAAGAAAAACAAAAATACCTTTTAAAATTAAAATTAAATAATAAATAGATTTGATTTGAACGCAATTTGGATTCAAATCTTCTTTACAAAAAAAAACTTTTTGCTTTATTGTGCAATTTTTTGCAAATATCTTACATAATATTTTAAAATGATTTGAAACACATACAAAATTTAAAATGGTTTTTCTTAATGTTTCTTCAAACAATTGAAATCCAGTAAAAAAACTTTTTTTTTTGCTGTTTTGAGAGATTTTCCAATATTTCAAAAATATTTGCAGCGAACTCCGTTATCTGTATGAATAATTTGCTTTTTTAAGCTAAGTTTTATAATAACTGCATCGTTTTTTTCTTACTCATTTTAAATACAAATCAATTTGAATAAAATGGCTCATGACAGAAAAACTAAAATTTAAAGTTAAGTAAGTAAGTAAATCTTTCCCAGTTCCTGAGGGGAACACCCTTGAAGAGTATCGGGGCCGGCATTTACAAAGCGGATTCAGCGGCAATTTCATTCTCAACTTAATGTTAACATGTTAAGGTTAATGTTAACATTCCATAGGTCGCCTCCCTAAGGTGTCGTGATAAGGTCCAGTTTGTGACGATACACTACCTTCCCTTTACTAAGCAATCGATTCCAGAAGGGAAAAGATCACCAGTTGTGTTGGTCCGAGCCGGGATTCGAACCCCGATCTACCGCTTACGAGGCGGAAGCGTTACCACTGGGCTACGTGGCTTAACACATTCAAAATTGTTAGAAATTCAATATTAAAATTATTCTGTACAACAATCAAGTTTGCTATCGTACATTTAACAATTTAACGAAATTGTGAATTCTGCTTTCTTTTTCAATTTAATTATTGATTATGAAAACATTAATATAGAAAAGATAAGAACTTAATTCAAACATAAAGAATGTTTGAATTTGAAATAAAAACATTGCTAAAGCATAAAATAACAGAAAAATTTTCTCAATTTTTTTAAATATGTGAAAATTTGATCTTTAGTTTTTTTTTAATCTAGACTCTAAACTACTTATGGGTCATTCCATCTGAAGCGGAACAGCATTTGAAAATTACCCTCTCCGATCCTGCTCAAATTTGGCAGGGCTGTTGATACTATCAAAACATGCAAGAATCCCGAATTTCATCCAAATCGGACCACCCCCTCCATTTTTGTACCTCCCCAAAAAATCGACTTTTTGGCAATTTTTGACCAAACCTCCTAGTTTCAAACGGCGATAGCTCTGGAACCACAAATCATAGAAGGTCGGTCTTAGACTCAATTTTGAAGGAAATTGGACGTAGAATCCATTTCCGTGATCAAAATGTTGATTAATTTATTTTTCTACCTGTATTGCGCAATTGAAAACTTTAAACGGCCGTATCTCGAAACACCCCAACTTATTTTTTTATTTGACCTCACCATCGTGTTCCCGGACAATTTTACATAAGAATCACTTATCGACAGAAATGAATATGTTTCGTTCCAGAGATATCGAATTTTAAAGTTTTGTGTTTTCGAGATTACCTACATCAGCTTCATTCGCCGCATCTGCTAGAAGCACACAGGCGGGCTGATCAATAACTGCTACCTGGCCATTTATTGAAATAATATTTCATCATAAATAATCTTTATCAAATTGGGCAAACATTAATTGTATAACACTGTAGGAAACTGGAGTTTAATCACGAATGTTTATCTGCTTTATCCGTTTATCTGAATGAAGTGAATTTCTGTGCTAACCTACAGGACAGAGCAATAACGACACACAGTAAAGGGCAGAATTGGATTCCGACGGAGCGAGCAGCGCATTATTTAGTAAAAAATATGAATTAAAATGAATAAAATTTGTTGATACGTTGTACTCTAGTAAAGCACGATCACAAAGGAAAAGGATTTCTGGAAAGTATAAAACTGAAAAATGTAAGAAAATTACAAAGTTTGATCTGCTGCAAAGCGGCTAATTCCCCAAAATATAGTTGCAATGATTTCGATACCGTCCGATCAACAATGTTTTTTTTTCTTCTTTCATTCTTGTATTCTTGGAACACAATACGGCTGCTGTTTTTGCTGAATGGCACTATTTTGCTACCGCCCATGATAAAGGCCCTAGTCATGACCTCGGAGGTACTCTAAAACGGTTAGCAACACGTAAATAACGGTGCATTCAAATTAACCCAATAAATATTCCTTTCACAAAAATAGATTGATCAAGGTAGGGAACAGCATCTCATTCCAGCGTTCCTCTAATGTTGCCATATCAGCGATTTGGCATTCACTTACAGCTGATTAAAAGCGTTTTCAACTGAAATCGAGTGATAAATAGCTCAATAAGAAGTGAACAATCAAGTTTCTATCAAAAGTTTTGAAAAATTTGTTGTTTAAATAGTGAAAATTAGCAAATTAGACGAAACTAGGAGCGAGGACTTAACCTGCCAAACATACGAGAATTTCCCCTATTAGCCATTTGAACAAATACAAATATTTGCGTAAAATTGTAAAAATATAAATTAAATTAATCATCTCTCAGAACACCAGGTAGCAGTTATTGATCAGCCCGCCTGTGTGCTTCTTGCAGATGCGGCGAATGAAGCTGATGTAGGTAATCTCGAAAACACAAAACTTTAAAATTCGATATCTCTGGAACGAAACATATTCATTTCTGTCGATAAGTGATTCTTATGTAAAATTGTCCGGGAACACGATGGTGAGGTCAAATAAAAAAATAAGTTGGGGTGTTTCGAGATACGGCCGTTTAAAGTTTTCAATTGCGCAATACAGGTAGAAAAAATAAATTAATCAACATTTTGATCACGGAAATGGATTCTACGTCCAATTTCCTTCAAAATTGATTCTAAGACCGACCTTCTAAGATTTGTGGTTCCTGAACTATCACCGTTTGAAACTAGGAGGTTTGGTCAAAAATTGCCTAAAAGTCGATTTTTTGGGGAGGTACAAAAATGGAGGGGGTGGTCCGATTTGGATGAAATTCGGGATTCTTGCATGTTTTGATAGTATCAACAGCTCTGCCAAATTTGAGCAGGATCGGAGAGGGTAATTTTCAAATTTGCACTTTTTCGTGCACAGTTGAGATGGAATGACCCTTATCGAATATTTCATTAACTGCCTTAAGGTCCATTGATAGAACTATTTTGAAATGCAGTCGCGGGCCGGATAAAATGGCTTCACAGGCCGGATCCGGCCCGCGGGCCGTACGTTGGGCAGGCCTGTTTTAAATCGTCTAAAAAGCTTTGGTAATGAAAAACAATTAAAAAATATCAAATAGAAACAAAAAAATATTTTATCAAGGTTTAAATGCATTTGTATAGTTTTGCGCAAAAAAACAAACCCACGTTTTTAAATACCTAGGCAAAAAGGTGGTTATGGTTTCGTTTGTGTAAGCTGCCAAAAATGTATGGACTTTCGTAATTTTAGTTCTCGTGGATCAAACTTATTTTTTGCCCAGGTATTCAAAAACGTGGGTTTTATAGAAAACCTAGATGTATGAAAACCTAGAGATCCGACGACGTAATTCCGGGTTGGTACGAAATTCAAACGAAAAATCTATTCTAGCGATACAAAGACCCCCAAAACGATGTTATACCCACTCCAAAATGTATATTTAGCAATTCTATGATAATATATTGACATTTAGGTCAATTAAAAGTTTTCGAAATTAAGTTTAGATAAGTTTTATATAGAATTTCCAGAGTTATATAAACTTTTATACTAAGTAGTTAGTAAACTCTATATTCAATCCAAATTATTTATTTAATCAGTCAAGGATGCCTATTTGGAGTTCGTAGACAGGATTTGTGGTGATTTGTCAACAAATAACTTTATTTGTGTTAATTTTTTTAAAGGTGTACAAACTTTTTTTGCACCTTTTTTGATTTTTGTAATAATATTTGTTATATAACTTTTTATAGAAATCATCTTTTAATGAGCATTTTTGTAGGCGCACCTGTTAAGCTTGGTGGCGCCGAGGGGAGGACAAATTTAACCAACCAAACATGGTTTCTTTCATAACTTGGTGGGGGCTATTGGGAAAGTACACTGCTTTTGATTTTTGAGCACCTTGTGTAAATAGTTGTCCACATTCAGCGAGAATTACTCAACTGTTTGTCCGTTTTTCAATGCCCTCAAACGAAAATATAAAAAATATCTAAGCAATTTATGATAATGTATTATTAGAAAACTACATTCATGAATTTCATTTTCAATAATATTATAAATGTAAAATTATTGTTACCAGATATTTAAATTCAATCGGCTATAACATGAAAACGGTGCATTGTATTGATAAAATCAAGCACTTTTCGATAGGAGAGATCTTTTTTCACTCAAAAATATTTTTTTTATACATTTGTGAATACATCACTGTGATGTGTTCTTTTCATCATCTTAATTTTTTTTTGATGACACTAAATAGATCAGAAAATTCCTTTTCATGGTACAAATTTTCATGTTTTTGGCCTATAAAAAGTTTTAGCCAAATGAAGAAATACATATGTATTTTTATTTCTTTTTTAATTTTCTAAATTTTACAACTCAACTCATTTAAAACTTCTATAAGTGTTTTCCTGATCAAAAAGCAAAGCAATCCACTTTAACGACCCCCGGGTCTTTTGTGGGCTCAGTTGCAAGTTTCTGCTCATTTCTAGGCGTCCGAAGGTTATGTGTGATGAGTCACCCAAAGCCTCTTTTACGCAAATGGACCGACGTTTTACTTCCCCATCCGATAGAAGGATAAGGTGGGAATCGAACCCGCGCCCCATGGCAACTTAGGGATCGGCAGCCGAAGTCCTGATCAACTTAAAGTAAATTGGAGACATCTTTTTGATTACTAAAGTTTACGACTCTGCCATGAGACATAGAGAGTTGAGAAAGATTGTGGAACTTGGATTTTTTTCATTCATGCAAAGTTCTTGACGGCTCTTCCAGAAACTATTTCAAATAGATAAATGTTGAAATAACCTTGGAACCCAATAAGGCCTCATATTTTTTCAATTTGTTAATATTGACTAAAATATGTAATTAGCCAAAAAAAAACCTTTAAATGCCACTTTTTTAGATTAAATTGAGGTAAACTTACATCATAAAAGAGGTAATATTCAACCTTCTAAAATTACACCTTCCAAATTAACACAATTTTTAACTGTGTAGTTAAAAAGTCGCACAAACAAGTTATGTAACTTTTTGCTTCAATTCAAAATAAATCATCTTTTTATATCGACTTTTATGTGCTGTTTAAGTTTTATATTCAATCAGCAAAAAAAGGGCGACATTCGCACCAGCCATGTTCGATCAAGTCACAGCACTGGCAGCAAAAGGGGGGGATGCGCGTTAAAACCACACCACAGTCTAGACGGAAATTATTTGCGCTCGAGCAAATTCATCCCGAAAGCAGTTTACCCTCTTGGGAGAGTGCATTCTCGCAAAATATTGATAGAATATCAGATTCGGCGGAAGGTGTTGCCAATCAAGGGTTGGCGCACCTGTTTTGGACCATTCCATGAATTCATTTGATTTTATCATTTGAATTTTGGAAATAAAAAAAAAGTTCGAAATCTTCGAGATACGTTCGGAGATACGACCTTGTTCCAGCATCGATGGTGTAACTCGATCTGCGTGGTGGTGCCGTGAGACGATCTCACTGTTGAGACGATTTTCCGCTGAGCGGATTATTTAACGTTACAGAATCGATTCCAAACAACCCAACGGTATTCAGAATCATGGTTACTTGCATCGTATCACACACGTGGGGAAGCCGAAGCAAGTGGGTGCTATTGTGTACGGAAAATTCGTTCTGAAATGTATTCATAGATTCTGAATAGAAATTTAGCAAACGGTTTAACGAGGAGTGATGAAATGTTTGCTCGTTTTGAGTTGCATCGAATTTTTTAAATTGTATTGGAATCTTTTTAATGACATTATCCATAGATTTTAAAATCATTTATGGGGAATTCTTTGTCAACTCACACAGCAGTAGTTGTAGTGACTATTGTTTAAACAATATTGAAAAAACTTTTTTTTCAAAAATGTAGCATGGACCTTGTGTGGCCTACCCCAGTACATGTTTTAAAAATAATAATCTTGAGAAAAACCTTACCAGTTGCTAAATGTTCCAAAAATAATTAGAAATCCTATCAATGTCTCCCCGGTTTACGGTACCAACCACCAGTTTGTCAGAACATCACACCTCGAAAAGAGAGTCCGAGGTCACCGCCTGGGAAAAGTTGACTCCTTTATCGGTAAGGTCGGCCATGTCGTTGGAGGTAAAACTTTTCGCCAAGCATTTTCCTAGGACATCTTCATTTTCACCGGTGTGTTCCACGAACCAGCACAACTCTCTCTTTCGCTCACTCGCTTCGTTGTGCATCAACACATTCAAGACAAACCAACACATGCACAGACCCCGTGAGTACGCTGCTGATAGGTTGATTAAATTATCTCCGGAAAGTATGAGCGGACAAGATATTAAATTACAGACCAATTTATGGTACCAAGGTGGGCCAAGCGGCCCACGTGTACGGGAAGTCGGGGAGTTGTTGCTTGGCTATGATATATGAAATTATTTATTTGATTGTTTAAAATTTTTCTCAAATTCAGTTTTTGAAATAATAATAAAAACAAGTTAGTTAATTTAACGTCAAATAAAAATTGATATTGACATAAATTGTTCACAGAACCCAAACTTCCCCCACCTCCCCGGTTAAGACTTTTTCGGTGGGACCTCCCACCGACTTTGGGGAGCAAACCGTGTATGAGCACTCCCAAAAAAGGGGGAGTTTCCTTAGCGTCCTGTATGACCTGTCTTCTTCTGGTTGGCGACTCAACGTCGTCGGGCTCACTCATCAGCGTTGGGAGCGCAAATTATGGCCACATGGTGGGCGAGGCAGCACCACCGTCGTGTGCGTTTGCACCAGCTCTAATTGAAATGAATGAAAGGCCAGGGAAATGTTTTAATTAAAATTTGTGATTTCATCTGGGGCGCGTCAACGTCGCCACGGGGAAAGTTTTTCCTACCCAAAGAGTTGGTTCTATTAGATTGCACGTGTGGTTGGACGTTTTGTGGAATCTTTTTTTTTATTCTATTAAACAAGATATCTTTTCTATGGAAAACCTCTTGAACAAGCTTATTAGGAATGCAGTTCAGCTTTGGCTGTGCAAATCATGTTTAAATTATGGTTTTTCCTAGGAAGGAAAATCTTTCCCATCAAATTTACCTCTTTTTTCTTTTCTGTGCGCTTCAAATTAAACGCCACTAAAGATGTTATTTAAATGGCAGTCTTGACAAAAACCCTTAGTAAAAGAAAATCTAAATTACGAATACAACAGAAGAGAATTATAAATCAGGCTGGACTCCTTAAAAGCTTACCGTCCACGATAAACGGAGAAACTGAGAGAATTGTTCTTGCTGACAGATTGAGTTGGAAAACTCTTATGGACACAAATGGAAAACAGTTTCAAACAAGGCTGGAAGACTTTTTTTTCTTTCCCCTCACCAAGATTTCTCAAAAAATCAAATGACTAACAATAAATCTAGAAAAAATTCACGCAAACAAAAGAAAAACGATTGAAAAATATTTAGAGTCGAATCAATTAAGATTATTTTTTCTTTTAAAAGCAGGTATTTTGCAGATTAATGGAAGCGAAATGCTCTGGGACTTCTGTAAATGAGGAGGAATTTGAAAATCTGACAACGATTTTGTCACTTTGTTCCGTAGCCCAAAAGCAGGCATTTTTGTCTATGAAAATAAATAAGAAAATGTGTTTTGCAATTCGATTTATTAAATAAAAGGAGAATGTTGGAACCCTAACATCTCTAGTGTTCCAGAAACCAAACAAACGCCCCCCGACAGCAGTGTGGTGAATTCGTAGAAATGTCACCACACTGACACAAAACACAACGTAGGGATCTTTGTTATTGTTTACATCAAATCTGTAATAATTTGTGTCGTTTTATTATTGTGAAATGTATCGAGTTAAGTTTAGTGTAATAAAACGTCCTCTTTCACGTCCAGCCTCCGACCAGGCAAGTCGCCTGGCGGAGCATTCTAAACAGTTGTTTTTATTTAATCCGCACTCTGGTCCGCTGGTCGTCCGCTTCGTCTGCTGCTGGAAGGAATCGGTAAGCTGGTGGTTCTGGCCCCCGCGGAGTCGGCCCCTGGCCGAACAGAGAAATTACAATTAGTTTTTTTTTAATTGATTAATAATTGAAAAAAAAACGGAATAGACGTGACACCTTATAATGTGGCCTTGTTAAACATTGCGGTTTCGTCAAAGGATCCACAGGTGTATATCATTCTTTTTCGAAAAGACTCCGTCTTCCGGGTCTCTTTAGCGTGAAGGTATGGCACGGGGAGAGGGCACTGAATACCTATATTTACATTTTGATTTTTTTGGGTCCGCCTCGGGATTCGAACCGGTGACCTCTGGATTATGAGTCTAGTGCGCAGAAGACAAATGGATTAAATAGATAGATAACTAGGGTATATGATCCTACTTTGGACCTAGTACCTATTTTCGACCTATTTTCTTAAATTGAGTTAGTTCAGCTTTTGAAGTAGGTTTTACTGGATCCAATGAAAAGAAAGTTTAAGCTGGATCGTTTTCTAGTTTACCTTGTCCAAAAATGTTAACATTGTTGATTACTTCCGCTTTTTCAGCCCTTCGCATTTCCTACAATTTTCCTGGCTCATCGATTAGGTTCAAAAACTCCGGCCTCGTTGCTTATCTGTTTTGGCTCGGGACTACCTTGTGGAACTTTCTATTTTTCTTTTGCATCAAGCTATTTTCAGCAGTTTGCCGAGTAATGTAATTGTTATTTATTAAATACTTTAATGTTTTTGTAACTAAAAAAAATCTATAGTTTTACAAACACAATTGAAAAAACACTTTCAAATCAACCGAGTTGGCTAATTTTGTGGAGCTACTTTGCCGTCAGTTCAAGGCTATCACCAACACATGTATAACAAGGTGTTGTCAATTTTGTTTATGAATTTATTTCAATACTTCATTGAAAATAAAATATTCGAAAAAAAATCAGCATTCGAGGTAAATGCTATGTTTATTTTCGAAGATGTATTCTTATTTTGCATTTTTATGCATTTTATTATTAAGACATATCTAATTACAAGGTTTATTCAACACCACCATTAAAATCAATTTTGAAACTACGCCCCTCTAAACCAATCCAAACGGTAGGCAATCTCGTCACATTTTACATTGTTTTTAAAAGTGCAACATGTAGAAAACTTTCTGTCTAGAAACTGTAAAGTTTAACATGACCAAGAGCAATTCCCTGAGATTTCGGTCATTAGAATTTTAAACAAACAACTAACATTTCAAAAAGACCAAACATTCAATATAATGCCCTTTTGATATGTTTATCTTGATTTAAAATTTTTGGAAATATTTTTTTCGAATAGATCGGAAAATTTTACGAATGTTTGATGTTTTGACAGTGTAAATGGGACCATTAGTTGCTGAGATATCGACATTAGAAAATGGTGAGTTGTTTGGGTGAGACTTAGAAAACATCAATTTTCTTGTTTCTAACCCTTTGCATGACGAAATCTCAGCAACTAAGGGTCGTATCAACAAAATACTTCAAAAATATTTTTTTCAAAAGTGGGCAAACATGGGCACTATTTTAAAAAAATCAATAACTGCGACTATTTTGTAAAAAGGTACATAAAAAAGGCTATAATTTAAAATGATGAACTTTATAAAAATTTGATAATTTGACTTTTTGATTGCAAATTCAATTTTACATCGAATAATGGAGTTGGAAAATATTTACGACCAATATTTGGATAATTTGAAAAAAAATGTATTGATTCAAAAAATTATAACCTGGTCAAAGATTTTTTGCCCATTCTGGAAATTTCTGAAAAGTTGGCATTTGATGTCCTCTAAAACATATCAAAAAATAAAAAAATATTAAAAATATTGTTTTTTTTTTTGCAAATCAAGTTTTAGTGATAAAAATTGAAATTAAAAATCACCAATTTTTTTTTACCATGTATCATTTTTTTCAGTGTAGTCCATATTCATACCTACAACTTTGCCGAAGACACCAAATCGATCAAAAAATTCCTTCAAAGGATACAGATTTTTGAATTTTCATACATAATTTTTGTATGGACAGCTGCCAAATCAAAAATCAAAAAAGTTTCAGCAGGATTAAAAAATACAAAAATTAAAATTTAAGAAAAAAAGACCGATTCCGTAGAGGACTGCTCAGCTGTCCATTCAAAAACTAACTAAATCCACCTATGTGGTTGATGCCTTCCTCACTTTTTACCAAAAATGGGTATATGAGTGGTTTCATCATTTTTTTAGATCCAGAAAAAAAGAACACAATGTATAACTTATGTGGTCTTAACTCGAGACAGGGTTGCCAGATCTTCAATGTTTTGGACTCTTTGGAAAGGCCTTTCAATTACCTAACCAACGATGGGTCGGATGATGGATCCGGTCATAGTTTACATACATTTAAGTGAGATAAGGCTTCAAAAATGTACATGAATACCGCTTAAGTGGTCATAACTCGGGACAAGGTTGCCAAATCTTCAATGTTTTGGACTCATTGGAAAGGCCTTTCAATTACCTAACCGAAGATGGGCCGGATGATGGATCCGGACATAGTTTACATACATTTAAGTGAGATCCGGCTTCAAAAAAGTACATAAATATCACTTAAGTGGTTATAACTCGAGACAGGAATGCCAGATCTTCAATGTCTTGGATTCATTGGAAAGGCTATTCAGTTACCTAACCAACGATGGGTCGGATGATTGATCCAGACATAGTTTACATACATTTAGGTGAGATCCGGCTTAAAAAAAGTACATAAATATCACTTAAGTGGTCATAACTCGAGACAGGGTTGCCAGATCTTCAATGTTTTGTACTCATTGGAAAGGTCTTTCAATAACCTTACCAACGATGGGTCGGATAATGGACCCGGACATAGTTTACATACATTTAAGTGAGATCCGGTTTCAAAAAAGTACATAAATATCACTTAAGTGGTTATAACTCGAGACAGGAATGCCAGATCTTCAATGTTTTGGACTCATTGAAAAGGCAATTCAGTAACCTAACCAACGATGGGTCGGATGATGGATCCGGACATAGTTTACATACATTTAAGTGAGATCCGGCTTCAAAAAAGTACATAAATATCACTTAAGTGGTTATAACTCGAGACAGGAATGCCAGATCTTCAATGTCTTGGATTCATTGGAAAGGCTATTCAGTTACCTAACCAACGATGGGTCGGATGATTGATCCAGACATAGTTTACATACATTTAGGTGAGATCCGGCTTAAAAAAAGTACATAAATATCACTTAAGTGGTCATAACTCGAGACAGGGTTGCCAGATCTTCAATGTTTTGTACTCATTGGAAAGGCCTTTCAATAATCTTACCAACGATGGGTCGGATAATGGACCCGGACATAGTTTACATACATTTAAGTGAGATCCGGCTTCAAAAAAGTACATAAATATCACTTAAGTGGTCATAACTCGAGACAAGGTAGCCAGATCTTCAATGTTTTGGACTCATTGGAAAGGCCTTTCAATTACCTTACCAACGATGGGTCGGATGATGGATCCGAACATAGTTTACATACATTTAAGTGAGATCCGTCTTCAAAAAAGTACATAAATATCACTTAAGTCGTCATAACTCGAGACAGGGTTGCCAGATCTTCAATGTCTTGGACTCATTGGAAAGGCCTTTCAATTACCTAACCAATGATGGGTCGGATGATGGATCCAGACATAGTTTACATACATTTAAGTGAGATCCGGCTTCAAAAAAGTACATAAATATCACTTAAGTGGTCATAACTCGAGACAGGGTTGCCAGATCTTCAATGTTTTGTACTCATTGGAAAGGCCTTTCAATAATCTTACCAACGATGGGTCGGATAATGGACCCGGACATAGTTTACATACATTTAAGTGAGATCCGGCTTCAAAAAAGTACATAAATATCACTTAAGTGGTCATAACTCGAGACAAGGTAGCCAGATCTTCAATGTTTTGGACTCATTGGAAAGGCCTTTCAATTACCTTACCAACGATGGGTCGGATGATGGATCCGAACATAGTTTACATACATTTAAGTGAGATCCGGCTTCAAAAAAGTACATAAATATCACTTAAGTCGTCATAACTCAAGACAGGGTTGCCAGATCTTCAATGTCTTGGACTCATTGGAAAGGCCTTTCAATTACCTAATCAACGATGGGTCGGATGATGGATCCGGACATCGTTTACATGCATATAATTGAGATCCGGGTATTTGCGAAAACACATTTTTATGCATAACTTTTGAACTACTTATCGAAACTTCAAACCATTCAATAGCGATGTATGGGACCCTAAACCAAGTCGAATGCAACTGGTTCGATCAAAATCGGTTCAGCCAGTGCTGAGAAAACTTAGTGAGAATTTTGGCCACATACATACATACACACACACATACACACACACATACACACACACAGACATTTGTTCAGTTTTCGATTCTGAGTAGATATGTATACATGAAGGTGGGTCTAGGAGCTTTTAATAGAAAGTTCATTTTTAGAGCAGGATTATAGCCTTGCCTCAGTGAGGAAGGCAAAATGATACATGAACTTCAAAAAATGATACATGAACTTTGCCGGATACCTTTGCAGAATTCCTTCAAAAGATACAGATTTTTGAATTTTCATCTATAATGTTTGTATGGACAGCTGCCAAATATGTATGGAAAATTATATGGACATACTAATGATGCAAAATGGCTTCTTTGGGTATACCGAAGGCACCAAAAAAGTTTCAGCCGGATTAAATTATACATAAAAATTAAAATTAAAAAAAAAACAATTTCCTAGAGAATTGCTCAGATGCGAAAGTTTCACACCAAGTTGCATGCTATAATGTTCCTTTAAAATTTCTTGATTTTTTAATAATATTTGAACATCAGTTCTGCGTAAATTCACAACTAAAAATAACCTTTTTTCTTTGTTAATTTTTATGTATTTCTGTCATTCATTTCACTTAAGTTAAGGTGTTTTATTGCAGCTAATAACGTCTTAACCCTCTTGATATGTTCTTATACTTGAACAATTAGGTTGTAAGAATACGCAAATTGTAAATTGGGTAGAGACCCGCTGAAGATGCGTGAGTTCCCATTAAAAATAATTAAAACACGTTTCCAATTTAAATCCATTGAATAAAATATATATATATTGGAAAAACCTAATTTTTAAAATATGTAAGATTTGAGGAAAACACAAATTTTAGCGAAAAAAAACCTTTTTGAGGTACTGTACATCGAAAATTTTCAAAAATTTAAGAGATTTTCGAGCAATTCCATGAACCCAGAAAAAAACCGTTTTGCCAGTGCCTAGAAATTCTAGTAAAAATAGTCTTGACCACACACACTTTCACAGACATTTGTCTAGATTTTTTTCTGAGTCGATATGTTTTTCAAGCCCAAGTCAGGTTAAAAGGATGCTTTTTCGTTTGTTTTGAAGCACCGGCAAAATTCGCTTCTTTGTTCACCCTCCAAGCTATTGTTTCCCACACACAACTGCCAGCATCGAACACACTGTTAAGTAATGAGTATCATAACTCAATTCGACATTTATGTATTTCTGTATACTTAAAGCTTCATCCAATCTCTCTCACCGGGGGGTAGGATGGATGGCTGGGTGGCCATGCATGGAGGTTGGGTGTCGCAAAAGAGCGAAGCATAAAATTCACTCGTACTCTTCATTGCCAAGCAGTTTTGATATATTAAAAACTCGCACTCGCATACACTCACCATCGAAGCACATAAAAAGCTTTTATCTCATATTTTCTCACACCAGTCTCTGTTCCGTACTCCATTACTCGGTGAAAAGCATCGGGAGGAAAGACAATGCAGGGATCTTAAAACGCGTTCGCTTCCTTATTATATGGGATTGGTTTGAAATTCTTGAATATATTTTGATCTTTCTTTGATATTATTGCAATTTGGTGTTAAAAGTAGTTTAGTTTCGTTTAAAGTTTATTTTTGGTGTGGAGCCCTTTCAAATTGTTTGCGTTGAATTACGAAAACGAATTTAAAATGTCTCTTCCTGTGAAAAGCGTAGCTGTTGGTGAATTAGTTTTTCTAGCAGAATAATATATAATAAATATCGATTGAAACGAAAAACATTTTAACTTTTCACACAATTGTCGATGTTGGCATTTTAATGCTTTTCTGATATGAAATCAGCACGGAGTTTCAATTGTTTCATTTTCACCAATAGCGTCAGCTCTTCGCTACTCTATTCTACGAAATTTATGACGATCTGGAGCGCGAAACATGGTTGGCCATAAATATTACATGAACTGTTCGAGATCGGGAAAGGTAAGTGGGCGAGTTGAGGAAGTTAAGCACGAACCAGAATAGGGGGAAGTGCATTTTCTTGATATTTAAAAAATAAGGGTAATAACTGACAAAATACACGATTTTAAAAGTATAGCATCATTGAGGATTCAATAATACAGTTTTGATAATTGACTGTAAAATTGAGAACTTACAAATAAGTGCACTTACCCTACTTGCCGTCAAAGGATAAGAATCGAGCGGAAAAGGACATCTCGCTTTCGCATATGTGTTTGTGTGTCGTCCACAGCAGAGAATGGAAATTGTTTTCCCAAGGTTTTCCTGCAGGGATCCATTTGTCTGAAATAGTAAAATTTCGCCCTCTGAACCCATCCCAACTCTTTTTGCCGAGCGAGAAGTCCTGCTTCTTGGCATGAAATATTCAAAAACAATTTTGGAACCATATTTTACTCAATTTAGACGCACGCACACACTGTTATCATAACCGTTGATAAATATCTGCATGCAGAACGAGCGCTTGTGTGTCTATTTGTCGTCTGTAGAATAACAAACACGGGAGAAATTTGGGCAAGCATAGGTGAGCTCTCTGCATAGTTTAAAACGATGATTTAAATTTGAGGGGGGCAGCAAATGCTGATTTTTGATGTAAAATTTACTTTATTTCAAAACACCACAGTTACTGCATTTGCAACATTTGAACACAAATTACGTGCTGAACAATAAAACTTGTAAAATAATCCTTCCGTTGTATTTCTAATGCTTTCACTCAGTTAATCTTTGCTCGACCAGTTTTTAAGCTTGCACAAAGCACAAATCCCTTTGACAAGAAACATACACTCAAGGAAAAGCAATGCTGGAAAAGGATTAGGGCGTAATTGTGTGTGCATGACAGACTAATCTCAAACCAAAATGTGTAATCTTTTGCACAGCAAGAGATACAATGCAATGAGTAAAATTTGAGTGGTTTCCAGTTTAGGTAGAAGTTGTGTAGTATTTTTAAGGTATAACATTAGTAATTTGTATACATTTGCACAGAATTATGTCTCTGTCTCTGTCTCTGTCTCTGTCTCTGTCTCTGTCTCTGTCTCTGTCTCTGTCTCTGTCTCTGTCTCTGTCTCTGTCTCTGTCTCTGTCTCTGTCTCTGTCTCTGTCTCTGTCTCTGTCTCTGTCTCTGTCTCTGTCTCTGTCTCTGTCTCTGTCTCTGTCTCTGTCTCTGTCTCTGTCTCTGTTATGGCTTTGAAGATGTTGTTAGGATTCATTTGTAAAGCCATGAACTCCTATGCAGGATTTACAAAAAGGCCTTGACAACCTTTTGCAAAGGTCTTTTTGCAAAGGTCCTTTTGGGTTTTAAGAAAGGTTTATCAGAGATCTGGGGAGGCTTTTAGGACTAAGTGATTGATGTTGGTTTCCCAAGTAACAATTTAAGTTTTGTTCCTTTCCTGAAGAGATACTCAAGTTATCTTAGCCAAAAATGATCATAAAGCTAACTTATCTCCAGAACAACAATAAATGAGCATTAAACCTGAGTTAAGAGCAATGTGGACCATTTTAGGAGGTTATCAAGAGCTTTTATCAGGAGTTATATAAAACTAAGCAACTTTAACGTTGATTTTACAACACTCTGTAAATGGTTTTAATAACCTTTATAAAACTTGTTTGCAAGCTTCTTGAATTTATTATCTAATAGAAGAGCTCTTCATGACAGTAAAAAAGTATTCTTAAACTTGTAAGCTCTTGTTGAAGATAAAATAGATTTTCGTGAATTCCATCAATTCTGTATGAATAAAAAACACAATTGACAAAAGAACTTAAGCTTAAAATGATAATTATATTATTCAAACAAAATTAATATTACTGCGACTTAATGCAGCCGATCTAATGGTAAAATTCATGCCATAAAAATTTCACTGATTGATTTTCTGAGATACCTCGAAAAAATATGGACCGTAGGAGTAAATCATTAAAAAAAATATTGATTTTAATTTTTTTGAGGAATTTCGTTCGCCAATACCAACATGGCCACCATTTTTTGCCGTTATTTTTCATGTTAATATGGCTGATCTTATTAAAACTATTATTTCTTACTTGAAGCTCTTGTGAAACTATTTTTTCTTGAGAAGCTCTTGTCCTAGCCTCTTCAAGAGTCATGTTTCTAGAAAAGCTCTTGTTCAAGATTGAGTAAGAAGTCAAAGACTGCTTTAAAGAGTTTTTGCTCCAGAGCAAAAGGCGTAGTACTGCAACCGTAGTGCATGCATACATTAGTTCTCAGAAGGTAGATCCGACAATAAATCTCTGAATTTCTTTTCCCTAGCTAAATAAAAACAAAGATTGTGATTTTTTCAATTCAATTTATATATTTGTTGTAAGTAGGCCAAATCATCGTTTAGCACACAGGTTTTTCTTACATGGAAGAATTTGTCATCCATCATAAAATAATTTAGCCAAAACAGCGCTGTTTTTTTTTTTACTTTTGATAACGAACACAACATCACCAATCCGAGGGACGAGTTAATTATCTTCTCGAAAGGTTTTATCCAACTGGTCCTCGAATGTTCCGTCGAGACGTCGATGAGGAAACGCCAAAAAAGTTCCGTACCAGGACAAACGGATAGAAGAGAGGTCCCACTAAGCCGGGCGTTGGTGACTTCTGCAAACAAATCCGGATCGACACGATCTTCAACCAGTTGACCAGCGAACCTTAATTGTGGCCACGGGAGTGGTGCTTCGCGTGCTGCTCGATCACGACGTGCCAGAGTGAAATGTATTGCTGGACACGCATGCTAACGAATTCGGCTTGCACCCGACCTCGTACACTTTTCCGAAGGTGAACATCGTAACGTCCACACGTGATTCGGATTACGAAAAAACGTAATTCTCGGAATTAGCTCTTAGACACTAAACCGAACGACAGCGACATCTTGTCCCAAGTAGCAAGAAAAACATCGCTTTTTATTTTTTTGTTGAACAATTGCTGCACAAGCGTTTTTATACGTTAATTATTGAACTAGTGTCATAACAATTTGTAATTTGTTCAAATTTTGATCAAAAAACCATTGTTAAACATGGTTGTGTAACATAAATGCCAAATCTAGCAACGGATTACGAAAAGTTCATTTTGAAGTTTATTCTACCTTAAATGAAACATGCTTGTAGAACTCGGAGAGCAAAATGACATTTGTAGACATGATGTTTCATTTCAGTTTGCTAAACATGATAGCATAGTAGATTTGACCTTTGGCTTTGGCTGGGATTTCTCGCAAACAAGTTGTTAATGTAAAGTTTGCCTTCGTGTTTTAAAAACCGAGAAAGAACATGTTGAAGAAACAAGCACAGATAGTTCTAAAAATAGAAACAGCTTATGTTCAAGGGAAGTTTCAGCAAACTGTTAGTGAACTTGGTAAAAGCTAGATGACCGCAGACTTCTAATTGACGTTTAGGCCAGCTCATCCAACATAACCCCTCGTGGAAAGATGCAGACGCGCGCCCGGACTTAACATTTGGAGTGATCGAAGGTTCGATACTTGCCGTGAGGATTCTTCATCAAAAAGAAAAACTGAAAATGCAGCCACCGGGGGAACCAGCAGCAAAGTATATAGCAGCAAGCGATGTTGATTAGTAGGGGAGAGTGGGGAGACTTGATCCCCTTTTTTTGTACCGCACATAACTCTGTCAATTTCTCACAAAACTACGATCTTTTTGCATGAATTGAAAGCTTAAACATTCAACTATGTTTGGCTGATAAGTGTATTTCATCAGATAAACTCTTCGAATCATGTCAAGCGTTTTAAAAAAATATTTCAAACCGGCATTTTCGAAATGTTGGGGGTAATTTGAACCCCCTTTCAACATTCTGAAGAAATCTTAGGGAACATGTTTTTTATTCATCCAAACTTTTAATTTTCTATGAGTTACAGCAATTTCACATTAAACCTGTACGTTTGTGTTCAAAATATAACACGTTTAGCATGCAAAATATTTAAAAACTTAAAATTTTCTTTTTTAGACCAAAATTGAGCATGTTTACAAAAGCTGGTAATTTTTGTTTACAAAACTTTTGAAAAATGGTTCAAACTGCAGTAAGTTATATAAAACTATACTAAAGGAAACTATGTACGAAAACCCAGTCCAATTATTTAATCTTGAGGCTGATTCCAGTGACTGTAAAAATGCAGGGATCAAGTCTCCCTAAACGCACTTTTTTAAACAATTGATTGTAAAAATAGTATGACGATAAATTTAACGTCAAATACGTAAGGGGTTTGAAGTTGATATGTTCATCAAACAATTCATGTATAAACAATATTTTTTCGAATAATTTTTGAGTGTTTTCTATACATATCAAAACAAAGAAAAAAGATCTCTTGGAAGTTTTTTGGAGCACTTTTTAGAAAAATGTGTGTAACTCTATCTAAACATTTTTTATTATTTTTCTTTGTTTTCTACAATGAGTTTTAGTCGATTTCGCACAACTTTCTAGAACAAAGCTAATTGTTTTACCCACATGCTGACGAGATACAGGCTTGGGATCAAGTGTCCCCGGGGATCAAGTCTCCTCACTCTCCCCTACTTAAAAATTGAAAAAAATATATCTCCAAAAGCATAATAATGAAATTGAATGAATTTTTTGCTGATATTTTTATTATCTATCGTATCCCTATCAAAACTGATAAATCACAAAACTAGTACTTAAAGTATCGTAAAGTGACATTACTTACAAATAAAGTGTAAAATAAAGATAAATATATTTAAAGCGAAAACTTGGGACGTATACTATGAAAAGCCTCTTTAAATTTCTTGTCTGCCACGATATGTTCTTGGACGGTTCTCAAAACGTTTTCCTAACTCACTTCTGAATCTTAAAGGCAGGATGTTGTTAAAAGGTTCTAACAACGTTCACCAAACCCAATTCAGAATCTTATAGTCAAGAGTTCTTATGACATGTTTAACAAACGTTCTCTATGCAATGATGCAAAACTAACTTAAACCACACCCATTTCTGACGGATGAAGAGATGTTCAAGAACAGAAAAACGTGCGCTTTTTCCAGCGTTCAAGAGTCCTCAGGGACGTTGGGAAAACATAGTAAACGAGTTCAACGAGCAGTTCGGAAATCTCTTGGCGAATAAAGTGTGCTACTTGGGGTACGAATGATTTGCGAATGTGAGTAATTTGACAAATCAAATTCAAACAATCTGGAAACATGCTTTCATAAAGTGAATTAATTTCAATTGAGTTTTAATGCAGTTTTGGGAAGTTAAGTTGTCTTGAAATAACCCTCTTTGGGATAACTTTAAGTAAAAAACGTTACTTAATCCACCCTTAGGTGGTTGGTGCCTTCCTCTCATTCAAAGGGTAATGCTATCCAAAATAGACACGCTCGTGGGAAGGTCTTTAAATTACCTATCCAAAGATAGGTCGCATGATATATTTGGAATACGTTTTCATCTAAATATCCGAGAACCAGCCTCAAAAGGTATATAAATAACTCTTAAGTGCTAATAACTTTTGATAGGGTTGTCAGATCTTCAATGTTTTGGACGCGTTGGAAAGGTCTTTTGATTACCTGTTCAACGACGGGTTGCATGATAGATCCGGACAACTTTTTCATCGTGATATCTGAGATCCGGCTTCCAAAAAGTGCATAAATAACATTTAATTGCTAATAACTTTTGATAGGGTTGTCAGATCTTCAATGTATTGGTCGCGTTGGAAAGGTCTTTTAAATACCTTTCTAAAAATGTATAACATGCTGGGGTTTCTTACAAAAATCACCATTTTTACAATCTTCCGGACTTTAGTCAAAATCGTTTTTTTAGCATAACTTTTGAAGTACTTTACTAAACTTCATAATTTTCAATAGGGACTTATGGGACCCCAAGACGAATCGAATGAGACCAAAACGGTCCAAATCGGTTAAGCCAGTGCTGAGATAATCGAGTGCATATTTTTTGGTGCACAGACCCACATCCCTACACACACACACACACACAGACATTTGCTCAGAATTCGATTCTGAGTCGATAGGTATACATGAAGGTGGGTCTAGGAGGTCTCATTGAGAAGTTCAGTTTTCGAGTGATTTTATAGCCTTTCCTCAGTAAGGTGAGGAAGGCAAAACCTAGGTGTGGCATAAAACTGTGTTCCATATTCCTAAAACACTCTTGAAGATTATTTGAAGATATTGTTAAAATATTCGTATCATAAATCCAGAATGTTTTGTTTAATGTTTGCATAAAACTGAGAAGTAATTTTCAAAGCTTGTTAAGACAAACAAGCATTCTCTTTGTTACTTGGTTTGGTTTTGGCTATTAGGTTTTTTACTGGCTTTGATTAAGTTAGTCCCTAATAAAATGTGATCTGATCATAAAAAATAATAACTCTAAAAACACGCCTCACACCAAAATCTCACCTCTCGGGAGTCCTCCTTGTTGAGCAGTCCTGCTGCCACTTGTTCCTCAGTTTCGTGACAAACGACTGATGATTAGAGTTTTTCAGGGGGCGGAGGCGGGAGAACAAAACACGCACATTAATAATACTTTCAAACTCATTTGCAATCATAAATTTCATAATTGGCTCCGACAACAGCTGCAATCCAACAGCTCCGCACTACACATCAAACTGTAGTGGGCCTGTTTCCGAGAGAACAACAAATGCCATCGGCACTCGTTTTGGAATGTTTTCATAAATTATGTATTATACTTGAATTTTTGAAAAGTACAATAGAAAATAAATTTGAGCAAAAATAATAACATTAAAAATTATTCATAATAGTTCATTAGGTTATAAAACAGAAATAAAAAAAAAAACAGTTTTCATTTATGAACGACCCCCCAAATTTCGAGCAAATTTCCCAAACATGTGACAACTGTCGTGATCCTTTTCGGTCTGGTGCGTGCGCACATTGGTGAGTGGGGTTTCTAAATTTTGATGTCCGTGTTGTTTTGAAAACTAACAAACACATGTACGAAATACGCGCGCACACACACACACCAACACAAATTCACACATTAATTTTGACGAATACGTGCGGTATAGTTTTTACCGCCCAACTTTTACCACCGAAGTGGACTGACGAAAGCACGAAACTGTATGTGTGTGTGTGTGTGTGTGTGTATAATTGTGTAAAATTTTAACTGGTTAGCAAATATTCGTCACGTTCACGTAAACATGGCCCGGTGGCAGGATCAATCATCTGAACATATGCCACCATTTTAGTAGGAGAGGGAGTTGGGGGTTGTTTTGAAATATGACATGGTTTATAATTTTATTTCGGTGAAATTGCACTCCATTCATCAGAGTGGCGTCGCACGTGTTTGGGTTGGTTAGCGTTGGTCACAAATTTAATTGATTTGTTGATAAGTTGAGCAAACTTTTAAGATTGTTCACCGTTTTAAAAATTCTAACACATCTTCGTGAATTGTTTTTTTAATGATCTGTGGATTGTGTTATCGTGTATGATGCTTACCCAAGTAACATTTTAGGCTTTATCAAAGCTGTCACAACCGCTATAAAACCTATCAGCCAAAACCAACATTAAAACCCCTTAGTCGTAACAAACTCCCCAGAGCCTTGATTAACCCCACTTAAAACCCAAAAGGACCTCCGCAAAAGGTTGTTACGGCCTATTTATAAAACCTACATAGGAGTTCAAGGCTTTACAACTGAATCCTAACAACATCCTCAAAGCCTTGATAAAACCTTTGTTAAAACCTAGTCAGGAGTTATGGAAAAATGACATTTCATACGTCTTTAAACGTCTTATGCCAAATAGGTTTTATTTTGGCAAAAAATAAGTCTTCGTCTTGCCAAATGAAATTATGGAGATGGTTGTCAAAAATGGCGATGATAAATAATAGATATTAGAGGTAATCCAAATAATTTGAAAGCTTATTTCTCACAATTGATGGCTCAAATTCAGCTGCGGTTGGAATTTTATTGATAAATGTAGGGGAGATATAGCCAAAAAATTCAACTCGCTTCATCAAAAATCAATATTTTGTAATCATAGTGTTTAATGTTAAAAAATATTTTATTGCAATTCTTTGAAAAAAATGTTCAAAATATTTTTAAACATCTATCGCTATATAAATCATACCAGAAATTCAGCATAAATGTGTGTTTTCATCAAATTTAAATCAAATTTTTCAGTTTTTATTTTTCAATCAAGATGGCGGTCAATCATATTCAATCAGAGCACGCGTCTAGCGCCATATTTATGCACTGCTATTTGGCCGCAATAAATGCTCTTTAAGGAGCTTATGGTTTTAAGTGAGCTTTTTACATGCCTAATGGCACTTGACAGCTAAAACACCCTAGGTTTTAACAAAGCATGCGATAAAACCGTTTGGCATGGCATTGTCATCTGGTTTTCAAGCCTCTGTTAAAACTTTCATAAAACCTTATTGAAAGCCAGTCGGCTTTTATTTCCACCCGGTTTTATGTCCGAGGCATAAAACCCTGTTAGAACCTATTAATTAGCTCTTGCTTGTTGGTTGCGGTGAATGCCCAAATAAAACTATTAGGCAATCAAGATGCTACAATAAACCCTTAATAAAACTTGGTGGTGGCTAGTTGGTTTAAAAATGTTACTTGGGTATTCTTGAAAGAGAGTTTAGAGTAATGTTTGCTTTGGTGAAATAGTGAAAGTATGTAATTTTATCAACATTTTAAACAGTTTTATTTGATTTAAAAATTTCTTTTCGCACAAAACAAATGATAAAATTAAGAACATACCATAAATTACGCACCATGCAACACATTTTTGGAGCAGCACGAGAACATGCATTTTCCATTTCACCGCTAATTAAAATATTGTTTCTGACTATATTTTCCAGGAAAATACCCAGTGGCATTCGTAGCGACGGTCGTATGCGACGAACTTCCGGACGATGGACAAACCGGTATTATTCTCACCTGCAGAATCAACAAACAGCCACTAATTAATTTCTCCAATCAAAGACAAAACCTGTTGGAGCGTTAATTGTGAGCACCGGTCCAGATTGTTCCCGCACCATCGACATCCTTTTGCAAACATAGTTTAGGGGAAACTTTCCCCGAAATCACTCGGCAATCCCCGATTTGGAATTTCATTACCACCAGCGCCACCGCTGCCACCTTTGCCAAATCCGATGCCGGCTTCACTTGGCCAAAGTTCCTGACGGTGACATTTTGCTTATTTAACGCTAGTTGCTGCAATTTAATTTCGAAAGTTTTTCCTCTGGCAA
This sequence comes from Culex quinquefasciatus, assembly GCF_015732765.1. NCBI lineage: Eukaryota > Metazoa > Arthropoda > Insecta > Diptera > Culicidae > Culex > Culex quinquefasciatus. The sequence goes on from NC_051863.1 coordinate 39,216,243, forward strand.
GCTACCTATATGAAGGAGATGAGAGGGGAAGTGGGCGAAAAGCCAGCTCGGAAAGTTTTTTTTTCCACCCGGAGTTTGTCACTCCGCCAACTGATTTAGTTTACACACGTCAGCGGGAATAGAAGTTTCCGGCCAGAGCCAGGGGCCCGATGCAGCGTGATTTCCGATACAGGACGGTGAGTTTTGAGGGGAGTTTTGAACAGAAAAAATGTTCTACTTTTTAGTAAAATGTTGCGAAAAATGGAAAATGTAGGAGAAAAAAACAAAAACTGTTCGAATGGAAGTGGTTCATTCTGGCGATTGTAAATCTTGGTAATCTATCATACCTTGACGAAACTGAAGCGTTTACTGACATCAACTTCAAAAATGGTGAGTTATGTTAAGATAAAAAAAAACTTAATAACTTTAATTTGGATTGCATTGAAAAAAAGTTAACATTAAGTATATTTTTCAGAACTCCTAGAAATCATAATTAATTTACTCATTTGTGTGCTATTACTTTTTTTTATTTATTTTAAATTTTAAAACTATCCCAAGGCAGAGTGTTTAGATCACAAGACATCAAGCCTTGTAGGAAAGATCTTGGATTTGAGGAGAGAAGATTGAGAAGGGCGTAAGTTTTTTTTTTTTTTTTTTAATATTATTGTATTTCGTAATTTAAATATTGTTGTTTTAATTTCGAAGGTTATTTTGTAATTTTTTTCCTTCCCCTGCTCAATTTTTCTCCCGTGTACCAGTAAACTCTAAACACTGTTTGAATTAGTCAGCTGTTGAAAGGTACCCCATATCTCAGCTTAGGATAATTACTGCACTGATGTTTTTGCCAAAACAATCCAATAAATGAAATGAAATGAAATGAAAAAATATTGTTGTATCGTTTCAAAAGTGGTCAAAAACAAACTTGTATGAAATTTGACGGGCTTTCTGAAAACAAAATAAAAAAAAACACTAAAAGAAAAGAACACACCACTTTTATAACATTTTTTGATTTTTATGTTTAAAAGTCACCTTCAAGGTGAGCCTACGATTTTGTTTCGTTCAATTTTTTCGTGGAAAGAGCTTAAAATGTAACAAAACGACTTACGAAATATATAGGATGGAGTAATACTCCTAAAAATACACAAAAATCATTTATTGAATCTGTTTATTTTGAGTGGAATAAACGTCAACATTTTCCAAACCGAAAGCAGGAATCGATTTTCCAGACAATTTAACATAAAAGTCTCCATATTGACCATTGTCCTTAGTCTTATCCTTATGAAGTTAAAGCGGTTAAACGGTAACATTCAATATTAAGTCCTTTTGAAATGTTAGTCTTGATTTTAAAAAATTAAAAATATAATTTTGAACGGTGTGCGTCGCGGTCCACAAGCAGGATTTTCGTGGCCGTTTCCGTCTCTGTTGTCCCCCCGATTGTGCGTGTATTTCGATCCGGGCGGTTTCGCGTTTTCGCATTTTGGTTGGTTTTGTCTTTCCACAGCCGGCTGCCTAAGATTGAATCATTTATGCTAAACTCAACACCAAATAACCGGGAATAGTCTCATCCGCATACTCCGACTGATTGCCTTGAGAATGCATAATACATCACACCATTAAACAAAATTTATTGATTATTGGGTCGCATCATCATCCTCTATGTTGAATACTGGCCATTACCCTTACCCACTAACAAAATCCCAAGTAGAAGTAGTTTTCCGGCACACGTGGGGTGTGGATATCGTATAGAACCCACCCTTGGTAGCAGCCTGTGCTAACTAACATTCCCGTCCCATTCCCTCGAGATCTACAAACTGACATGGCGGGCGCCGTTGGTGGCCAACGACTGTTTCCTATTAGCAACGGCTCTAGTTTTGATGATCGTGATGTTTTATCTTTTCAGCGCATTCATGCATGCTGTTGATAAGGGAAACATCATTTGATCGTTGAAGCGTGTGACCGGTTGTGCTGATGGGATATTATGGTCCTGTTCAGCAACGGAGAAGGACAACCATGGGTGGTCTCTCATGCTCATTTTTAAAAATTAAAAATATTGTTTTCGGAAAGATCGGCAAATTTCACGAATGTTGAAAATCGGACCATTAGTTGCTGAGAAATCGACATTACAAAAAGGTGGGTTGTTTGGGTGAGACTTAGACAATAGGGCGTTCAATTTTCCCGGGTTTATATTTCCCGGGAAACGGGAGAATAATTTTTTTGAAGTAGTTATAAAATCTTTGTTTTCATTATATTTGCTATGTTTTACTAGCTTAAATCATAAAATTTGCTCAAAACTGTAAATTGGTAAATAGCCACACTTCAATCCGACATAATAAGAATGATCTTTGATGTGTTTAGGAAATTAAATGAACCGCAATATTGAAATATTTCTTTTATTTATTTTTTTAAATTTAAATAACATGAATTCAAAACCTTAAACAATTTCGTTGAAACTGTCTAAAACAACAAGAAATAACATAATACCGGACAATTTAACACTTTGGATAAGTTAAGAAATATATGATTTTTATTTAAAACATGTTTTAAAAATTATCTTTAAGCCACTACCTCCAACTGGGGATAATCGGGACTGAAGTCTGAATAGGTCTGGACATTTTAGAGCAATTTATTTGATAATCGGTGTGATAGGGGAAATAAACCCATTTTAAGCCTAATAAACGATCGTGTTTGAATGATGCTGGATAATCTGGAGTGTTTCTTGAAATTTACTTAAACCTAGAACACAAACGATTAGAGCAACTTTTTGTGAACATTTCTGATTATTTTCACTTTTACTAAAATTTATTCGATTCATTTTACAAGCATTTGAAAAAAATATTTCCAAAATGTATTCTAATCAAACGGCCACGCCCATTTATCTATTTTTAGCTTAGTTCTTCTTTTCTTCCAGAGCTCTTTTGGGTCTGCTTAGTGCTGCCAAAATTAATGAAATTTAAATCACGAACACTCACGAAAAGTAGCATGTATAGAGAAAGTTTCCTGGCATCACTGGCTCACTCCAACAGGCGCTGCTGGTGGTGTTATTTGCCCCCTTTGTTCAAAAGGCAAAAATGCCTTCGCTTCTCGCTCGGTTTTCTTCAGCCTTCGATTGGAATGGGTCGTCAAAATTCAAACGTCAAAAGACTTGGCGCGTTTGTTTTTTTGATGGCACTTGCTAATTATTTACATGTTCCGGGATTATTTTTCAAGTGAGTGATCAACTAATGTACAAAAGAACATGTTGCCGAAAGTTGGGTGCAGTTTTGTATCGAAAGCGCCGTGAAAAAGTAAGCGAAAGTTAAAAGTTGATTTTGGCGATATTTATTAAGCGTTAGAGGTTTTCTCGCGTGTGTCACTGTGTATGCCAACACAATGATGAGAAATGGTTTCGCATAATAGAAATTATGATCAACAGTGCATTTAATTTGATCTTTTTGGCAAGTAAGTGGCATTAGGATGTAACAAAACCACACTTTTTTGCGGGCATTTCAGGGGATGATCCCCTAGGTATACTGAGTCAGAATCCCAAATATGAGCACGATTGGTTGCGACAGGACCTGGCGCTCCGGCTTTAAAGTTTAAATGGGATTTAACCCGTGAAATCGGTGCGTTTTGGTTTTTGCCATTTTTGAGGCCTTCAACGATTTTTGGATTTTTCAAAAACCTCATGAGCTTATAGTTTGTGTTCCAGGGTACAACTTTGCCGAAGACTGAAAAGAGATTTGACCGCTCAGAAAAATGGTACAGAATTTACAAAATATTTTCTCTTGTTTTTCTGATAACGTAAAACATGTTCTGGCAACACTCGCTTTTGATGCGCGCTTTCGGCAAACTATGCAACGCATGCTAAGGTGCGTCGCGATGCGTCGGCATGTATTTGTCCAGCGTCGTGTTGTTGTTTTTGTTGTTGTGATTGTTGAGAACGAAAGTTCTTATGGAACTGCAGTTGGATGCCCAGGCAGAACCGATTCTAAACCTTGCTCGAGTGCCAACTAACGCGGCTGTCTTGAAAGCGCTTTATTACGCACGGATGTTGTGTGCATTTTGAATATTCCGTATTCCGGAAGATATTTCGAGAGACACGCATTTTAGTGAGAGTTTTCACTCGCTTTGTAATCAATCAAAGAGTTATGGCAATTTGGCAATAAAATCGGTCATAAACAAATAAATGTATTGCATTGACAACATTAGTAAACACTATTTTCATACAGCAGACTTCTCTGGCTAGATATTTTGCGAATTCATTAGACACCAATTGCACTATGTTCGAGCATAGGTTCGCTAACATGTCCCCCAGCACCACAATTGGTCGCGACGAAAAAGATCCACACGGGTTAAAGACAGGACCAGGTGGGCTTAAAACTAAATCCTGCGATTCACTGCCAAATAGAATACCGGAATCTACGACAGATTAAAAGAGCAGCACCGGTGATCAAATCCTCCGGCACCATCGGAAACATAAGCACAACATCCAAATAAAGCATTTTTTTCCATGTGTCAAACTTTGACCGTTGTACGCTGGATGTTTTCTCGCTGCTATAGTAACGACGCCTGGCTCTGGATGCGCGCGTTCAAAGAAAGTGTTGCCAATACTAATCAAACAAATTAATGGCAAAAAGTTTTTTTATTTTCAAATCATTGTACAAGCAGTACTAATTATCAAATCTTTTCACAGTCTTCGGCAAAGTTGTGCCCTGAAACTCAAACAATAAGCTCATGAGGTTTCTGAAAAATCCAAAAATCGTTGATGGACTCAAAAATGGCAAAAACCAAAACGCACCGATTTTACGGGTTAAATCCCATTTAAACTTTGAAGCCAGAGCGCCAGGTCCTGTCGCAACCAATCGAGCTCATATTTGGGATTCTGACTCAGTACACCTAGGGGATCATCCCCTGAAATGCCAGCAAAAAAGTGTGGTTTTGTTACATCCTAAAGTGGCAAACATTTGCGTGCTTACTTGAGGCTTTGCTGTTGCTGGTAAGTTTATAGCCTAAATAGTATTTTTGGAGCTTAAATCAAGCATCAAACTCATCATATGACGAAGATAGGTTTTTGATTTGAAAGGTATATTTCCCCTAATTGTTTTCTCCTGTTTCTGTTGTAACCGAAATCAATCGAAACAATCAGAACGTTAATCAAAAAAATAAGCCTAAAAGGTTGTCATAATTCGTTACTTTTGTCCTGATTTCCTCCAGATGCCGGTTTTTGATGAAAAGTTAAATAATGTTTTTAAATATAATGCGCACTTTTTTAAGTTAAAACTCAGAAATGTACATGAAAATAATACGAAGTCCTTTTTTAAATAAGTAAAATTTAATTGAAAATATTCAAGGCGCAAAGCATTTTGCGGATCTGTAAACTATTTTTTTTTTACAATTTGCCCTAAGAAGACGAATGAATTCTTATATATGTCCAACACAAATTTTATTGCTTTAAACTGCTTATCGATTACTAGGTATTCAACTATTGATCTCTTTCCACAACCAAATCTGAATTACTAGACCAGAAATTGATTTGTTTTCAATTTCAGTAATTCACGGGACAATGAATAAAAAAAATCCCGTGATTCGGGAATTTCCGATTTTGGAAAAATCCCGTTATTTTTGTCCCTGGAATTTCCGGAATCGATGCATGGCAATACCTCAAAATATAGAGAATTTTCTCAGCTTTTTAAAATATCAAAAAATCAAATATCAAAAAGTAGGCATACATGAGCACTAATTTAAAAAAAGTAAATAGCTTAGCTATTATCTGAATTCGGTGCACTTTTTCAAAATTTCACTACAGTAATTTTAGATTGCAAATTCCTTTTTACATCGAAAAATAAAGTTGAAAAATTTTTGCGTCCACTATTTATTTTTTCTGAAAAAAATCGGTATTGATCAAAAAAATCTGTCAAAGTTTTTTTTCACATTCTGAAAAATTCTGAAAAGTTGACATTTGTTGTAAATCACATCAAAAAATTAATAAATTAAAATAGTGCTGATGTGCAAATCAAGTTTAATCGACAAAAATAAAATAAAAAATCACCATATTTTTAAATCATTTTTGTATGGGCAGCTGCCAAATTTGTATGGAAAATTATATGGACAAACTAATGATGCAAAATGGCTTCTTTGGGCATACCGAAGGCACCAGAAAAGTTTCAGCTGGATAAAAAAAAAATACAAAAAAATCGAATGACCGAAATGTCAGAGAATTGATCAGCTGATTTTTTTACGAGGTTTCTATTGTAATCATGATTCAAAATATGTTTTAGTGTTAATTTAAAATTCCTAGTTGAGCTAACTTTTTCATGTAATATATGAGCGAAGTTTTAACTTGTTCACTGAGTTAGACAAAATTAGTAAAAGTATTGTGAAAAACACAATGAAGATTCGTAAGTTCTGAATAGCAAAAAACATTGCGCCAAATTGTTAGCTTAATTCTAAATATATAACCTCTTTTCCACTCACCGTCTTCAACTGCATCGCGTCAATTCCTCCCACATCACTTTTCCAGCGAATTTTAAAGGTTTAGGAGGGGCAAGGAGGTGCAAAAGAACTGTTAAGCAGCTTTATCGAATGACGCCACCCAGCGAGTGACAAACTTTCCCATTATTGGGACCCAGAAGAAGCGGAATCGCGAGCGAAGAAAATAGTTTTTTTTCTTCTTTCCATTGAAGAAGGGAGAACATTATTGACAGTTGAAGGTGGGGGAAGCGCAAGAAAGTTCTTTGACGATACAGCGCAAAATTTGTGCAGTTTTTCTTTTCTTCTAGGGTTTTGCGTGCAGTTGATTGTAATAGTTGGCCGATCCAGGTATTCCTTCTATTCGCTCAGATTATGGGATGTGAAAAGGATGAACTTAAGTTCTGTCCTTTCTGTTTCAATAGAGATGAGAAATAAAGAATGCAAATTTTGCGGTCAAGATTGAGTTAAGTAGAGTTAAATTAGTTTCTTTTGAAAATAATTCTGATTTTAGTTAAATAATATGATGCCCATATAAATATAAAACACGATATTTATTTTCAGACTTCTTCCCCCGGATGACAATAAAAATTCAAATAAAATGTCCTTATTAGTTCCGTTCGAATGCAGCATCGCGACCAAATTTCCATCCATAGAAATAATTACATTTCACTCCTTTTTTCCTCCCCGCAGCCCAAACACATAAGAGAAAGTTTTCCCCGAGCAAGCAACCGAGAGTCCCGATGGGCCTTTCGATACAACAGCAAGTGAGGAAAAGCCCGGGAGGAAACTTTTCACTTCCTCTCAAGGGGTTCCACCAGTCGGTATCTACAAGGCTGCTCCCCCTCCATTGCATGCCTTGCACCTTACTTTCGACACGTGTAGTAGGTATGGTTTTATGGGGTGGTTACATCTTGAAAATAATAATAATAATTGGTTTACTCATTTGGGACCAATTTTGAGGTGGTACCAAAAAGGAAAATTTTATTTTTAGCTTCTTCCCTTCTTCCCTTCTTCGATTGGTATGGTATGTCCATGCATCCTTCCTCCCTGTGGATTATGTGGAATGTGATCCGTTCTCAGAATCCTCCCTGCGGTAAACACAACGCAGTAGGGCTGGCCACTTTATTTTTTTGTAATACTTTTGCGGTTGTTCCGGGTGTACTGCAATTATTGATATTAATCGGACTGGCTGCGTTTGTGTGATGGATTAGATGAGATTAGATTAGATTAGTCTATCCCTTCTTCAAAATGGATTTTCATTGAAAAAACTGGTATATTGAATTTTTAACTAATAAGGGTACGTTAAATATTGTTTTTTTTATCATATATAACACGATTAGGTTTTTTTTTCCAAATTTGAATTTATGAGCCAGATATCTGATGGGAAATTCTCTGAGATTTCGGTAATTCATTTTTTTTTGTATTTTTTAATCCGACTGAAAGTTTTTTGGTGTTTCCGGGAAAAGCCATTTTGCATCATTAGTTTGTCGATATAATTTTCCATACAAAATTGGCAGCTGTCTATACAAATTTGGTGTCTTCGGTAAAATTGCAGGTATGGATATGATTGCACTGAAAAAATATACATGGTAAAACATTTTTTGAAGATTTTTAATTTCACGTGTTGTCACTAAAACTTGATTAAAAAAAACTATTTTTATTTTTTATCTTCTAATATGTTTTGGGGGACATCAAATGCCAACTTTTCAGAAATTTCCAGAATGTAAAAAAAAAATTTCACTGAGTTATGAATTTTGAATCAATACCGATTTTTCAAAAAATCGAAATATTGGTCGTAAAAAAATTTTCAACTTAATTTTTCGATGTAAAATCTAATTTGCAATCAAAAAGTACTTCAGTGAAATTTTGATAAAGTGCAACGTTTTAAAGATATAGCCATTTTCAGGAAACTTTTTTGAGGATAATCGCAGCTATTCATTTTTTAAAATTAGGGTCCTTGTTTGTCCAATTTCGAAAAAAAATATTTTTGAAAAGCTGAGAAATTCTTTATATTTTGCTATTTAGAACTTTGTAAATAAGACCATTAATTGCTTCGATATTGCCATGCAAAGAACTTAAAACAGGAAAATTGTTGTTTTCCAAGTCTCACCCAAACAACCCACCATTTTTTAATATTAATATCCAGGAACTAATGGTCCGATTTTCAATGTCGATCACAAAATTCCTTCAAAAGATACAGATTTTTTAATTTTCATGTACCATTTATGTTTGGACAGCTGCCAAATTTGTATGGAAAATTATAAGGACAAATGATGCAAAATGGCTTCTTTGGGCATACCGAAATAGTTTCTGCCGGATTAAAAAAAAAAACAAAATTAAAATTAAAAGAAAAACATCGATTTCGTAGAGAATTGCTCTTATATAGACGCTTATGGAACACCAATATTTTCGTAAATTTACTGATATTCTCGAAAATTTTATCAGTAAATCCGTTCTCAAATTACACGATTTTTCAATACAAAAGTGCAATGAAAATGAGGTGGGAAAAGTTATCCTACAGATGGTTATCCTAGGAATAATTTATAGCGCTATGGCGGCCATCTTTATAGCATGCGGGATAACTTGTCATGGTTATCCTAGGAACAATTTTAAGAGAGAATCCAAAAATTCAAAAAAAAAAAAAAAAAAACGAGCAATTAACATTACCTGGACATGTTTCTTGGCAAAACTTACTGCCCTACATTCCTGGAGTATGAAAATTTGGATGTGAATGAAAAAAATTCCAGAAATATTTGAACTTCAAATATTTTAATTCAAATATTCAATAAATTTAAAAATCCTTCTAGGATGGGACTCTGGGTCATTTCCTGGACATGTATTTAGGCAAAACTTGTTGCCCTACATTCCTGGAACATAAAAATACAACTTGGCATGAGGCCATGTGGAGAAAAAAAAATCCAGAAATATTTGAACTTCAAATATTTTAATTCAAATATTCAATAAATTTAAAAATCCTTCTAGGATGGGACTCTGGGTCATTTCCTGGACATGTTTTTAGGCAAAACTTGTTGTCCTACATTCCTTGAGCATAAAAATACAACTTGGCATGATGCCATGTGGAGAAAAAAAAAATCCAGAAATATTTGAACTTCAAATATTTTAATTCAAATATTCAATAAATTTAAAAATCCTTCTAGGATGGGACTCTGGGTCATTTCCTGGACATGTTTTTAGGCAAAACTTGTTGTCCTACATTCCTGGAACATAAAAATACAACTTGGCATGAGGCCATGTGGAGGAAAAAAATTCCAGAAATATTTGAACTTCAAATATTTTAATTCAAATATTCAATAAATTTAAAAATCCTTCTAGGATGGGACTCTGGGTCATTTCCTGGACATGTTTTTAGGCAAAACTTGTTGCCCTACATTCCTTGAGCATAAAAATACAACTTGGCATGAAGCCATAAGGTGGAAAACAATTTCAAGAATAGTTGAACTTCAAATATTTGAATTCAACAATTCAATTAATTTGAAAATACTTCTAGTCCCATCCTAGAAGGATTTTTAAATTTATTGAATATTTGAATTAAAATATTTGAAGTTCAAATATTTCTGGAATTTCTGGCCTCATTTTATTTATGCTCAAGGAATGTAGGGCAACAAGTGCCTCTCATCCCATCCTAGAAGGATTTTAAATTTATTGAATATTTGAATTAAAATATTTGAAGTTCAAATATTTCTGGAATTTTCCTCCACATGGCCTCATGCCAAGTTGTATTTTATGTTCCAGGAATGTAGGGCAACAAGTTTTACCAAAATACATGTCCAGGAAATGAGTCCCATCCTAGAAGGATTTTCAAATTTATTGAATATTTGAATTAAAATATTTGAAGTTCAAATATTTCTGGAATTTTTTTTCCTCCACATGGCCTCATGCCAAGTTGTATTTTTATGTTCCAGGAATGTAGGGCAACAAGTTTTGCCTAAATACATGTCCAGGAAATGACCGAGAGTCCCATCCTAGAAGGATTTTAATTTTTTTTGAATATTTGAATTAAAATATTTGAAGTTCAAATATTTCTGGAATTTTTTTCATTCACATCCAAATTTTCATACTCCAGGAATGTAGGGCAGTAAGTTTTGCCAAGAAACATGTCCAGGTAATGTTAATTGTTCGTTTTTTTTGAGAGTATAGCGACCGTCACTATAGCTTGTGAGATCTCTTCTTGTTTCGCGTGATTCCCAGCGATGGCATTCTCTCTCTATCACTCCTTCCCTTTTCCTCGACTCTGCGCTCTCACCGCTGAGTCTCTCAATCTCTCCGAAAACTGCAATGAAAGTACGCGAGAGGGCGACTAGGAGACGACCAAGCATGACGTCTCGTTAAACTGCGTTTGCGAAATTGGTTTTTGTGGTGGCTTTTGTGGTTAAACGCTGCTGCGGTAGGATGATCGTGGGAGCGGGAATGAGAGAGAAAAGGAAAAAGTCAATCGCGAGTGTGTAAACACGAAAACTTGTTCGGCTATTTTCGGCGATGAGAGTTTCAATAAGGAGGGAAGAGCAGTTGTTTTTTGAGGTATGGGAACACTTCTACGCTGTGGTGCTATCTTGTCATACGTTGCTTTTTGACGTTCCAAGAAAACGCGTTTTAATGTTTGACCTTGAACAAACAAAAACGAGAGCACGCAATGTAAACAATAACAAACACGTTTTGTTTGGTTGACCTTTCTGTGCATTGCCCCGAAGTTTGGTTGAAGTTGGTTGCTGAAGTCCCGAGTTATAATTACAAATGTTTACGGTAGTCGAGCATGTGCCTGTGTCAAACGCGTTCTGACCTGAAATCCCTTTGGCCATTTGTTGCACTTACATAAATTTTCAGGCTGTGTCAAGATAGCACGACAAGATTGAAACTTAAGAAAAGTGACAAAGAAAACAGAGTTTTTTTTGGTTTGTATTAAATATCTCAGGATTGAAATCGAATTTTGGGGATCTGTGAAGGTCAAAAGATGAGGCATTGTGAACTGCACAAAATGGCGTTCTTAACTCAATTTGATTAAAATTGCACGTACGGCAGCTTGTGACATGTGTTTTTTTCAGATTTCTGTTTACATTTGTTTACTGTATCTTTAAACTGGTGTTACTAAAGTACTTAATGGTCGTTGTCACAAGATAGCACACAACAGACGATGCATAAAGCATATTGTGAAACATTAAACAAAAATCTGAAAATTACCATTTGAATAAAATTTCTACTTGTTTTGGGAGAAACAAAACTTTGAAACATATTTTTAATGGTGGTGGAGAACCACCCTGCCCGTTCGGAACCAGTAGCTGGCCACCGACAGGTACAACACGGCCCGGCATGCTGCGCACTCCCGCTAGGCATTCCATTTTCCCATTTTGGAAAAGTTTAACGATGGAAAACAACTCGGGCTTCGAGGCATTTCATCGAAGTCTGCAAAATTTATGTAATAAAACCCTCGAACCCCCAGCAAACTAACCACCCGTGTGTGTGTGTGTGTGTGTGTGTGTTGACTCTGTTAGTGTGTGACTTTGTGTGCACACACTCCCGGCTCTGTTAGTTGTCATTTTTTGCCGGATATGAAATTCGATTTCGTAGTTTATGGCCGACAAGGACCATCAGTGGCAAGCCAGCCAGCAGGTCCCAATGTGATGGTGCAGAGAGAAAGCTCGTCCCAATGGCAAAAGTTTGGCAATTACAGTCCGGACCCCGGATGTACTTTTTCGGCAAACATAACACACACACACACACACAAGTGCCCGCCCACGTGTCTGCAGCTGGGCTAAACAGAAAATTACCGAGCTGATGGCTTAGAAGTGAGTGTGTGTGTATGGGTGTGTGAACTGAGAGTGCATCCGGCGGATGTAGTTTCGATGGATGTGATTGGATGGATTTCCTATTTTTTTAGAAAAGTTTATTTTTAACGGCAAAAAGTGGATCGAAGCGCTAACAACGCGTTAGCTATACATGCTCAAACAAGGTAGGTACATATAGAAATTAGGTGTATGTAAAAACATTTTTTCGTTAACACTTAGATATTTTGGAAACCCAACTGGACTATAAGATATTTTAACATTTAATCAGTTTTCTTCGGTACACGGAGAGACCGTGCCCAGAAATTTTAACAATTAAAATTGTTGATTTTACTTTCGTAAATTTTAACAAAAACGTACTTGTCACTGCCAATTTTCAGTTAAATTAACCAAAATTCAGTATTAATTTAGTAACCTGTTTGTTGAAAATGCTAAAGGCAAAAAGCTAACAGATTTCCCGAACTCAAATGAACGTGCTCGGCTGTTAGCTTTGGTTTTAGGAAAATCAAAAATTTTGTTAGTTGAATATAATTTACATTTGGTTCAATATTTGAAAGATGAACTTGGGTTTGTTTACGTCTGTCATTTGAAGTCAGGATTCGAACGGGAGCGGTCGATTTGTTGAGTTTGTGTTGTTAGTTATGAAGTGAGAGGATGTGGAAGGTGAAAATTACACTATTTAGCTAATGTTGAAGTGGCAAATCAAAGTGTTGATGATTTTTTTTACAGGCGATAAACTATGAAAAGCAAGAGGACGACCTTCGTCATAAAGACCTCTGATGCGAGTGAGTTGAACACGTTATAAGAATGTTTGAAGAAAAGAGAGGGCAGTAGAAGGGAGATGCGGGCCAGCTCTTTACGGATAGAGCAGCCCGGGCAAATTTAACAAAATGTTGGTTAATCCAAATAAGTATGGGTTAATTTGTGCACAATAATTTATCTTATGTGATACTTATTAGAAAACTGAATCATTAAAAAGCTTCATGCTTACGACGGATAATATCAGAATCATCAATTATAAAATACATAGAAATGCGTACACATGACAACATAAAAAATAGATATGAAGTAAAATATAAAAAAAAGAAAAATATATAAAATATATAAAAGAAGATAGATTATTATCTTGAAAGTTTTGTTGCAATACGTCTGCTCAATAAACTGGTAAGTAAAACTCTAAATGTTTTTTTCAGGAATCGGAGTACGTTAAATAAATTGAATCAAATGCAATGAAAGTTTGTTGCCAAAATAAAGTGTTAAATTATGCAAGCTTGGTAAGTAGCATTATTGATATTTCTTCTTTCCTCAATATAATTATATTTATTTACGTTCCTTGTTTCAGTTTATAGCCGAAGTTAAGAACTTTGTATTAAATTACTAATAAATTCACATGTCTATTTGCAGCAAAAGGTTCACTTTGGTGAAAATTCTGTGTCCCAACACAAGAAAAATAACTACTCCTGAGACCGTTGTAGATGATGATGACTTATCGGATGATTTCACAGTGATGGTAGGTGAATGCAACACTTAATTTTATACAACATAATAAAAATATAAGCTTAAAACTTGGTAAAAATTTTGCTCGGTTTCATTTTTTAAAGACTTCACGAGAAATTAAACATCTTTTTTAAATACGTTTCACAAAATTCGTAATACAATTAAATATTAAAATGCAACGTAAATTTTTAAACATTAATCAAACTTCACATGTTTTATAACAACAGTTAAAAAAAAGCTTTTTAACAGTAATTTAACAACTTCATGTTAAAAAAAAACAAATTAGTACAAAACGTTAAATTTTTAGGCATAATAAATGCGAATATAAAAACACTCAGCATTACTTTGTGAGGCATTATTACAAAATTTACTGCAAATTCTATAAAAATATTGCTAACAACTGCTAGTTATCGACTACATGTACAAATATTTTTCTGTATTCAAGGAAGACATTAGTTAAAATATAGCTAGAAATTCGGCCCAGCCTGTATAGTTAAATAATTAAAGAAAATATAAATCAACACTTACATAAATTATGTCTGATTAAGAAATGTTTTGTTATAAACCATTAATAATTTGCTGCATGCAAAAATATTTCGGTTGATACAACGAAAAAAAATTGTTGAAAAATAGTTGAAAATATGTCCCAGCCAGTTTTTAACAGAATATTTCACAATATTTCAGCTGAAAACAAGAAAATTTTTAGTTAATTTTCTGAAAAAAATATTCTAGCAGTCGACTGCGCGAATTTTTTCCTGCCATTTAACAAACAAAAATGGCAATTCCAACTATTTTTTTAGTTAATTTTTGTTACTGGTGGTCAGCAATTTCGGGTTAACAAAATCAACACTCGATTGTTGAAAAAAAAGCTGTGTAAAAAATTAACCCATACTTTTAGTTAAATTAACCAAGATTTTCTTAGATTTGCCCCGGCCGGTCTCTCCGTGAACAATAAAAAAAAACTTAAAAAAGGGGGATGGAAAACATGATCTTCGAAAATTTGTGTATCGGCCCCACTCGTCAGCGGCCAACCACAAAGATTTTTTTAAGAATTTAAGTCGAAAGGTTATGATTTACAATTCAGCAATATGTTTTTCTTAGAACCACAACCATTTCGGGGAAGTACCCTATTTTTGTTTAAATTTTCCTTTTTCATTTTTAATATATAAAGACTGAAAAAATCACTAAACTGTCACTGTTTTTAGTCATGCAGGTTTGACAAAATCACATTTCTGGATTTTTTTTTTGAAAAGGTACAATTAACTTAATTTTTAGTTTTTGCTTTTAGGGTGTTTTTTAATAGGAGGACCGGCCGTGGCTGACTGGTTACGGTGTTCGCTTTGTAAGCGAATGGTTCTGGGTTCGATTCCCATCTGCTCCCAACGAGTAAGTTAAGAACACATAAATTTGAAATGATGAATATGAACGAAAAATCCAAGTCGCTCGAGGCGGGGTTCGATCCTCCGTCCTTTGGATTGGTAAGCAAAAATGTTAACCACTAGGCCATGACGACTTGGTGAGCGTGAACTGGAATTAGGAATACTATTACAGAGAGCGAGTTGTGGCGCTATAACCACGGCAAATAGTGTCCAGGGCATTCGTGGAAATACAATGTCCCATCCCAGAGGGTCCCGGAGTACCAAACCTTCTTAGCATGGTGCTCCCAACGAATACAACCAAAATCTCAGAGCGTATGGTGGTGTGTCCCCACGCTTCTTCCTCCCCTGTCGATTCAGAATTGTGTTGTTGTTCGAACACTTTGTGCTCAAACTCAACCCAATTACGAGTCATCTCTGCGATACGGCTTACGCAGTAGGCCTGGCCGCTTCAACGCTTGTGATGTTTCAATGCATTCTAATGCAATGGCGCACTACAAATGTTAATAAATGACAAGAAGAGTGATAGGCGTCATCTAACCTAAGGCACTCTCCAGGATCCCTTCGAAAGATTGGCTGCGCTAGGGTCTGATTAGATTAGATTATATTAGATTAGATTAGGGTGTTTTTTAATACCCTTGTCTCAAGGCGGTTCAAAAAACACCCAAAAAGCAACAACTGGAAATTTTATTTATTGGACCTTTTCAATAAAATCCCGATTTCATGATTTTTAAAACCGAATTGTTTGAGAACAAAAATCTATCTGAAGTTTTAACGCAAGGCAGTTCAGCTTGCCGTTGAATTCAGGTTTTGACGAAGACTGCCATGACGTCGCTTTAAACTATTCAATTAAATACATTGGCGCGGATCTGGATTGACGCTTGGCAAATGCAATTAAAAAGCACACACTAGATTCCGTCAATTGCATTTCTGCTTGCGCGTGACACGTGACAATCACCCGCTTTCCACCGCAATTATACTCATTTCAAGGGAAATTTACAGGGTGCTCTCCAGCACTGGCTGACAGTTACTAATTACACGTGACAGTGGTGGTGGTGAGTAGTGTAATGTCCGCTTGCCTGACAGCAACCTGTCACTGCGCCGAGCTTCCGACCATCCATCCCTTCCGGCAAGGACACACTCCAGTTCGTCGTCGTCGCTCACCTGTTGGCCGGGAACCGGATTGGCGTCAATTGCATTGCCAGGCTTGATTCAATCATTGTGGCCACCAACCACTTCCGGGATTTCCACCCAACGCCCAAATCGAGAGTGCACTGGAAAAGCGACGCTTGGGAAGGGTGGTAAAAAATGAGATAAAGAATTAACGACGTTCATTGTTGCCGGGCATTCCCGCGAACAAATTGATTCCCGATCCCGGCAAATTGTGTCAATATTTGATTGAATCATAAAATCCCGCATAAATGCTATTAAATTTGCATGACATTGTGCATTCTGCCATCCTGTGTTCCCGCGCAGAGGAGAGCGGATTTGGCATCGTCTATAGTGGGATATTTTTGGTCACTGGGTTTCTCCATGTCCTGTACTAGTTTTGAACTATTTAATTTAATGAAGGAATCCTGCGTATCTCCGATGGCATTTCTATTGTTTCGCTGTTTGTGTGCTTGGGTGCGTGGTTATTATAATTAAATAATGGCATCATTAGTGCGCTGACCACGGGGACGCGTTGTCTTGTTTTTGCATGCTCATTTTCATTTCTTTTGTGCCGCTGTTTGTGTGCTTGGGTGAGTGGTTATTATAATTAAATAATGGCATCATTAGTGCGCTGACCACGGGGACGCGTTGTCTTGTTTTTGCATGCTCATTTTCATTTCTATTGTTTCGCTGTTTGTGTGCTTGGGTGCGTGGTTATTATAATTAAATAATGGCATCATTAGTGCGCTGACCACGGGGACGCGTTGTCTTGTTTTTGCATGCTCATTTTCATTTCTATTGTTTCGCTGTTTGTGTGCTTGGGTGAGTGGTTATTATAATTAAATAATGGCATCATTAGTTCGCTGACCACGGGGACGCGTTGTCTTGTTTTTGCATGCTCATTTTCATTTCTATTGTTTCGCTGTTTGTGTGCTTGGGTGCGTGGTTATTATAATTAAATAATGGCATCATTAGTGCGCTGACCACGGGGACGCGTTGTCTTGTTTTTGCATGCTCATTTTCATTTCTTTTGTGCCGCTGTTTGTGTGCTGGGGTGCTTGGTTATTATATATAGGTGTTGGGATTTTATTAAATGATCATTATATTGCATTATTATATTTATTTGACTATATAACCACACTATATTTTACACTTAACACATCATACAAAACACAAATGAAACTGTAAACAGGAGCGTTTGGTACGGTATGTCCACGCATCCTTCCTCCCCTGTAGATTCTGTGAAATGTGATCCGTTCTCAGAATCCTCTCTGCGGTAAACACAACGTAGTAGGGCTGGCCGCTTTAATTTTTGCAATACATTTTCGGGTGTTCTCGGATGTACTGCAATTATTAATAATGACAAGAAAAGTGCTTGGGGCGTAATCTAATCACAAGACTTTCCAGCATGCTTTCATCGGACTGGCTGCGTTTGTGTTAGATTAGATTAGATTAGATTAGATGAAGGAATCCTGCGTATCTCCGATGTTTATTTGATATAAAGTTGTGTTATAATATTGTATAATATTGCACAACTCAACATTTTTGAAGTTCAAGTTAAAAAAAGCTTTAATTTCGCAAGGTATGGAAGATTTGGGCTCCCTGAACACGCTCCATTCTTTAGAACTGAAATTTAGGTGAATATAATTGTAAATACCGTAAACTGGGGTGACTTTGATAGCCCGGGGTGACTTTGATAGGTTTTTCAAATGCCCGTCAAATTAATATTTAAACATTTTTGAGAGTTATAAGTATGTATGCATTTTTTTTTCTCTTTTTCATAAAATTATGTTTTTAGGTCCTTTTCGGTGCTGGGACCTGGTTAGTACCCAGTCGGCTTTTGTAATTACATTTTACTTAAACTAAGAGTAACTACAGAGGATCTTGTGTGTAAATGTTAGTGGGAGGGAAGCCGATTACTATGTAAGCATTAAGGGATAGCTTATTACCGAACATATATGCAAAAATGTTACTGTTACATTGGATGTATCAAAATCAGTGGCCAAATCAAATTTCTATCAATGTCACCCCGGGCTGTCAAAGTCACCCCAGTTTATGGTATCTGATATAAATGCTATGGAATTATCCTAAGCAACCACATCCACATCTATGGAGGCAGCACAAAAAGGGGGGTGCGCATTAGGGTGAAAACAAAACTTTTAAAATTTTCAAATCAAGCCTTACATTTCATAAGGGCCAAAAATTCAATATTACGCCTTTTTGAAATGTTAGTCTTGATTTTAAAAAATTGAAAATATTTTTTTCGGAAAGATCGTAAAATTTCACCAATGTTTCATATTTTAACATTGTAAATCGGAGCATTCGTTGCTGAGATATCAACGTTAGAAAATAATGGGTTGTTTGGGTGAGACTTAGAAAACATAAATTTTTCTGCTTTTTAAACCTTTGCATGGCAATATCTCAGCAACGAAAGGTCGTATCAACAAAGTTCAAAAATGCAAAATATAGAGAATTTTCTCAGCTTTTCAAAAATATTTTTTCAAAAGTAGGCAAACATGTGCACTAATTCAAAAAAATGGAAAACTGCGACTATTTTCAGAAAAGTTACCTAAAAATATATATAACTTGAAAACGGTGCAATTTATCAAAATTTCATTAAAGTACTTTTTGATTGCAAATTTGATTTTACATCGAAAAATTAAGTTGAAAAATTTTTGGGACCAATATTTCGATTTTTTGAAAAAATCTGTGTTGATTCGAAAATTTGTGACTCGGTCAAAGATTTTTTGCACAACTTGGAAATTTCTGAAAAGTTGGCATTTTATGTCCCCTAAAACATATAAAAAAATAAAAAAAATAAAAATGGTTTGTTTTTTTTTTGCAAATCAAGTTTTAGTGACAAAAAGTTAAATTAAAAATCACCAATTTTTTTTACCGCGTATCATTTTTTTCAGTGTAGTCCTTATCCGTACCTACAACTTTCCCGAAGACACCAAATCGATCAAAAAATTCATTCAAAATATACAGATTTTTGAATTTTCATATTTTTATTTTTGTAGCGACAGCTGCCAAATTTGTATGGAAAATTAAATGGATAAACTAATGATGCAAAATGGCTTCTTTGGGCATACCAAAGGCACCAAAAAAGTTTCAGCCGGATAAAAAATACATAGAAAAAAAATCGAATGACTGAAATCTCAGAGAATTGCTCTGCAGTTTTATTGTTTTGCGAAAAGCACATATCTTTGTGCGGCGTGGCATTCAAAGGATAAAATTCAATCTAAATGTATAAAACGCTAAAAATGGTACGGTTTGGTCTTCCAAAACTGGGCAATATTAATCGACTTTATTTGATATTACTAAAATTTTGATCAACAACCCCATATTTTTTGAATCTCTACAAAGTGTTAATTTTTATGATTCATACAATTGAAATAAAAGGCAATTTTCGTCTTTAAACAAATATATTTGTTAAACATCACAATATCATAGTCACATTTCGAATCCTAGTTCTGAATAGTGGTTGGTCTTGCCTAACCCTACAATTTTCATCACGCGTAGGGTCAGAAGTCCTTACTTCTTGGCGTACACCAGACCATAATCGGTGATGTACACTTGGGGAGTCTGGAGTGGGGCGGGGGCCACCTGCAGGGGTGCAGCCACGGGAGCAGCCGGCACCGGAGCCAGTTTCAGCTGAGCCGGGTAGGCAGCCGACGCCTCGTTCAGCAAAAGCAACCGCTGGAGAGTGGATTCCGGGATGTTGACCAGGTAGATTGGTTGCTGTGGCTGCTGCTGGTTGTCATCGTCTCCTTCCAGCTGCTGCAGTCTGGCGGCCAATCCGTTGCGGCGACGGGCCTGTCGCAGGCGGGCGGCCCGCAGCTGTCCGGCCACGGCTTCGGCTTCAACGGTTTCGGTTTCCGGGTCCTCGGTCGCGTTGTCCTCGTAATCATCAACCGGCAGGGCAGTCGTGGTGGGCAGTTCCGTCGTTGTGGGGGCCACCGTGGTCGTCGCTGCTGGCTCCTCTGGCAGAGGGAATGGTTGCTCGGGTGGAGGATAGGCGTATCCACCGGATGGTTTCGGGTAATCGTAGCCCTGTGGAGGATCGGCCACTTGACGCGCAAACGACGGGGGTGCTTGCTGGAGCCGGCCAAAGCTGGAACCACGCCGGAATTGATGGTATCGCACCGGCGGTTCACCACTTACGGTGGCCACGGCCAAAACGAACACGGATGCCAGCGCCAGGAGTTTCATTTTGCAATTAAATTGAACCGAATGGCAAACAACGAACTGAACAACTAATTGTTTGATTTGATAACCCGCTGAAACTGATATCGATTGTCCGGTGGCGTTCACCATTTATACTAGTTAGATTCCGACTAGAGGACGGACTAGGATGGTGGGGGTGGTTGCCGAAAAACCAATATTCTGCATCGTTTCAAGTTCGATCACCGGCCATCAGCGTGGGGGACGCAACACCCCCTAGTCTGTGGTTGACCCATATACGACCGCAGCCGCATGGCAAAGCGAAGCCGGGTTTAGAAGTTACGTGCTTCCACAGTTTTATGACTGATGATGGTGCGTCATTTCGCGGTTCGCGGGACTATGTTGGCGCTCGTTGATGAAGTTCTATTTGATGAAGCGCACCAGCGATGGTGCACCCAAAGCGTTTACAGGTCTTGTGATGAGAAATGATTTGAATTAGATTTCGTGTTTTGGTACAAACTTTTCTATAAAATTTCGGGTCGGTTTTCAAAAGTTTGCAACAGAAAACTCGACCTACGATATTTTTTAGTTTTTTTCAATAAACAAGTATCGTGAAACGTTTTAAAACTTTTTTGCAGCTGAATTTGTTTAAAAAAATAATGTTGGGGCCATCCCAATATGCCAAATACTACCAAGCTAAACAAAAAAAACATGACAATCCATTTTGAGTCATTTATATATTGAAAAAAAAAAAAAATACTTTCTGCAATTTCGGCATATTCAAAATAACCAATCGATTGTTGCATTAATCTTGGACCGACTCTTCGTGTAGAAAATTCGTTCTCTAGTAAAACCAATCCTGTGTGAGTCATTTTACTTTATGTGAATTTCCATCACATTTTGAGATGGATTCATAAAACAATGCTTTGTCAATATTAGAATACCAGTTTCTCAAATACATACACTTATTGTAGTCGAGTAGTTTTATATGATTTCGCAAATCGACTTTCTTTTGTAATTTTCATTTAGATGAGACTTTGTCCGAACATTTCATTCGTTGAAACTGTCTTTAGTTTTTTTAGTTTTTTTATAATGATTTTATTTATTTGTTTGACAAAAAATGTATAAGATGTGGTTTCATTTTATTACAATGAAGTATATTTGTAATTCTCCGCCAACTCACACAGCAGTTGTCCCGACCCCTCTTCAATTTGCGTGAAACTTTGTCCTAAGGGGTAACTTTTGTCCCTGATCACGAATCCGAGGTCCGTTTTTGATATCTCGTGACGGAGGGGCGGTACGACCCCTTCCATTTTTGAACATGCGAAAAAGAGGTGTTTTTCAATAATTGGCAGCCTGAAACGGTGATGAGATAGAAATTTGGTGTCAAAGGGACTTTTATGTAAAATTGGACGCTCGATTTAATTACGTACTCAGAATTCCGAAAAAAACGTATTTTCATCGAAAAAAAAAAACACTTAAAAACTTTGCAGGGTTATTTTTAGATTGTAACAGTGTTCTACAAAGTTGAATAGCAGACAATTACAAAAAAATGATATAAAAACATAAGCGGTTTGCTTACAAACGTCACGAGTTATCGCGATTTTACGAAAAAAAGTTTTGAAAAAGTTGGTCGTTATCGATCATGGCCGTTCATGGTCACCCGCGACAGACACGGACGACGAAACAAAGGGAAACGCAAAAAGTAACTTTCAAAACGTTTTTTTCGTAAAATCGCGATAACTCGTGATGTTTGTAAGCAAACCCCTTATGTTTACATATCAAAATTTTTGTAATTGTCTGTTCTACAACTTTGTAGAGCATTGTTTCACTCTTAAAAAATAACCCTGCAAAGTTAGAAAAAACACGAAATTTTAAAATGAAAAATATTGTTCCAAATGAAAAAATGACCTTTCTGGGTCAATGTAGATTCGAAAAGTACATTAAATTTCCCATAAAATGACATGTTCCAAAAATTTTTACAGTCGAGTAACGGAAAATGAGAGAATTTAAAAAAAAATTAGTGTTTTTTTCGATGAAAAATATGTTTTTTCGGAATTCTGAGTTCGCCATCAAATCGGGCGTCTAATTTTACATAAAAGTCCCTTTGACACCAAATTTCTATCTGATCACAGTTTCAGGCTGCAAATTATTGAAAAACACCTCTTTTTTCGCATGTTCAAAAATAGAAGGGCTCGTACCGCCCCTCCATCACGAGATATAAAAAAAACGGACCTCGGATTCGTGATCAGGAACAAATGTTACCCCTTAGGACAAAGTTTCACGCAAATCGAAGAGGGGTCGGGGCAACTTTTCCCGAGTTGGTGGAGAATTACCCATATACAATTTTTCATTGGGATCAGTTATAAATCAGTTGTAGTAATTATTGGTTTAGTTTAAAATCTTTGCAAAAAAAAAAACATTCCCGAATTAACGACAAAGGGCATCGCTTTGGAGTTATAGTAACTTCTAGGTTATTTTTTTATGATTTTTTTACATTTTTTTTCAATATTTAATAGAGAAAGGCATTTCTATAACTTCTAGCAATGCTCAAATCATACCTCGTTCATCAACAAAAAAAAACCAAACCGCATTAAAAAACACCGGACATCCTAGAGCATTTGCCGGTCACCCGGGAAGTAATCGTCTAACAAATCGAATATCAAAAAACAATCGAGAAGCAAATTTGCGCACCGGTGATTGTCAAATGCAAAAGACCCCCAGTACAAACTAGGTTCGACGGGTACACACACTTGAAGAAGCGTTCAACTACAGCAGAATTTGTCATAAAACAAGCCGTACGTGCGTGGCCGGTCGTCACCGTCGTTGGCCGTATAATTGCCGACGACGTCGGACGTGCCCCGACGGCAATGTGATGCACTCGCCCCGGGGACCGGACCTTGACCGTCAACAGAAAGAATACTGAGCTTGAGTCGAAGGGTGGATGAGTTGAAAACAATATTTTTTTTAAAAACATCCCTTTAAAGATTTCAAACAAACACAAAACTAGGATTACATTAAAAGTGTATAATATACGAAAAGCAATTTCAGAACCACCCTACCACCCAGAAATCTCTTTAACCGTTTGTACGTGCACGAATTTTTCGCACCCAAATCGAATTACGGGGGCTTCAAAAGGGTTTTTGGTGGAGAGCTCATAAAAGCAGGGTAAAATAAGGGGGAGGAACAAATCAAAGAGATAGTTTTACTTTTATAACCAAAATTCATACTTTTTTGTTTTGTTTTATGAAATGATCGCTCTATTGGCTCCATATCTAATTGTTCTCATTTTCTTATCTAAAAGACAAATAGTGGTAAGTAAATTGTAAAAAAAAAAATAAGTTTCAGTTAAGCCAAAGTGTACATTTTCAACTGTTCTAAATCAAACTGATTAATTTGCCAATTTGAAAGATTCAGAAAAAAATATGTCAATACAATTTTAAAATAAAAAAGGAGAACTTTAAATTACTCTTTGTCACACACTTGAACAAAAGATATAAAAAAAAGTTTTACGTTTTAATCTGTTTTTTTTTTTATTAATTTTTACTTCGCTTAATACCCTTAATACCTCAAAAATCAAATTGATATTACCGTATTGAACTTCTAATTGTGCAATTTATTGTGGATTTGACCTGATTCGGAGGTTGAGATTTGGGCAAAATTACAAGTAAAAAAAAAAGAGAGTAGTGGTCTCAGAAATCGCCCACTTTATATTAGGAATAAAGGAAATTTGAAGAAAATTCAATTAAAATTTTAAAATTTTTGTATAATGGGTCTTTCTCCGCGGACTCACACAGCAGTTGCCCCCACTAAGGAGTCCAACTTTTTCGGGTTTTGAATTTCAATACCGGGAATTCCCGGGATCATAATTTTTAATCCAATGTGACTTCATATGTTTTTAAAATTCATATAAATAAATTTCTTTTTTTATTTGAAATGACTAAAAAGCTTAAGAAATATCATTTAAGGGGTTACATACATGTAGAAAATCACAAAATTTTATATTACAGATTATTTGATGAATCCACTCAAAACTTGATTTTTAATCACTCCTGAAAGTTTCATGAAGGAATTTAATGATTCAACTGAGTAAGAGACGATTTAAGTTTAGAATTTGGCCATGCGCAAAGCGGGCTGTCAAACTTTGTTGGAGTTTTTCTCTAAACCTCGAGTTGATTTACGGGTGCCACGATATCTCGAGATGGGATGGACCAAATTGGCTGAAATTTTAGGTGAAGATTCTCAAGATGTATCCTGTGTGCATGACGAAGCCCAATTTTTAAAATTAGCTTTTTAAAAAAATACAAAAATCAAAAACAAACGGTTTTTAATATGAAAAGCATAAAAATATTTTTATCTTTTTTTATAATAAACTTTTTGAAAATCGGGCTTCGTCATGCACACGGAATCGGTTTAACGAGTATTCACCAAAATTTTGAGCCAACTTGGTCAAGACTGTGTTGAGATATCGTGGCACCCGTTTTTTGAAACTGCTAACTTAAAATTGGTATATCTCGGCAACGATGCAACCAAATATCTTCAAATTTGTTTTGAAAGTAGGTGAAAATGTATATTTTAATGCCATGAAAAAATAATTTAAAAAAAGTTGAAGTGTGTGCCCATACTAACCTCTGACTTTTTTGCCAATATACATGTATGTAATCCCTTAAGCTGATTGAAAAACAAGAAACAAAATCAAATAAAATGATACCATTCAATGCAAAATTATAAAATTTTTTAGAATTTCATGTTTTATATAAAACATATTCTAAAAATTATCATTGAGCCACTACCGCCAACTGCGGGGAAATCGGAACTGCAGTCTAAATAGGTACAGGATATTTCAGATCA
This sequence comes from Culex quinquefasciatus, assembly GCF_015732765.1. NCBI lineage: Eukaryota > Metazoa > Arthropoda > Insecta > Diptera > Culicidae > Culex > Culex quinquefasciatus. The sequence continues at coordinate 39,241,510 of NC_051863.1, forward strand.
ATAAATTTGAAACTAATTGTTTTGTTATTTTAAAAAATATCAAAACATTATGGAAAAAATATTGGCATGAACAGCTGTCTTGATTCGTTACTGTATATTGTCTTGGTTTGCTCCAGATGCCAATGTTTTATGAAAAATAATAAAAAATGATTTTTTTTCTAGTTTAAAATGGTTATTTAAATCATAATAAAATCATAATATTTAAAAAATAAATAAAATTTTATGAATAATATTTAAAGCGCTAGGCATTTTGCGGATCCGTAAACTAAAATTTTAATTATTTTCCCTTATAAGCCAAATCAGTGTTGATATATGTCGAATAAAAGTTTGCTAATGTTTTAAAATTCTTATGGATTACTAAGTATACAACTGTTCATCTATTTCCACAACCAGATCTGAGTTTCCTGACCAAAAATTTGTTTTTTTTTTTAAATTTCGGGAATTCCCGGTTTAGGGAAAATCCCGGGATTTTTGTCCAGGGAATTCCCGGGAGGACGCACAAGCCCCGACCCCTCTTCGATTTGCGTGAAACTTTGTCTTAAGGGGTAACTTTTGTTCCTGATCACGAATTCAAGGTCCGTTTTTTGACATCTCGTGACGGAGGGGTGGTACGACCCCTTCCATTTTCGAACATGCGAAAAAAGAGGTGTTTTTCAATAATTTGCAGCCTGAAACGGTGATGAGCAGGGTTGTTAAAATATCAAAATATCAGCTCTCAGCAACTACAATTATCCCGCCTGAATATTCATGCCTCAAATACAACTGCTCTTCTCTCTTCATTGAAACTCTCAGCGCCGAACATAGCCGAACACGTTTTCGTGCTTGCCCACTCGCGATTGACATTTTCCTTTTCTCTCTCATTCCCGCTTCTACGATCATGCTACCGCAACAGCGTTTAACCACAAAAGCCGCCACAAAACCAGTTTCGCAAACGCAGTTTGACGGGACGTCATGCGTGGTCGGATCCTAATCGCCATCTCGCGTTCTCTCATTGCAGTTTTTGGAGAGATTGAGAGACTCAGCGGTGAGAGCGCATAGTCGGGATAAAGGGGAAGAGTGATAGAGAGAGAATGACATCGCTGGGAATCACGAGTTACAAGAAGAGATCTCACAAGCTATAGTGACGGCCACTATACTCTCGGATATTTTTGGTGCAGAGATAATCTATTGATAGCTTTTTTATCACTCATTTGCAACACTGGTGATGAGATATGAATTTGGTGTCAAAGGGACTGTTCGCGCGTTGGTATTTTAACGATTTTCGGACACTACACATAAACTCGCACTTTACAAATTACTAAAACACGGTTCATTCACGCGAACTAAAACAAACGTTTATTGAAACGCGAGGGTCACTTGGTGACGGTTTATTTCTGACTGTGAAGTCCTAAAGTAAAACTACTTTGGCTGACCGGTGAGACACTCTTTCTCGCGATGTCCAGCAGAGCTACGACACTCGCGGAGTGGGATTCTGCAAATCAGAATTGGAGATCACAACTGATCTCTGATGCGAGAAGGTACAGCTTGGGCAAGGGGAATAAGGGTTTCAAAGGGTTTACAAATTTATCTCCTAACTCGCTTCAACAGGGACTTTTATGTAAAATTAGACGCCCAATTTGATGGCGTACTCAGAATTCAGAAAACACGTATATTTCATCGATAAAAACAAGTAAAAAGTTTTAAAGACTCTGCCATTTTCCATTACTTAACTGTAAATGATTTTGGAACATTACATTTTAAGGGAAATTTCATGTGCTTTTGAATCCACAATGTTCATTACAAATGTAGAGCAGATCATTAAAAAAAATGATATATAAACATAAGGGGTTTGCTTGTTATCATCACTAGTTATCGCGATTTTATGAAAAAAAAGTTTTGAAAATGTTGGTTCTGTCGATCATGGCCGTTAATCGTCACCCGCGACAGACACGAACGACAAAACTAAAAGAAACGCAAAAAATAATTTATCGAAACTTTTTTTTTTAAATTGCGATAACTCGTGATGTTTATTAGCAAACCCCTTATGTTTATGTATCTTTTTTTTGTAATTGTCTGCTCTACAACTTTGTAGAACATTGCTACACTCTAGAAAATAACCTTGCAAAGTTAGAAAAAAAAACAAAATTTTAAAATTATATGTTTTCTAAATGAAAAAAATGACTCTCCTGGGTAATTCAGATTCAAAAATTACATTAAATTTATCTTAAAATGACATGTTCCCAATTTTTTTCAGTTGAGTAACGGAAAATGGCAAAGTAATTGTAACTTTTTCAAGTATTTTTTCGATGAAAAATACGTTTTTTTTCGGGATTCTTTGACACCAAATTTCTATCTCATCACCGTTTCAGGCTGCAAATTACTGAAAAAAACACCAATCTCGATTTATTCAAGATTGAATGACGTGGGCTTAAAATACTATGGTTATCTAAAAAATCAGCTCTATTCAGGATTGTATTAGGTTTTTCATAGTCTCGCGGAATTTCCTCGAATTTTGAAGATTTGATTTGAAGCTCCCAAAGAAAACTGAACATTTTCAGCTTGAAAAATCACTGCGCTTGAATGCTTTATTGAAAATTAAGTATACAAAAATCTTTAAGGTTGTTTAATCTAAGATTTTAAAAATTATTTAAGTATTTTTCACGCTCCGTGAAATTTTCGAGAAATTTGTTGTTGCATTTTTTTTATCGTGAAAAATCACTAAGCCTAGTGATTACCCATAAGGAAAAAGTTTACGAAAATCAAGTGAGTTGGTGGAGAATGATCCTCATATTTCCACATACTCATTTGTTTTGGACAATGTACAGGTTTCCACTGTCGAATATTTAAGCTTCCCTAACATTTTGAATCGTTCAATTAAAATGATATTAATTTCTTGAAAATCATGTTGTGATCAAGATCAAGATCCAAATAAGGCCATTTTAAACGAAAATTTATCAAACATTTCTCAGATTTGGATTGAAGACAGTCTTAGTGTGTTGATCGCATCAAATATAAAAATGCAATTGAAAAAAGTTTTTTTTACTTTGTACCTATTCCGCACCACGTGCCCCCGTCAACAGTTTTAACGTCAACAATCCCCGTATAATTCGTACAATTCGGAACAAGCGACCGCACGAAAACCCGGACAGAGACCGGGACCAAAAACAGAAAAAAAGAATCTGCTTAATATTCATTGTGCGGATATTGCTCACGTGTACACGCGGCTGCCGTTTGCCTTCTGTTTTTTTTTCTTTTTCAAATGTTGGGGTGGGGACTCTTTTGCTGGCCAATTCGTTTTCGGGCAGGCAGGTGTACGTATACACGGCGGAGTATAGAGTCATCGGTTCGTGTGTGCCACACACGTATGTTCCTGACAGAGCTTTATTCGTCTGTTTGCTCGTTGATGCGTTTTTGAACGCTGCTCCACCACTTCCTGGCCACCGGCCCTTTGAGCGGGCGCGCGGGGGTGGCCTTGCCAGGGCCACTCGCCATACGGTGCGCGTTTATGAGCGAACGGTCGATGCCGGCGCCGTACCTTGATCCCGGAAGTGGTCGTAGAATCTGCTGCTGGCTTCCGATGGGCACGCGGTGGGGTTGAATGTTGCGATGACATATTTGACGCGTGTGAGGATTCATTGTTTTATGAAACCTTGACGGCAAACATTGCATTGGTTCGTTCAATAAATAACGGTGTTTGAACCCACCGTGTGCGCAGAAAGAAATCATGCGATTACCGGAGAGAAGGGACGGATCCAAACCGGTAGCACTGCTTAATCGCTGATGGTTGAATTTCGAGGAAACTGGGATTCATCCACGAATGGAAGCTTAACAAGTAGGTGGGTGTTTTCCAGATGTTTGAAACAGAGATTTTTTAATTCTCATTAATTTACAACATGAAATGGATTTTGGCCGAACAAAACACTTAAAAAAAATGCCCTTGATAATCGGATCCGATAAGTTGTTATTTATGAAAAAGCCTTATAAATTTCGATAATTTTTTAAATTATTTATATCTAGAAGATATTGTTTTTTTTGAAGATCACAGATCGGTAATAGACGGTACTTATGAAAAATAAAAATCAATTTATTGGTTACTATGCAATTGTTTGACAATGTATAACACATTTCAAGATACCCTAATCTTAAATATTTTGAAAACTTTAAAAGCCAATTTTTTTATTAATATTTTCATGTAAAATAAACCAATGTTGGAATTCGAGTGAGAAGAAGGAAAACATTTCTCGCTCGCGAGCGATGGAGAACAATGATAAAATGGCTCTCACAAGTCGTAATTTCAACCAATCAGGCTCATATTTGGGGGAAAGGTGTGTCTACTGGATACACGTCTGCCATATAAGTGGCTTTGGTTATGGACGCTCCCTTGAAAAATAATTCATAAATGTTTGATTCTGGGGTGTAAAAGTAAATCATGGACTAACAATACTTTTTCGCTCGTAGGCTGCCAATTACACCAAAACTCATATTTCTTCAAATGTCTTTCGACGTTCCATAGAGATTAAGTTGGGCTACAATGTCCTTTCATTAGATTTGGCCAACATTTAGAATACACCCAGAATCCAGGACTGTCTCATTGTTCCCCACTCATTTCAGCCCATGGGTAACAATGAGACACGATGATTTTTCTTCATTAAATTTTTCAAAATCGATGGAAATCTTTCAAAACATGAATTAAAAGTGATTTTTGGCATATTTATAGAGTTTTAACTTCATTTAACCAAAAATACAAAGTTATTTGGTATTAATATATGGATTTTACAAAATTTAAATACTTTTTAGTGTAACTTTTGTTATTAAAAGTTTCATGTTGGAAAAATTGCTCTAAAATGTTCAAGGCAACCCGCATAATCAAAAACCATCGGGGGAATAGTCCAAACTATATTACTACTAAAAGAGATGTAGTTACCACATACTTAACCATTATCATATAGTTACGGCACTATACAAAACCATAACGAAACTGATAGTCAAATGATGACGTTTTTATTGAAGTAAATCTAATGATTCTAACTATTTTTGAACTATTTGGGGTACAATAACCTTACACTAAACAGTTCGGATTGTTTAGACAACGTGACTCAACGAAAAAATGTACAAGTCCAAATAGTTCAAACAATTTATCAACTTTATTGAGAACAATATAGCAAAATTCCACAGATTTTAGATTTTTATAGTCAGAACCTGTAAGAACTAAAAACCTACTATAAATGCTATAGTAGAACACAATTGATGGCGGCCACATTTTTTCGATAAGTTTGTATAATCCAAATAATTTGTCAACTTACATGAAGTAAAATTACTATACACCATACTATTTTGAATTAAAAATTTCTATAAGTCCAAATAGTTCAAACAATATTTCAACAGTATGGAGTACAATTACAGTTTGTTATATAATCCAACTATATGTTAAACGATTGGTACAAAAATTTCAACTTTTATCAAGTAAATTGATCACAGTCGATTCCTCTGGATGATAGAGAACCTTCAACACCCCCACTTTTCCTCAGATTATCAGAAAACTCCCCAAAAGAAGAAAAATGTTACGAGGGCTCATGAAATTGACTTTCACTATTCCAGAAAAAGTAGGCATGCTGTTCTTACCATACACCAAAAATATGTGTACTACATGGTGGATACTTGGACTTATCGAAAAATACTTGCCCCCGAGCTTGCTCCCTTCTAACACAACATGTCACCAAAACCACTGAAAAACCACCAACAGATATAGATCAATCGGATAAGGCGGCAGCAGTTCGGCAGCAACGTAAATAACATCACATATAATGGCGGTAAACATTCTCCAACTATCGATAGAACTTAAAAATCAAATTTGATTATATCCGAAGTAGTTATCACAACAATTGTAGGGTTCATTTTTGCGGTCTTTTTTAAAGTGTCGGCAAAGTAGTGTCGGTAAAGTAGTTTTTCAGAAACTATATAGGGAATAGTCAATTTTTTGGGCAATGACTATCTGACGTAAAATCCAAGTTTATAAAAATATTTACATATGTATGAAAACCTCATATAGTTTTCTGCCTAACAACTAATTTCTCATATAGTAAAATCGACCAAAACTATTTTGGGAATGGAATTAATGGTTTGATATATCGTACATATATAGTTGGGTTACAATTTAATGAATAGTAGAGACCATTTGATAAATAGTTGAGTAACTATTTGTCATAAAGTAGTTATATAGTTCATGACTATGCGGGAAGTCACCGGCAATGGAACAATACAAAAACATGATGTTTTGCTAGAAAAATGTTGATTTTCGTAGAGTATCTCATTGTTCCCCAGCTGTCTAATTGTTCCTGCCAAGTGCGTCTACAATGAGACAGTTGAATAACTCTGGCTGTAGATGTCGGATCGATCTCATATTTTGGTCAATGATAGAACACATTTAAAGAAAGATAACTAAAAGCTAATTAATACATGCTGATGAAAAAAATAGAAAAATCGTTGAAAGTTGAAAACCAAAAGTGTCTCATTGATGACTACCCTACCCTACTTACACACAAAGAATCGTTCATTGGATTAAAACACACTATCCCAGTTTTAGCTCATCAAGTCGTGATTGCGTTGTGGTTATCATTTTTGCTTACCAATACAAAGGACGGGGGATCGAGCCCCCCCACCTCTCGAGCGACTTTGATTTTTCGTTCATATTCAGTATTTTAAGTATTTCTAAGTCTTAAACTTTCTCGTTGGGAGCAGGTGGACATTGAGGACCCAGTATCCAGTTAGCCACGGCCGCTCCCTTTTGTTGAACGAAATCGTTAAATCGGTAAAAAAATTTACTTCTAATTTGATAAACTCCTTTTATGACAATAATTTAAAACATTGAATACTACAGTAATTATTAGGGTTAGTGAATTTTCACGATATCGCGGGCAGCGTGAAATTCGTTAAATTTGAAAATTTCCGTGAATTCCCGTGAAATTACCAATTTTCTCAAATCAATTCATTAAAATAACAACATAATAAATATTTCGTTTATAAAAACTTTTTAAGTGAATTTTATTAGTTTTCAATTGAAAAGTGTGATATGAACCATTTGAAGAATTATTAGCAAAACAAACATTAACATAAAATTATTAAAACATTTACAAAGGAGTGAATGCTGCGAATACTTAGAAGATGTTAAACATCTTCTAAGTATTCGCAGCATTCACTCCTTAGTAAATGTTTTAATAATTTTATGTTAATGTTTGTAACAAAAATCTGCCAAAGAAAAAAAAATATTCTCGGATTTTATTTTTTACAGATTTTTTTTTTCAATCAAAACTTGTTGAAATTTACTGAACAAGTATATAATGCTCAATACTATGTTTTTTTACAAAGATTGTACAGATTTTTTTTAAACTATATTAATTTATTTTTTGAAATCAATTGAAAGCAAACATTTATTTAAAAGTAACATTCAGTGAAAATTTCCTCCGGTCAATGATACCGGAGGAGTAAAAAAATAGATTGAAAAATTTTATTCCATCAGATTAAAGAAAAATATTGAGAAAGTAGGTTGCTATTTTAGTTAAAAGTTTCATGTGATAAATGTAGAACTTCAAATGAGTTCATCAACCAGATGTGTTCTGAATGATCCCAACTTTAGCAGTATGCAGTTGAGCAAAGTCACCTCAAAAACATATACTACCTACTTTTTAAACGTAAATAGTGGCAAAATTTTACAAAACAAATATAATTAATTTTATTCTATTTTATGCCTGCATTTTTTTTTACAGTGCGCATTTATTGGTTTATTTTGGTTCCGTAATGAACAGCTGTTCTTTTGTTCTGGCTATGTGTAGGTGCCGTAAATGACAGCTCCCTTTTGTTCTGACTTTGTTTTGGTGCCATAATTGACAGCTTTTGTTCTGGCTATGTTTAGGTGCCGTAAATGACAGCTCCCTTTTGTTCTGACTTTGTTTTGATGCCGTAATTGACAGCTTGTGTTGGCTGCGGTTGAGCTGCCTGTAGTGTGATACAGATGTCGCCTCCCTGCTTTCACCGCAACAGGGTATATCACTCCACACAAACGTCATCGTCGTCTTTTTCATTCTGCCGCGCTTGGAGCACTGACGTCGTCAGTGATTGGAGTTTTGTTCGAGCCGTTTGAAGACGGCACTTCGCTGCCGCCGACTGTCAAAACTGGCGTCATTTTTTTGTTCGATACCACATTGATGGTGCGCTCTATGTTAGTGGAGGATCCACCGCCGGCCGAAAGTGTGTAAATATAATCGAAAATCTACCACCGGAACCAGCAAATCATTTGTTTACATTTTGGACTTAGACGTACACGTTTTATGCAGTCGCAATAAAAGTAAAAACTTTTAAATCAGTTAGTCATGAAGTTTTCAAAAACTTTGTTAGTAAACGTTTTCATTTTAAAAACAAGAAAAAAAACTTTTAATGTATCGAATTTTAACCACTTTTTGTTTCAAAAGAAGGTTACTCATGTCATTCCATTATTTTTTGTGTGTGTAGTGTCGTTTTCTTTTGTTCAAAACAATGTTATGTTAATTTTAATTGCCAATTTAAAAACCTAAAAACTAAATATACATTGTCCCATTAGCAAATGCAAAGAAAATTTATTCATATCCATCACGGCAGTTCCATGTCAGTTTCAATCATCATCAATAATTTCATTATATAAAACATCGCGTAACCAAGCAGAAACAGAATTGACTGTGGTCAGTCATTGGAGGTCAAAGGTTAAAAACTATTCATTAAGCATGAGTGCTAAAGTTTGAAGTGATTGTAACAAATTCAATACCGTCAGTGGGGGTGATTAACTTAATAACAGTAACAATTTAAATATCATCGAAACTTTTTTAACGTAAATTGTACTTAGATAAGTTATTAACGGTTTCCCAAAATATGGTGAAATTAAATGCCATTTTTTTTGAAAATTGACCAAATCTCACCTCTTAGAGGAGAATTTCAAACATTTAGGTACTTTTCGAGCAATTCCAATTAAAAATATTTAATAGTTGTTTTTCGAGAGGTCATTCTTGGCCAAAAACGTACCGCAACTTTAAACAGCTGTCAAAATGACATGATTTGTTCTGGGAACCCTTTCAACATAATTTAGTTTCATTGAGAAGAACCTGAGAAACGGTAAAATCCGTAAAAACTCACATTTTATCAAGGAAGTTTCGAGTGAAACGTAATTTTAAGCAGGAACTTAAAAGTGTCGGGGTTGTGGAATGTGGGAGAACTTCCACTGGTGCACATTTTTTGTAGGCAATAAAAAAAGCAAAACAAATGACAATAATTACACTGAAATTACACTCAGCGTACAGTTTTGACAAACAAAAAAAGTGCACTTTCGTCACCAGTTTGAAGTGTGCAATTTGGCACAGTTGTCGCCGTTTGCAACGTAGCTCATGTGGGCAGTTCCGGCCAACCCGCATGCGGTGTGACAATGTGTAGGGTGCTTTTCTCCCCTATTATGACGTGGCAGTTGTGTGGATTGGTGATTGTGGTGCCATGGATTTAATGTGTTGTTTTTCATTCTTTGTATTTTCAGCTCACTAATGATGATTGTTGCTACATTGGACAGAAAAATAAAACAATGAAAGTGCGCTTTTCTTTCTGGCATGATGAGTTTCAATGAGTGGTAGTATCAGTAGCTAATGAATGTTTGCCTCGGACGAGATATCATTGTGTAGTTTTTTTTTTGCATACCAAGGGGCAAGCGTAAAATTATTTGTTTTGAAAATAATTGGGATTTTCATGTTTTATTCTTTTGAATTGTTTCTTTTTGATTCTATCGTTAATCAGTTACATGTATGCAACCCATTTTTTTTTGTTTTGAAAAAAGGATTGTAAGCGTACAAAAATAAAATATTGTGAAAATTTATTGTTTGCAGATGGTGAAAACACTGAAAAAAATTTGCACTGTCTCATTTTCATCTAATGACATCAGTTCCAAAGAACATCTCATAACTCAAACTGAGTAAACAAACACGATCAATTAAAGTTTATGTCTTTGACTCTGGGATAAAAAATAATATAAAAAATCAAATTGAAATTATTTTGTTTGCTTTACTGTAGATTAAATTTAATAATAAAGAAAAAGTTGACACAATGTTTCATTCAAATAGAAACATTCATTGCCCAACTTCTTTTTTTTGAAAAGCCCTCTTGTAACTCTTCACAGTGTGCGTTAGCGAGTTTGGTGTGTTGGTGCACGAATGTTTATAGAAGTTTGTGTGCATGTGTGTACGTATGCTGCCCTGCAGTTTCGTATCGGGCCAGGTTCGTGCCTATGCGTACACAACGTGCACACACGTGTTTACATGTTTCTGTTTTACGGCCACACCGAAACCACAGTTTACTAACGTTGAGGTTTGTTTGGTAAACTCAAAGCTCGAACCTTTACATTTCGGGGGAAAATATATTTAGCATGCTCTTGGTGTTGTGGTACCTGGTTTGTAAAATAATTCAATGTTGTGCATTTTTAACGTAGAAAAACGTTTGAATTAAATTCTTTACTTTACAATTTCCTTTTACTTTACAATTTCCGACATCACAAGAATATTCCCGCTGAAATTTTCACATGAGGAAATCTCGTTTTAACGGGGTCACGTGCACGGTAAGTTTTTTTTCCGCCTCGTAATGGTAATTAACCTGACCAAATTACAGCAGCTCCCCAGAAGAACCCGGTCCGAGTCGTAGGGGGTCCTTCCGGTTGGTCATTTGCAGCAAGGGGGTTTCTGTCACTTCAGCAGAGCGTGGAAATTTTGGTGAAAAGAGATTTTTTCCTAGCATTTTTTGTTTTTGTTTCTGGCTGGTTTAGACAGGGAGAGGATGATTTTGGTTCAATTTGAAGAATAAAAACCAACTTCGTTTATTATACGTTCTACTTGTCATTTAAGATAATTGTTGCTAATTGTTAAATAAACACTTAATTTAAAAAAAAAAATATTTCGCAAAGTAACAGAATAATCCACATCAAAAATTAAAAAAAGAACTACTAATTCTCAATTGAAACATAATGCTGATTTTTTTTTCAGGATAAAAATCAGGATGTTTTTAAAACTAACCCGAGAGTCACACTTTACAAAAATGCAAACTTTCAAGAAATCCATAGGAAATTGTTGGTTTCACTGAAGTTTCAGTCTCATTTCAGTTGAAATGGGGAAATTTTACGTTATTGAATGAAAAAAATTAATAACCGTTTCCCCATGTTTTAATGTTGAAGTAGCTCTTTTTTACTATTATATCTTGCAATCTTATATGCTGGTGAACTATTAAATTTTTAGACAATATAATTTCGCCGCTAAAATGTAGTGCCGATATCTTGGTTTATATTAAATAAAAAAAAGGTTTATTTTGGTTTTCATTTTTTTGATATTTTTTTTTTGCTGAACGCTTCCGATTATTTTTTCAAATCAGGTATTTTTCGAAATTCTTTATGGTGATTTGATTATGGTGCATATTCACCTAAACTATTTTCTTCAAAATGTAAAAAAGTGGTGCAGTAAGCGATTAAGGCTGATGAAAATATACCCCTTCTTGGCCCATCAATATTTTCGGGTCATCAAAACTTTGATTATGAATTACTGCTTTAAGAAGTGTTTTTGTATATATCAAATCAATTAAGAGCGAGCCCACGAGCAAAGCATACCCATGTCGCATCGACCTCACCAATCTGCCTGAAATTTTCAACGGGAAGTGGGGCAAATCGGGACACAAAGTTTGAAGGTTCAAAAACGTAAAAAATGTTAAAAAGGCTATAACTTAGGCAAAATTCAATTTAAAGTTGGTCGTCGTCGATCATGGCCTTTCATCGTCACCTGCGACAGACACGGACGACGAAACAAAGAGAAACGCAAAAAGTAACTTTTTCAAAACTTTTTTTCGTATAACCGCGATAACTCTTGATGTTTATAAGCAAACCCCTTATGTTTATACAAACATTTTTTTTTGTAATTGTCTGCTCTTCAATTGTAGAATATTTTTACACTCTAGAAAATAACTCTACAAAGTAAGAAAAAACACGAAATTATAAACTGAAAATATTTGTTCTAAATGAAAAAATGACTCTTCTGGGTCAATGTAGATTCGAAAAGGACAATAAATTTCCCTTAAGATGACAGGTTCCAAAAAATGTTAAAGCCGTGTGACGGAAAATGGTAGAGTTTTTCAAACTATTTTAGTGTTTTCTCGATGAAAATTACGTTTTTTCGGAATTCTGAGTATGCCATTAAATTTAACGTGTAATTTTACTTAAATGTCCCTTTGACACTAAATTTCTATCTCATCACCGTTTCAGGCTGCAAATTATTGAAAAACACCTCTTTTTTTGCATGCTCAAAAATGAAAGGGGTCGTACCACCCCTGCGTCACGAGATGTCAAAAACCGGACCTCTGATTCGTGATCAAGAACAAAAGTTATCCCTTAGGACAAAGTTTCACGCAAATCGAAGGGGGACCGAGGCAATAGCTGTGTGAGTTGGCGGAGAATTATTCATAGAAATAGTTTAACTGCAATCATTTCCAAATACATTTTCCAGCAAAGATTTTCAGTTGAATCATTTTGGCTTAAGGAGGTATTAGACTGTGACAAAAAAACAAACTCGCAAATTTTCGTGTATGCCAGTTCCAACAAAACAATACAAAAGGGCCGTAGTTGGTGTGTAAACCAAGAGGGTATTCTTTCATACCAAATGTAAACAATCTCTAGACTTAGCAAGATAAACTCTTTGTTTACAATCTCACTACGGCCCTTTTGCATTGTTTTGCTAGAGTTTGCCAAACTCGCAAACTTGTTTACGGCACACTCGTAAACAAAGCAAAATGTATGCAGCCTGACGTTTCGGCAAACAAACAAAGCAGGCAAACTGTCAAAAAGTGCGAATTTGCCAAGGTATTTAGATTAGTAAGGTAAGGCGGGTTTTCCAGCTGTCAAAATAGTTAGTTAGAACGAAACCCGGATTTTATATGGAGATTTTCAGAAATGTTAAAATTTGACCAATTTCCGGGCAAATTTCACCGGATTTTTTTCTGTACGGTTGTTAAGCATGCCAAACTGAACCGAAATACACTTTTAAAACAAAAATATTTAAAAAAAAATTCAACTTAACGCGTTTTTCGGTTCTATTTGAAAAGTTTAACAACCCTACAGAAAAAAATCCGGCGAAATTTGCCCAGAAAATGGTCAAAATTTCACTTTTCTGAAAATCTCCATATAAAATCTGGGTTCGTGCTAATTATTTTGTCAGCTGGGAAATCCCGCGTTACCTTATCTAATCTACATACCTTGCGAGTTTGTTTGTTTGTTTGCTTGTTTGTTTGTCATAGTCTAACACCTTCTTGATTTTATCATCAATTTAATTTTTTTTAAATTATGATACAAAATTAAATCGAGTCAAATTTACCTTTATTATGGGCATGCAATTTATATTCTCTCTCAAACAGAAGGCAAAAGTATGATTGTGGAGAATGGATTCATTTAAGTCATTGTCAAACACCTAATACACAAATACTTCTGAACCAAAAATACAATTTAAGCCTATTCAATTTGAAGGAAATAGGGGAGCTGGGGCTAAGACGGCCAGGCGGGGTAAGACGGCCACCCCACTGTTTTAATAAGTATACTAATGAATATTACTAAAATGTTTAGCAATACTATTCCTCATGCTAAATAATGCATATGGAGTCACCTTTGCCAGAAATATTGTTTGAAATAGTATGAAAATAGCTCAAAATAAACAAATAATTTTTGAACTTGAAACTGGATGTAATTTTCATGAATTACAACTTAGGCATTTTTGTTGAATAACAATATGTTTTTCTGTCTTCAAATATTTTTTCATGTTAAATTGAAATTTTCCCTAGATTATGTCCCTCGAAAAAGTTCAAAAAATGCGATGAACTGTTTACAAAAAATGTTTAAAAAAATAATTTATGTGGGGGCAAGACGGCCACCTCCTCCGGGAGTAAGACGGCCACCCGTAATTTGTAGATTTTATTTGATATAGGTTATATTTTTGACGGTTTTTGACAATTAAGACATATATGTAGATAAGGAAAAGCATTTTCAATAAAACTATCCATTTTTAATCAAAATGCTGTTAACTACCGTTTCGACAACATTCTTTACTGTGATATAGCAAAACTCATTGAATAGTATGAAATCCTATCAAACTTTTCATAAAAATCGCTAATTTAATATTGTTTACATAATTTGATTCAAAATAGTTATGATGTTCAGAGAAGTCTGTTGAACCAACCATGTAGGTGTTTGGGAGGATTTAGCAAAGTTATTAAGTTAATTTATAGCATTGGCCGTCTTACCCCGCGTATTTCATAAATATACGATTTCAATTATTTTTTTAGAATTGCTGAAAAGTATTGAAAATTGGTTTTTAGACCAACTAATTTATGTCATTTCTATAATGGACTAGTAGTAGAACAATATGTACGTAATTTGAGATCAAAATAATCTGTTGTGTAAATTTTATTAGACTTCTCCCTTAGGGTGGCCGTCTTACCCCCATCTCCCCTATACACAATTGAAGTTGTACGATTTTTTACATGCAGTCAAGCTTTTACTTGATATTATTTCAACGATTTAACTTACTTTCTTATACCAATTTGTTGCAATCTATTAATCAGAGCCAAGATCAGATCAATTTAAATTAAAAAAAAATTTCCGGAAAATTGGTTAAAAATTTCTCGTTTCCCGGAAACATAATTTAACTTTAACTAAAGTGTTCTGTGGGGATGTGAGCCGTTCCGCCTTCGATAGCTCTCTGGTCCGTCGAGCTGTTCCCCCGTGCTGGTCCTTCTCACCTGGTGAAGTTGTGGTGTCCGCTGGGCGGCTTCTTGTCCCAAGTTGGCCAAACACAAAACACGCACTTTACATACTTCACAATATACAACATTTATTACTTTACAAACGCGATTTATTCTTTAATACAAATTTATTCTTAAAACTAACAAAGATCAAAAAAATGTAAAATAAAATTGAGTAGGGGTTTGCCGTGACCCGTTCACCACCGCAGCAAGTGGGCAATAGAGCGAGGCTTGCCGATCGCTCTTCGCTGCTCCCGACGATCCCGCGCGCATGATGAGGTCGTAGTAGTACGGTGGGATCGCTGCGATGTTATCCGTCGACAGGTCTGGAACCCGTCGACAGCGATCCCTCCGATAGTCCGGACCCTCGTACTCCAACATTCTCACCCACCCTGAAGCAGCTGATGATTCTGAAAAGAAAAAAGAAACTCCCCTTCGACGCACACGTAACCAAAGAACGACTGGACTGCTCATGAAGACTCGGAATCAGGTGTTGGTAGAATACAAAGCTTGACGACTGGCCGCTTGTAGCTCCGAGTAGCTGTCCTAACGGTCACCACTCGAACAACTCCGTCTTCTCCAGGATGTAGTTCTTCGATCCGTCCAAGTTTCCAACGCATCGGAGGTTGATTCTCGTCCACGATGATTACCAGCATGCCGACGTCCACCTTGACCGGCGATTTCCAATTCTTTGGCTTGGCTTGCAGCTGAGTCAGGTACTCCTTCCTCCAGCGTGTCCAGAAGTCCTGAAGCTGTCGTTGTACCAGCTGCCAACGACTCAAGCGGTTCAGCTTCTCGTTGCTGTAGTCCGGTTCCGGCAGCGCATGGATTGGTCCTCCAGTCAAGAAATGGGCCGGTGTCAGGGGTTCTAGGTCTGTAGGGTCATCTGAGAGAGGTGTCAAGGGTCGGGAGTTCAAAACGCCTTCAACTTGAACCAAGAGTGTGTTGAAGTCCTCCGCGGATACCGTGCTGTTTCCCAAGACTCGTAGAAGATGGTACTTCGCCGAGCGGACAGCAGCCTCCCACAATCCACCGAAGTGTGGGGCACTGGGTGGATTGAAATGCCAATTAATGCCTTCCTTGGTGGCTTCCCGACATATGACCTCTCGATCAGATTCCAAAATGTTGAACAGTTCCAACAATTGGTTCCTTGCCCCTACAAAGTTCGTGCCGTTATCAGAGTAGATATCGCTTGGCCTACCTCGCCGTGCGATGAATCTGCGTAACGCTTGGAGGAATCTCTCGGTGGAGAGATCAGAGACATGCTCCATGTGTACGGCCTTTGTACACATACAAACGAAGACCGCAACGTACGATTTAATCGCAATTCTGCCTCTTCCAGCCTTCGTAAACACAGGTCCAAAGAAATCAAGGCCTACTTTGAGGAACGGTTTACAAGCAGTAACACGAGCTGATGGCAATTGTCCCATTTGTTGTTGGAGAACAATAGGCTTAGCTCGAAAACAACGCTGACAACGGTGATAAACAGATCTGGCTGTATTCCGACCTCCTAGTGGCCAGAAACGCTGCCGAACTGCTGCGAGAAGTTGTTGTGGTCCAGCATGCAGCAGTTGTTCGTGGTAGTCCTCGAAGATCAGCTGAGTCAGCGGATGCTTAGCTGGCAAAACCATGGGATGCTTGGTGTCGTGTGTCTCCTGCGAGTGCGATAACCTTCCACCCACGCGTAGAATACCGTTTTCGTCAACAGCAGGGGTGAACCAGCGCAGTGGAGAGCTTCGTGCAACCGACTTCCCTTCCGACAAAGCCTTTAGTTCGTCCGCGAACACCTCCCGTTGGACCATTCCAATGATGGCCAGTTCAGCACGCTTGAACTCCGTCGCAGAGAGGAATTTATGTTGTTTAGGTGATGTTTGGTGACGCAGCATAGCTTTCAGCCGTAACCAGTACGCCGTTGACCTGACGAGCTTCATGTACGAGGAATACCTTGAAACGAAGTCAACGCTGAACGGTGTTTGTTCTTGAGTTGCTGTGCACGCCGTCTTTCTCCTCTCCGGTGCCTCATCCGGGGACACGGTTGGTTGCGATGGCCATTGGTCTTTCTCCAATTTCAAGAAAATCGGTCCCTCCCACCAGATCACGTTACTTCCGATCATGTCAGGCGGGATTCCACGTGAGATCAGATCAGCTGGGTTGATCGTTCCTGGTACGTGGTGCCAAGTGTGACCTGCCGTCAACGCCTGAATCTTGGCGACGCGATTGGCCACGTACGTGACCCATGTGCTTGGTACAGCCCTCAGCCACATCAAAACGCAGGTTGAATCCGTCCAGTAGTACACGTTCACCGAGACCTTCAGAGCTTGCAGAACCTTTTCCACAAGTAGTGCTCCCAGATACGCACCACAGAGCTCAAGGCGGGGCAGAGTTTGGAGTTTGCGGGGTGCGACCTTCGATTTCGACGTCAACAGGTGAACCGAAATGTTGCCTTCATCGTCCATGCTGCGAAGGTAAATGCACGCTCCGTACGCCTTTTCAGACGCGTCCGTGAAACAGTGCAGCTCGAACTTTGTAGCTCCTCGTGCCAGCACACAGCGCGGAATTCGAAGCTCGTTCAAGTGAGGAATTTTTAGCAAAAAACGTCGAATTTTCTCACCCACCGTCGCTGGCAACTCCGTGTCCCAGTCGATCGGTTTCCCAGTTTCCTTGTCGATCAGATCCCACAACTCCTGGAGGTAGATTTTCGCCCCAACGACGCAAGCTCCTATCAGGCCGAGTGGGTCAAAAAGTCGTGCGACAATTGACGTGACGATCCGTTTCGTCAAAGGTTGATTGGATTTGATTTCAGGAATTTGGAAGTTGAACCTGAATTGATCAGTTCTTGGTAGCCACGTCAGACCCAGTGTCTTAACGCTTGCGTCCTGATCCCAGCTGACCTCGTCAGCGAAAGCCAAATTCTCGTTCGGAACTCCCTTGAGTGCGTCTTCCCAGTTCGACGCCCATTTCCGCAATCTCAACCCACCGCTGGCCATCATTCCATCGTACTGTTGGCGCAGGTTGATTGCGGTGTCCAGATCAGCAGCTCCACAAATAACATCATCCATGTAAATGTCATCGTCGACAGATTCCGCCGCCAACGGGAACCGTTCCCGTTCGTCAGTCGCGAGCTGCTTGAGTGTGCGTGTTGCTAAGAACGGTGCAGGCTTGGTGCCGTAAGTCACCGTGGATAGCTCGTACGAGGCCACCTCCTCGTTCGGTCCAAACCTCCATTTGATGCTTTGAAGTGGTCGGTCCTCTGGGTCCATGTCGATCTGTCGAAACATTTTCTCGACATCGGCGACCAGCATCACCTGGCGAACGCGAGCTCGTAGCATGATCGTACGCAAGTCTTGTTGCACTATTGGCCCTACCAACAGTGTGTCGTTTAAGGAGACGCCCGTGGATGTTTTGCATGAGGCATCAAACACCACCCTACACTTTGTTGTAGTGCTTGACTCGCGTAGAACAGGGTGATGCGGAAGAAAGCACCGCTTGACGTTCGCTCGTGAATCGTCATCCACCTTCTCCATGTGCCCTAGAGTTATGTACTCCGTCATGAAGTCGTTGTACTGTTTACGCAATTCCAAATCCCTTTCCAGTCTCCTTTCCAATCCGTACAGCCGTTTGGTTGCGATCTCCTCCGAGTCGCCTAGCTGTTCCAAACCTCCTTCGTGTTTTGGTAGAGTGACCGTGTAGCGCCCATCCGGTGCCCGTTTCACCGTGCGCTGATACTGCTCCTCGCAGCGAGTTTCATCCACCGAGTAGTTGTTGGAGTCACCTACTTCCTCGCAGGCCCAAAACCTCTCCAGCAACTCGTCCAACCGATCAGTGAGCGCCATGTTGCAGGTGATCGTGGTTGGTTGTGAAGTCTCCACCACCTCGCCGGAAATGATCCAACCGAAAACCGATTCAGTTAGAGTTGGCAATCCGTTGCAGAGCGACAGCTCTTTCCCAGTCTTGAAGAAGCTAAAGAATGCCTGAATGCCAATCACCAGATCGACACTCCCTGGTTTGAAGAATGACGGATCGGCCAGATCGATGCCGTCTGGAATTTCCCATTCCGTGATGTCCACTTGAGTCATTGGGAGATCAACTGTGACCTTTGGAAGCACGATAAAGTGAAGGTCCCGTGAGAAGATCGAAAACCGTGACTTGATGGTGGCTTGAACCCTGTGTTTAGCCTTGGTGGCGGCATTTCCGATGCCAGTGATCGAAACGTCGACCCTTTCCCGTTGTATCCTCAGTTGTTGACAAAGTTTCTCCGATATGAAGTTACATTCAGATCCGGAGTCGAGCAGCGCACGTGCCGGTACGCGAAGACCATGCTCGTTCTCGATCAGTACCACAGCGGTTGCCAATAGTATTTTCGACGTTCGACGATTAGCCACGTGGGAGGACACCTGCTCACCAGCGGCTGTGCTTGCGGTTTCACCTAGCGTAGATTGGCGTTGATTGTTGTTGCTCGTAGTCGGCACCATCTCGGTCGGGTTACTACGCGCATTTCCTCCTCCTTCCGGTTGGAAACATACCATCGTATGATGTCTGGCCTTGCAGTTCCTGCACGAGAAGCGAGATGTGCACTTCTTGGCTTGATGACCTGACCTCAGACAGTTGCGACAGAGGTTGTTGTTACGGATGAACGATTCCCTACTCGCGACCGACATTTTTTGGAAAGTCGGACAGATGTAGAGTCCGTGCGATTCGGGACACGCTGGGCATTTTGAGATCGGCTTCTGGATAGCGTTGTGGCTCACCCGAACCTGAAACGGTTTCTTCTTCGCGGCTGCGTTAGAGTCCTGTTTGTACTCCGACGTCTTCACTGGTAACGCTTCGAGAATCCGTACTCGACGCGTGAGAAAATCCGTCAGATTTTTCAAAGAATCCGTTTCCTTCGTAGATGTAAACTCCTCCCATCCACGCCGCGTAGCAGGGTCCAACCTTGAGCTCAGAAGTTCCACCAAAAGTAGATCCTTGTAATCGTTGGGCTGAACCACCTGGTCCAGGGACTGAACGATCATATTGAACGATTCCACCAGCTTGTGCAGATCCTTTGCAGACTCCTTCACCAGAACAGGAAGCTCGAAGAAGGACTGCGCCTGTTTCTTCTTCAGCAGTTTATGGTTGTTGTACTCCTTAGACAGGGTTTCCCAAGCTAGTGCGTAATTGGCCTTAGAGATCTTTATGTTCGCGATGTGTGACAAAGCTTCGCCTATCAGACTACTGCGCAAATAATGAAATTTCTCGACATCTGGCAAATCGGTCTTCCAATGGATTAGTGAGGTGTAAAGATCCCTAAAACTCAACCATTCGTCGATGTTTCCATCGAACTTTTGGAGAGTAATCGGCGGAAGACGAACATGATCCATAGAGCCTGACGACGTTGATTGATCAGCTGGAAGGGTTGATTGATTGAGGTTGGGTTGCGTGAAATCCTTCAACTTGTCCAGCAGAAAAGATTTGACCTCGTAGTACAGATTTTCCCAACTTGATCGTTCCTTGTCAAATGTTGCAGTGGTGCCCTCAAAATCGTCGTGCGCCATGATGTCACTTGTGACCTCGCTCATCAATTCCCACAATTCATCTAGACGCTCGAGACGAACGTTGATTTGGTTGGCGGTCGCATCTTCCGGGTAATCGTCTTTGAACTGGCAAATGATGTTAAACGAAGTTTGATGGCTTTTGAGCTTCGCCAGAAGCACCTTCAGCGAGGTCGTGGCAGTCGCCACCGTTGATTTCGGAAGTCGCGGCATGACGTTGAGCGTGATTGACCGGGAAAATGAGATGCAGTTGTAGTGACCGTACGTTTGTCCAGCAACGACAAGACATATACTGTGGCTGTGGCAGCTTACCTGCCCAACAGTTTACTGCGCTGGGTAAATTTGAATGAAATGTCGCAGTAGATCCACAGTCCGTAAAACGGTCCACGCAGGTCGTCAATGAATGCCAGTTGCCAGTAACGCTCGAAATAGTTCAACGGGAAATCGACGAGGAGAAGAGTGCATGTAGTATCCAACGTTTTCACTTCGGCCGACATATACTGTTGGCTTTACCTGTGCAAACAACAGCCTAGCAGGATACCGAAGGAAACCGTCCAACGACCAGAAAACGAGCAGCAAAGCGGAGTCTCAGAGCAGCCAAATCGAATCGTTCCAAACCGAGGAGAGTGAGAGGGCAGATGTAGTACCAAAAGTCTTACTTCGGCGTGACATATACTGTGCCTCACCTGGAGAACTAACAGCAACACCAACACGAAGTAGCGAAGAATCACGTTGAAGCGGATGGGTTAACACCCAGGGATTGCGCGCCAAAGAATGGTAACTCGAAGCGGTGTTTGTGTGTGCATCGAAAACGGGATTTATTGTGTAGTAACCAAATGAGTTTGCCCCGGCAGGGCATATACTAGTGTGTTACCTATGCAAACAGGTTTGAGTGCGATGCCCTGGTCGACGGCTGCAAATCCACACGGTTGTACACGTGGCCGGCTTCGTCCAGCCTGCCAACACCGATCGGTCGGCGTCCACCGAGTTGTCGTCCCGTACCAGCGTTCCGCGCTAGCGTCCCAAGCCAGCGAACCAGCGTCGCCGTTCCGTACCAGCGATTGGTACTGGCGATCCAGGCCGGCGTTCAGTACCGCCGTTCCTTGCCGGCGTCCAAAGCTACACCAGCAGCACACGAACGCGATGATGATGAGTTGATGCCACAGTCGATTTCGTTTTCACCGGCGGATTCCCGCACCGGTAGTTGTCCAAATCGAAACTCAGCAGTCGTCCTCGCTCGAGTAGTCCGCGTCGGTAGTTGACCGCACCAGCGGTTGACCACACCGACGATTGGTAGCGCCTGAAGTTGCCAGGGGCCGTTCCGATGGCCGGTTGACTCGGAAGTCGTAAAGTCACAGTAGGACGTGAAAGAAGTTGGTGTTAGAGTGGAGTTCGGCTTCGGCCAAGACATATACTAGGCGTAGTGCGGAGTTAGCTTACCTCACCAGAAAGGTAGTTACATGGAGTAAGCTACCGCGATGGCCGATCCTCGCCGTGATGAAAAGGTCCTTTGATTCCGACAGGACAATGCGGAGTCCCGTTGAATGCCCGGTTGTAATGGCGTCGTACAGCGTCGCGACCTGGTTTCGCGCGCTGCTGCTGCGATGGCGTCGTCCCCGCGGTTCACGCGGCCCAGACGATCCGGAGATGTTGCCTCGACGGTCCTTCCCGGAGTTATCCGGTTCGAAGGACCAGCAATGTGGGGATGTGAGCCGTTCCGCCTTCGATAGCTCTCTGGTCCGTCGAGCTGTTCCCCCGTGCTGGTCCTTCTCACCTGGTGAAGTTGTGGTGTCCGCTGGGCGGCTTCTTGTCCCAAGTTGGCCAAACACAAAACACGCACTTTACATACTTCACAATATACAACATTTATTACTTTACAAACGCGATTTATTCTTTAATACAAATTTATTCTTAAAACTAACAAAGATCAAAAAAATGTAAAATAAAATTGAGTAGGGGTTTGCCGTGACCCGTTCACCACCGCAGCAAGTGGGCAATAGAGCGAGGCTTGCCGATCGCTCTTCGCTGCTCCCGACGATCCCGCGCGCATGATGAGGTCGTAGTAGTACGGTGGGATCGCTGCGATGTTATCCGTCGACAGGTCTGGAACCCGTCGACAGCGATCCCTCCGATAGTCCGGACCCTCGTACTCCAACATGTTCTTTTCTTATAAAAAATGATTTTATTTTTAAAGTCTTTGCACTATTAAAAAAAGCTTCAAAGAGTATTAAATAAAAAGTGCTCAACTTTGCCCTCAATTTATTTGTAATACGTTTCAAAAGGTATTTGACACATCCATATGTAACAAAATCGTTATTAGGCAATCATTTATTTATTTTTCTGCAACAAAATCATTTTTTAATTGGTATTTTTCCAATTAATCTGTGCAAACAAATAAATAGAAATTTAAGCAAAGATAAAATAAACAGTTCAAAAAATCCTGCCGTCCTCGTACCGGGATATGACGGGGTCGTTTGTTTTAATCGCTCTGGAGCAGTGGGTGGTAAAATGGCGAAAATGAATGAAAATATAAAATAAAAAAAACGAAAAAAAGGAAATTCCCGTTGAAAGGCCTTCGACAGCCGAGAGTGAGGCAGAGATGTTTATCATCGCCGGTGGGCTAACCGGACGAATAAAAACGTCAACCAGCACCGTCCTCCCCCCCCCTCCCCCCCTCCCTCATTTGTCCGTATGTGTTGGAGTTGGTTAGGGAGAGAGTGCAAAAAAAGTGCTAAATAAACGGAAACTTTGTTATCCGGCCTCCGCTTTAGATTTCGTCTGGTCTATAGGGCCTCAAATCTGAATCCCTTGTGTTTTTTTTTCAATTTGGAAAAAAATACATTGAAATAATGATTGTTAAAAAAAAACAAAACATTTGTCAATTATTTTTTAAATAGTTAGATTGTCCCTTTAAGATTTTTGTTTTGTTCAACACACAAGTTATTCATAATCATTTCTAAAATCATTGTGCCTTTTCTAAACTTTAATATTTTGGGTCGAACACTATGAACATAGACCCCAATCCCAGCGTTCAATCAAAACTGCTGAGTCCACTAACTGGTGTTGGCTCCCACCGTGAACTTCCCCACGGGGTGGTCAGTGACAATCGTGTTACCCCGCGGTGTCACCCCAAAAAACCTTCACAAAAAAAAGCGAGAATCACACCAACACTAATCTTGTGAGCAGTACCAAAAAAAATCAGGATCGAGTCGTTTTTGAGGGTGCATGTGTGAGAGTGTGTGTTTGCACTAAATTTTGACCCCCCATTGAAACGTGTGATGGCCTGCTGGCAAAATTTTCCATTTGCACTTTATCTGATGTCACTTTAGGGATGATTTTTGGATCCAGTTTTTTTTCGGTCTCTGTTCTCACCATGCTGCCACCGGAATTGTTCGCCAAATTGAGGGGAAGGAAACAAGTGGTTCCGCTTTGGAGACGGTCCATTATCTGCACACTCTTGAAAGGTTTCCTGACCCTTTGATGGATTACTAGTGCTGTTTTTTTTCTCTAGTAATTAACAATCGAACAATTTATTACAATTTCTGAATTTCTGAAATGATGAGGGTCTGGGGTTGAATTTGGCACAAACATTTTCTATATTTTTTTTTTGTGATTTACAATTTAAATGAGAGAAGTTAATATCATTCTACAGTAGAAAATGTAAAAAAAACTATCAAAATATCTAAAAAGTAATTGTAAAAACATGACAAAAACTATAAAGGCAAAAGGGGTGGTAGAATAAGCCAAATATTTTCAAAAAAGAACACTAAACTTAACAAGAAAAATACAAATAAAAATACAAAAAAAAAAATGAAACAAGAAAAGCATCATCAAGAGAAGTAAAAGGGTAATTCTCCGCCAACTCACACAGCAGTTGCCCAGACCCCTCTTCGATTTGTGTGAAACTATGTCCTAAGGGGTAACTTTTGTCCCTGATCACGAATCCGAGGTCCTTTTTTGATATCTCGTGACGGAGGGGCGGGCATTTTTGAACATGCGAAAAAAGAGGTGTTTTTCAATAATGTGCAGTCTGAAACGGTGAAGAGATAGAAATTTGGTGTCAAAGGGACTTTTATGTACACCCAAAATTCAGAGTCGTGAGAATCGTTCCCTCAAAATTTATTGAGGGAACAGTACCAAAATCGAAAGAATAATGCTACCAACTCACACCATCATAACAAATTCATAACAAAGTTCATTCGTTAATTGAAACAATAAATCTCCAACAAGTGTCATACATCGACATCTGACCACTCCTTAGTTACCAAGCTGTGGTGGCAGAGGCAGTTAAGTCATTGGGTTAGTCTGTCAAAGGTCTCTGGTTCGATTCCCGAAGTCGACACTTTTGGTTTTTTGTTTGACGGATGAACTTTTTTTGCAAATGAACCTCGAGAGAATAATTCTTTCGCCCATCTCAAGCTGTGTTCTCTGTGTCCATGAATGGAATCACTATTCTCTCGACTCGAGACCATTGTTCTCTAGGACGTTGCTGCCCAGTTTTGGGTGTAAAATTAGACGCCCGATTTGATGGCGTACTCAGAATTCCGAAAAAAACGTAGTTTTCATCGAAAAAAAACACTGAAAAATTTTTTAAAACTCTCCTATTTTCCATTACTTGACTGTTAAAAAATTTTGGAACATGTCATTTTAAGGAAAATTTAATGTTCTTTTCGAATCTACATTGACCCAGAAGGGTCAATTTTCCACACAGCTAAAAAAGTAGTAATCCAGCTGCGTGTAAAAGGCCTGGGTGTAAAATAAACATTGCATAATTTTATGCAATTTTATGTGATTTCACACCCTGCAATATGTAGCCCATCAGTATGGAAAACCTACTTGACCGAAATGTAAAGCTCATATATGCGTTTATCCTAAAAGCTTATCATCGGTCTGACGGCCGAGTGGGCTAAGGCGCCAGTCCTTTCTGTTGGTGCTGGGTTTGAATCCCGTCGGTTGCAGCTTTTTTGTGTTCGCAAAAATTGTACATGCAGTGTGTAATATTAAGTGTTTATTTTGACGAAGGTGATGTGCATGCTTTTGCATGCGATTTTACCATCGGATTTTTTGCTGTGCATTTAGAACAAAATTTTTCATTTGTAATTTGTAATTTGTGCGTTTATTTATAACGATAACCTGTTAGTTTACAACATTTTATCAGGCCAAGGAAGTAACTGTAGGAAAAATATAGTCGATAGAAATAATCCATACAAATTGAGTTAGTGTAACTATTCATTTTTTAATTTTAAAATTTCGTGTTTTTTCTAACTTTGCAGGGTTATTTTTTAGAGAGTAACAATGTTCTACAAAGTTGTAGATCAGACAATTACAAATTTTGAAAACTTTGAAAGGTCTTGACAATTTATTATTATTATTTTTTTTAATACTACTTCTTAAATTTTGAAAAAAATTATTCACTAAAGTTTTAAATCAGCAAAAATCAAAAGACCCAAAGTTAAATTATTGCCCTAGGCAAGACCAAATTCTTGGGTCTGATTTTTTTAGGGCAGTTTTCGCCCGTCTTCAAAAATTACAGAAAAGCAGCAAAAGATGAGTGAAAATAACATTTTAGTAATAAAACAAAATTTAAAAAAATAGCAAATAGTGTTGAAAGATCTTTGCCAAATATTTATCCAGAAACTAATTATTTAGTTGAGCAGTTTGAGACTAAGAACGCTTAAGGTAAGACCGCTTAACAAAACGAAACTATTGGCACTATGCCCCCCGGGGCATGGCCTTCCTCTAACGTGGGATTTCTGCTCCAGCGCCTCTGACGAGACAGGAGAAACCGGGACCGACGTTTTACTTCACCATCCGATAGAAGCTCAGTGGATAAGGCGGGAATCATCGGGATCGGCAGCCGAAGCCGCTACCCCTGCGCCACGAGACCCACAGACCGCTTAACATATGAGCCGGTAATGAATTTTATTTATATTTTTTTATTTGGCTCAAACTTTGTGAGGGCACCCATACAAGTCTCCGTACAATTTTGGCAGCTGTCCATAGAAAAATGGTTCAAAAATATTAAAACAGCTGTAACTTTTGAGTGAATTTTCTGATCCATTTGGAGTTTTCCGCAAAGTTGTAGGTATTGTTGAGGACTTTTGAGAAAAAAAAACAGGTGCACGGAAAAAATGGCCGATTTTTAAATAACCTTTTTTTCACAAAAACTCAATGTCACAAAACAAGTATTTTTTTTTTTGATTTTCGAGATTTTTTATATGTTTATATATTTTTTATATGAGACAAAAATCCTTAACTTTTGAGCCATAGAGAAATATGGTCAAAAAATCTTCCGTGAAGCTTTGAATTTTTGAAATAATAGTGATTTTTGGAAAAAAATCGAAATATTACACCAAAAAAATTCGACCTAAAATTTTGCCGCAATTTTTGCGGCAAAAATTTCAAAATATTGTTTTCGAAAAGATCGGAAAATTTCACGAATGTTTAATACTTTAACATTGAAAATCGGACCATTAGTAACTGAGATTTCGACATAAGAAAATGGTGGGTTGTTTGGGTGAGATTTAGAAAACTTTAATTTTCATGTTTCTTTTTCTCTAAGCAGCTTTATCTCAGCAACCAGATGTTCAATCTTTAATGTCTCTTAGACAATTTTATAGCAAATTTTCTGGACTTAAAAAAATATTTTCTGAAAGGGTCACTCATAGTCACTATTTTTAAAAATCGAAAAGCTGCAAATATTTCGTTAACAAAATTTTCGGTGGCAATATATCGAAAATGAAGCCCTTTTTTAAAAAAATCTGTGAAGTACTTTTCGATTGCAAATTCAATTTTGCATAAAAAAATTGAGATATTTTTTAGTATAAAATTTCGATTTTTTACAAAAATCACAATTTTTTCAAAAAATCATCGCTCGGCGGCAGATTTTTTTTACCATACTTCTCTATAGCTCAAAAGTTGTGGGTTTTTCCCCCTTAAAACATACAAAAAAATCTCGTAAATCAAAATATTCATTTTTTGAAAATTGAGTTTTTGTGAAAAAAATAAATGATAATTAAAATATCGGCAAAAATAATTACCGTGTACCTATTTTTTCCTCAATAATCCTCAACAAAACCTACGTTTTTGCCGAAGACACCAAATTGATCAGAAAATTCAATCAAAAGTTAGAGCTGTTTAAATATTTACGTACCATTTTTGTATGGACAGCTGCCAAAATGGTATGGAGACTTGTATGGGTGAACAAATGACGCAAAATAGCTTTATTATTCATAGGGAAGGCCCCCACAAAGTTTGAGCCAAATAAAAAAATACAAATAAAATCTATTTCCGGTTTTGATGGAGAGTTGCTCATGTGTCATTAGCGACTTAGAATCGAAGACTGAACAAATGACTGTATGTGGTGTCAAATATGACGAATTTGATTTTTTAAAGAACCCGGAGTCAGAGTCAGTAACTTATCAGAAGCCGGAGTTGGAGTAGGAGTCAGAGTTTCTAATTTGTTAGAACCTAGGCTACTTATTCTTCGATTTCATTACTTAAATTAAACCTGTGACACAAAATGCGTAAATCACAAATTGCTATCGGTTCGCACATCTCACAAAGCATCCTATTGTCACCAGAATAAGCTCCTCGTCCGATATCTTCCCCTCTGAAAGGAAGCACCTCTAAGTGCGTTAACGAGAAAATGGAGAAACCTGATTTGGTCCGTGAGCAGGATCCCATTTCCAGGTGGCTTTATTCCGTGGTCCCCAACTCCAACGCAGCAACCAACAAACGGTCGTCCGGGAGCGTAATCCACCTGTTTGAGTTATCACCCCTCTGGTAGAAATTGGATTCCGTGCTGGTTCCGGAACGGGGTCCGGTGTCCAGGAAGGGGTCGTCGGGTGGTGGACAGCAACACACCTTGGACACCAAACTACGTGACGTTGGCCGCAGGGTGCTAGATTAATGCAGTTATAACCTTCCGATGGGCACGAACCGGGGCTTGTGACGATGGCAATACTCCGAGTTCCTGGGCATGGAAGGGGGAATGGAATGCTAAATTAGGAGAATAAGACTGGTGGAGAAATTGGAATTTGCCAACTCGAACTTTGGAAAAACGACAAGAATAAATTACACGAGTAGTTTGCTGCCATTTCGTAAGATCAGGCGTTTTCATCGAATGTTCAAGTTACTGAAGATGATTTTATTCGTATTTTTTGCTAAACATTATAAACAAAACCTTTCTTCCAATATTTAAATTTTGTTATCAAACATTCCCAAGAAGCTCCTAAAATTAATTTTAATCGTATTGCTTCAGCAATGGGCATCTTCAAACACCATCGTTCAACTTTTACGACTAACCTACGCTTCAAGTGCCCAATATCGACCCAGCCAGTAGTGGCATTACCGACCACTTGTCTGACAAACGCAGAGCACACGTGTACCGCTACCTACCAGGAGGTGGGTGCCGGCTAATCCGTTGCTAATGAACACCGGTTCGGAGGGGGTGCCTCCGTGTTGGACACTTAACCCGTTCGGTTGGGCCATTTGGCCGGTCCCTCCCCCTGGACCGATTAAGCCTAAATTGAAAGCAATAAAGAAGATCAAAATTAAATTGAATCTTCGGCCATTTCCCGGGCCCGGCCGTATGGTTTCCACCGTGGACACCACGTGGTTTGGTACACACTTCTACACGTGGGGGCCATTTTCCTCTCACGCACACGGAAAGGTAAGGTTATAGTGCCAATTTGGTTCAGCTTAACAAACGTGCTGGCAGTGGCGCAAAGGTCGTGTTTGTTTGGAGAAGTATCGCCAGGACTGGAAATTGGTGCGTTTCTGTGATTTACTCCGGTTTTGCTGGAAGAGAAACTTGGGCAACATGAGTGGGAGCTTGTTTGGAAAAGTGGGACATTGGCATTGAGAAAGTGGTCTGAATCATTTATTGTTATTTTTTTCAATAATGCCAAATCTTCCAGCGTTGGTAAGAGTAAACTTGGCTTTAGTTTCCAACCGGCTTCGCTAAAACTTACAATTAACCATAATTCATTGCAGCCTGACAGCTGATTGTAATCTGCCACATCGTTGCCGTCGATCTAACTTGTCGTACGTGCAATTTGGGCCAAATTGAGTTCAGAACGCCATTATGTGCAGCTCACAATGCCTCATCTTTTGACCTTCACAGATCCCCAAAATTCGATTTCAATAATGAGATATTCAATGAAAACCGAAAAATACTCCCTGCTTTGTTGTCACTTTTCACTTAGTTTCAATCTTGGCGTACTATCTTGACACACCCTGAAAATTGGTGTGAGTGCGACAACTGGCCAAAGGAATTTCAGGTCAGAACGCGTTTGACACAAGTACGAGCTCGACTACCGTAAACATTTGTAATTATAACTC
Organism: Culex quinquefasciatus; assembly: GCF_015732765.1. Lineage (NCBI taxonomy): Eukaryota > Metazoa > Arthropoda > Insecta > Diptera > Culicidae > Culex > Culex quinquefasciatus. The sequence goes on from NC_051863.1 coordinate 39,271,191, forward strand.
GGGCAACCAAATTCAACCAAACTTTAGGACAATGCGCAAAATGGTCAGCCAAACAAAACGTGTTTGTTATTGTTTACATTGCGTGCTCTCATTTTTGTTTACTCAAGGTCAAACATTGAAACGCGTTTTTCTCGAAACGTCAAAAAGCGTCGTACGACAAGTTAGCACGACGGCGTCGGCAGAGCGTATACTGATGTTTTGGCTTGGAACATTCTTCAAAGTAATAAAATTATAATTATTGATGTTCTTGTAAGAATTTCAACTATTCTAAATAACGTAGCATGATGATTTTGCAATAATTATGCAATCGATGCCTCTCCACGTGTTCACCGTCTGGTATGTGACGTCATGGTTTTCACCAAGCTGTCATAGCATACGAAGGACAATGCGTACTTTCGAAGGGAGAATCGTTCGTTCTGGAGACAACCCTAATTCCTTTTGGAATGTGTTCATTGAACCATCCCCTACACACCTGTCATTATTCCGAGTGAATCCATGTTGTCACCAGACCTGTAGGAACGGTTTACGAAAAAGCACAAAAATCCCGTAGTAATTTCCATGTAAACTTAGAACCGCTGGGGACAGGCCAATTCTCAACCAAATGGGCTGATATTTGGCATGAGAGTCCCTATGGGTATCATCTACAAGGGGAACCTTGGTTTGTCGTAATCTGAGAACTTTTTTGTTTTGTTGAAACACCCTAATGGTGATATTTGGTACGGTTTCAGGTCATTTATCTAACATCCGAATATATTCGAAGACACATTTGAATACAAAATGGTGGGTCTACGAGCTATATGTGGAAAGTTCATTTTTATAGCCGGATTGTAGCCTCACCTCAGTGAGGAATGCAAAAATGGATTCGATTATCCAGAGAAGTCTCCGGATGATCGAGTCTGAACCGTACTATTTTTTGAAAAACTCATGCCGAATATTTTCCATAACAAAAAAAGTGTGTATATCTTTTGAAATTCAAATGAAAACCATGTTATTTGTTTATAAATATCATAAACTGTGAATAAAAACCCATTATAGTCCTGAATCGATTTACTCAACTGACAAAAATAGAGAGATATGTAAATTGATTGATTGATTGATGATTTCAATGTTTACATGTATTCTTCATGTATTATCAGAATTTTAATAAAAAGTTTTTGAAAAAAGAAACGACCTGTTTTTCGAGTTTTTAACCCCCAAAGCTCAATCGTGTGCTTTTGAAAATATTTTTTTTTCAGGAAAGTTCTGCAAATTGTTCATAATTTTGGCCCTTTGCTGTGTATGTCAAAATTTCTTGCCTCATCATTTTGTTGCGAGTTGGTTTACTCCTTTATTGATACAAAAAAATAAATAAAAACTAAAAATCAAGTATGTATTATAAGGGCGTCCCAAAAAAATGAAAAGTTGTCAAATCTTTGGTGCTCAACCCTAGCATGATAGATTAGGATGTCAGGAATAATGTTTTCATACAACAAAAAAATCCCAAAATGATTTACAACTCGCGCGCGGAGCTTGAATGAAAAAAGTGCATTTTTCGAGTATTTTTCAGAAATGCGCGTAAGAATCATACTGAAGTCATTCAAATTTGGTCGTCTTGGGCTTCAAGTTATAGTTTAATGTCCCCTGAACAAATTCCTGTACAGACATGGTCCATAAAAGCTTGTGTTTGGGCATGGCAGGGCGTTTTAGGGAGAACAATTTATATTTTTTAGCTAAAAAATTTCAAAACCACTCCCCAAAACGTGCAAAAAAAAATTGCAGACAAAACTAATGCATTCAGCTTATAGGAGATTTTACGTCGATCATTTTGCTTTTTTAACATTAAATTTATGTCCACGCAAAATCGAGATATTTGCATTTTAGTGAACAAAAAGTGACGAATTTTCAAAATTCTTAGTATTTAGGCGTTTTTAGCATATAACATGGGCTACTATGATTACAAACGAGAAGGCTTATATTTTGGATATTTTTATATTGCTCGCTCAAAAACGATTTTTGAAATTTTTTAGCTAAAAAAATACAAATTTTTCTCCCTAAAACGCCCTGCCATGTCCAAACACAAGCTATTATGGACCATGTCTATACAGGAATTTGTTCAGGGGACATTAAACTATAACTTGAAGCTCATTCCTTTGTGAACCATCATTCAGTGAGGTACTCCTGGATTTTAGCTCCTGAAAAGTGCTTAAAAAGTGCAAAAATGCCTCAGGGCAAGAAAAAGAGGCGGTCCTCACCAGCAGGATCGGCAGATTTGAAGAAGCTAAAGAATGCTGAAGCGCTACCTGCAAAGCCAGGCAGTTTGAGCAAGGACGCTCAAAATTTGTCTGGAAATCAGTTCGCTACCCTCCCTGTGGACGTGAGCGAGAAGGAAGAATTTGAACGACGGGAAAAGTTGCCACCCATTTTTGTGAAAACATCGTCATCGGATTCGGTGCGAAAGTGGCTGACCGGGTTTATCAAATCTGGTGCTTTACGAGCTTCCATTCGCTTGTGTGCTGATGGACTCAAAATTCTGCTAACTACCAGAAAGGATTACAACTACGTTCGGGATTTCCTGAACAACACAAAGATTGAATACTACAGCCATGACGATCCAGGTAAACGCCCCATGAAAAAGGTCCTCCGTGGCCTGTACGACATGGATGTGAGTGTGCTGAAAGAAGAGCTCAAAACTCTTAAGTTGAACGTGATCGAAGTCTTCAAGATGACGAGACACAACAAGGACATCAAGTATCGTGATCAACTGTACCTGGTTCATCTCGAGAGAGGATCGACAACGCCGTCTGAGCTGAAAGCAGTTCGGGCAATTTTCAACATCATCGTGACTTGGGAACGTTACCGTCAGGGCACCGTGACGTGACGCAGTTTTCGAACTGTTTGCAGTTTGGACATGGTGGAAGGAACTGTTTCATCAAGAGTCGTTGTACAACCTGCGGAGGTGAGCACAAAACTCAAACTTGCGAAACAATCAACGAGAACATCGAAGCGAAATGCTTCAATTGCGGCGGCGACCATTCTACCAAGAATCGGAGCTGCCCAAAACGAGCTGAGTTTGTAAAAAATCGGCAGCAAGCGACGACGAGGCACCAACCAAATCGTCGCAAAACACCACCAGCATACACGGACGTGGATTTTCCTGCTTTGGCGTCACCAGGAGCAGGATCTACTCGAGTGGTTCCAAATCTGCAGCCATTGCCGTTGAATCAGCGGCAAAGAGTTGCAGAAAATACAGTCAGTCAGCAACCGAGGGAAAACCAACCAACATCAACGGGTGAAGGCAGTAGTGACCTGTTTTCACCACAAGAACTTCTGAACATTTTCATCGAGATGACAACAACTCTGCGTGGGTGCAAAACTCGCCAGGAACAAGTAAGAACTCTTGGAGCATTCATCTTAAAATACAGTTCGTAGTTTACTCGTTCTAGTGATTTTGAATATTTCAATGGATTTATTTTTTTAGTTTTAAGTTAGGATTAGTTGTTAAAGTGATTTTTTTTCTTTTTTACCCCAAATGTATTCGATTCAATGCAATAATGTAAAACAATTTGAAGCAAATAAATAAATGTGATCAGTTAATAATAAAACGAAAAATACAACAAAGATGAAAGCATTAGGCCATACCACTTATCATGTAAAAGAAATGTAATTATTATAAGAATGTTCAATAAAGACATATTAAATTTCAAAAAAAAAAAATAACTTGAAGCCCAAGGCGACCAAATTTGAATGACATTAGTATGATTGTTACGCGCATTTCTGAAAAATACTCGAAAAAAGCACTTTTTCATTCAAGCTCCGTGCGCGAGTTGTAAACTATTTTTGAGAATTTTTTGTTGTATGAAAACATTGTTCCTGACATCCTAATCCATCATTCTAGGGATGAGCACCAAAGATTTGACAACTTTTCATTTTTTTAAGACGGCCTAATATAATATGTTTAAACATATTCAGACGGATTGGCAAATTACTCCGATATTATTACTGCGCTTCAATGATACAAAATCACGGAACTTCCATTCGGTTGCTCTTTAGATTCATAAAATCCGCCCACTTCTGAAGCAATGGTTCGTCACGTGGAAAACAAAGATTGACTCTTTTGGCCGCCCATCATTTAGTCTACGAACAAAAAAGCGCAAAGCACTTAATTTTTCAGCGAAAACATTAAAATCAACAGATCCAAAATGTTTCAAAACAAGTCACTTCAGCAGCAAAAAATATGTCACGGTTATGCTTGAACATAGCCTAGGCTACTACTTTGTTTATGTTTACAGCTGTAGTGCAGTTGTATTAGTGAAGAGCAGTAGGGATCATTCGGAAATCACGTTACGCATTCTGTCTTTTCAGCATCCAGCTCATAACCTGACTGCAAGACAAACTCCTGCTTCTAATCTTTTTGGCAATAAATAAATCACCCATGAATATTCGCTTTCCAATATATCAGCACATTCACCTCCACATACACTTCATCGAAAAGAAGGAAAAGTTCAAAAAGAATGTTCCGGCATAGTAAAGAGCAAACTTTTACCATTTTATGAATATGCAAAAAAAAGAAAAGAAAAACTCTTGCATACATCTTCCTCCTAAAATCATAGGGATGAAGCAAAACAAAAAAAAAAAAACTTTCTTCATCATTGTCATATCGATATCCTTATTTACCTCAATTCCGGTGTCTTGGGTTTCCGGCGCTACATGTCTGCGGAAGTATTCGTGGAAGACACAACTCGCACGTGGCAGTAGGAGATTACATTGCTCCCTCACCAGCAGATTGAGCGGAAATGGATTCGTTCAGTGTGCAGAGCAATTTTTTTTTCGTTTTATGATTTTTGCAGGCAGTTTTAAGACATATATTGAAGATTGCGATATAACTTCAGTGTGATCTTGTTACATAGAATTGAATGAAATGCTTTTTTGCTTCTTTTTTGATTAATGGAAGGAAAGAACATTGTAAAAACTGAGGAAAATATCGATATTCCGATAAAATCAAAGTATCATGCTCTGAACAAAATGTTGTAGAGATGGTATCGAATATCCGATGATAACTTTTTAGCTTACTCACATGGTGCTGGGGGAAAGTGCTGCTGCCATCAAAACAAAATTAATTAAAAATCTCAATTACCCACTCTCTTCTAAGGGTCAATCGCATAACCCTGTTCTGTCCATTTTCTTGTAAAAATAAATTTTGATTTATTTATTTTTGTTGCACTACACATAATTTCAATATTTTTCATTTACTCTTGGCAAACATATATAAATATCCATATCGATTTAATAAAAAATAAGCTGCTAAAAAGCGTTGAGCAGAGGGTTATACACCAAAGAGTTGTGCTAAAGTGCATGACCAGGCAGAGTGGACTGCATTAGTATGAAAAATCATCAACAACATTCTGGTCTCTAGAATGCATCAAAGTTTAGCTGCTTTATTGGGGCTGATTTAATGAAGTTCCCGAAAGTTTCTGAAAATATTTGCAATACGGAACCATTGATGGATTAAATTTAACATTTTATCGAATTGAATCTCCTGGAAAATAACCTTGGCTCAATTTAGGATCTTCAGTACTCTTACATGTAATGTGGAAAAATTTAACTTTTTGGTTGATAAAGGGCAATTTTTGGAAAGCAATACTGCTTATCTTTAACATTGAAGTGCTCTTCACTATGATTGCCCTCTAATCTCGCCTGTCCCTCCACTTTTCCAGGTCCCATCTGCCTTCCCTCCTACCCCTTTCAGTGTGCAAATTTGATCTACCAAAACACGTTGCTCATTTTCCATGGGGCGCGTCCCTAATCAACGGTGTGCTCGTGTCACGCCATTGACAGTCTCTTGGATCTCACTTGACTCCGAGTTCTGCCTCGACCTTTTGCCGTGCCAAAGATCCAAAGTCGAACGTGTGTCGTTCGAGACGGGAGCAGCATCAAACACGTCCATATGTCACAGGACCGAGCTGTCAGAGCGCTATGTTTGAAGAAGAGGAAGAAAATGGGAGAAAAACTAGCAAAGTTGGTAAACTCATTAGGGGGATGGGTTCTGCCACTGGCAAGAAGGAGATTTTTCGAAAAGAGATTTCACAAACAGTCTGAATCATGGCGAGATCTACAATAAAAAAAAAACTAACTTAATCCACATATGTGGTTGGAGCCTTACTCACTCATTACCAACAATGACTGTACACAAATTTCATCTATTTTTAAGATCCGTAATAAAAAAGTACATAAATATCACTTAAGGGGCCATATCTCGAGACAGGGTTGCCAGATCTTCATTGTTTTGGACTCGTTGGAAAGGTCTTTTGATAACATAACCAACGATGGGTCGGATGGTGAATCCGGACTTAGTTTATATACATTTAAGTGAGATCCGGATTTATGTGAAAACACATTTTTATACATAACTTTTGAACTACTTATCGAAACTTCAATCTGTATAAAACTCGATCTATGGGACCCTAAACCAAGTCAAATGCAACAGGTTTGGGTCAAATCGGTTCAGCCAGTGCCGAGAAACATGAGCTAGTTTGTTGGTCACATACATACATACACACATTTTTTTTTTTTACAAAGTTCATTTTTAGAGCAGGATTATAGATTTACCTCAGTGAGTAAGGCAAAACGAAATAAAGTTTGAATTTTACCGTTTTTTTTTAAACAATTTAATGAAGTTTTGTATGTTGGATTTGGTCCAGTAAGATTGCCTTTCTTGATATGTTTGTACTTAGTTTAGTCTATTCTCAAATAAATCTGAGTAATAAAATATATAATTAAAAAACGTTGTGTACATCACTTGAGTTGGTGACTCCAGAAGCTTAAATTGCTCTCAATCAACTTTGTCTAACCTTATTTCAGAAGATTGCTTTATATTAGTCAATGGAATTGAAAAATAAAACTCGAGTAGCAGTTTTTAAATTTGCTGTATATTGTGATATTTTGAATAAAAAAAGTTCAATGAAATAGATTAGACAACTATTTTAGCTTCGACTAAAATATTTCTAATCCATTATTTAAACTTAACTTTTATTATGAACTTTCTATCAATATAATTTATCTAATTAACGTCCTTTCGTGAAAGTGTATCCGACGCTGTACTTATTTCCACTCATACTCAACGTTGTTTTGCCGTCAACAAAAAAAAAATGCAGCCAGCGTTGCTGTGGCTTGCTGAAGTTTACAGGAAAAGGACGATGACGACTATCGCTGCACACTATCACTTACCTATCCTGTTCTCCGTAACTAACGTTGCAACGTTGATAGCAGGGATCGTTTTAAATTGCTAGTGTAAGTTTCCTGTCAATATTGTTGCTTTGCAACGAACATTCGCTTTATCCCTAGCAGTAATATTTAATGTTTCCCGAGCAGACGGAAATAACTTGGGAATAACATTTTTTGATATTAGAAAATACTATGCCAATAACATTTTATGTTATTTATAACAAGATTTGTTTTTCGCCGTTATGATTTTCTTGTTATTGGATTGTTATTGTAATAACAGACTAATAACATTTTTAATTATTCTTCGAACAAATCTCTGTTATTATTTTTTGTTATTTTAACAACTAATCCGATTATCCCAATAACAGTTTGCGTTATTGTTCCATAACTAAAAATGTTATTCAAAAGTTGTTTTGGTTGTCAACCAATATCAGACCAACAACAAATTTTGTTATGATAACATAAACTGTTTTTAAACTCTTATGCAAAAATGGATTTTGCAAGAACATTCCATAACATTTTCTGTTATTTTAACAATATTTGTTATTGAAATGGCATGAATTTTGTTATTACCGTCTGCCCGGGTTGTCCTGCTTAAAGTGTTTTTATTTTTCATAAAAGTGTTTTTTTATTAATTTTGTAGAGAGGTCATTCTCCGCCAACTCACAAAGCAGTTGCCCCGACCAATCTTTCAGTTGCGTGAATTAAGTCATAAGGGGTAATTCTAGTTCCTGATCATTAGGCTCAGTGATTTTTCACGCTAAAAGACTGCAATTGTCACGGGGACCACTATCCGAAAACACAAAATTTCGCGGAAACTTCACGAATCGTTAAAAAAACAGGATTTTTTTTTTGTGTACATAATTAAGTATAAAGCATCCAATTAAAACGTTTTTTTTTTGGAATTCTGTCGTGAAACTACTTACTTTTCTTGTAATTGTTGAGCGATGAAAAAAACTACATTTCTGTGCCAATAATAACAAAATCGAATAGTAACACTTTTCAAAATAAATGCCGAAAAGTTCTACTTTTCAGCACTGTTGCAAATGTTGTATGGAACTCGTTGCAAAACTTGATTTTTTAACACTCGTCGTATTTATTCAACTCAGTGAACCTCGTTGGATAAATGTGCGACGCGTGCTGAAAAAATCTTCTTTTTGCAACTACTATTTCAAGCCTAAAATTTCCAGTTTTCACGGGGACCATCAAATCAATTGATCAATATTTTTGAGAATTTCACGGAACTAAAAAAAAATGTATTCCAGAAAAGGAATTATTTTTTAATAAACGTTAAATTTGTATGCCCAAGTCATTCAATTTGTAGTAAACCGAGTTTGAATGTTCAACTTTTTTTTAATTCTACTTATAAAATGAAATGGCAGGTACAACAAATAAATAACGATGCACAGTGGTCAGAATCGCAAAATTAGCAGGTTACAATGAAAAAGGCATTTCCAACTTTTTTTTCCAATGGTGTCAAAAGCCGGTGAAGATGCATTTCCAACTTTTTTGACCCCGTGTTGGGGCTACAAGTGTTGAACGAACTAAATCGTGCTAAAAGTGACAATCGATGCAGGAAAATGCATTTGTTTTCAGCTAGGGGAACTATACTCTTTCTCAGCCTATTTCTATTATCGGCCTATCAGCACTTTGATCATGAATTACAGCTTTCATAAAGTGTTTTGGACTCTTCCAAATTTATAAATAGCTCAAATAGAATTGAGCAAGCAACTCTCCATGAGATGATGATGATGATGAATGATGATTTAATAGCGAAAAATGGCAAAAGTGATGAGAATCGGTCGAACGGCTTAGAGTTATTAAAATGGGTATATTTCCCCTAATTGCACTTCAATTTTCACTTAACATTTGAAAAAAAATATTAAAAAATATTGTTTCCAAAATATCAAAAATCAAGACTTCTTTATACAGTCATCCCACATATTCGGAACGGTTTACATATCTGCCGATGTTCAAAAAATCATAGAAAATCGATAATAGAACATAATGGTTTGCTTTTATCTTCATGTGAACCCGAGCAAATGGTAATAACTTTGGAATAATATTTTTTGATAGTCGAAAATACTTGGCCAATAACATTTTATGTTATTTATAACACGTTTTGTTATTCCCCGTTATGATTTATTTGTTTTTGGTTTGTTATTGTAATAACAGACTAATAATATTTTATGTTATTCTTCGAACAAATCATTGTTATGATTTTTCGTTATTTTAACAACTGATCCGATCATCCCAATAACATTTGGAGATATTCTTCCATAACAAAAATGGGTAATTCTCTACAAACTCACACGAAATCAGGAAAAGTTGCCCCGACCCCTCTTCGATTTGCATGAAACTTTGTCCTAAGGGGTAACTTTTGTCCCTGATCAAGAATCCGAGGTCCGTTTTTTGATATCTCGTGACGGAGGGGCAGTACGCCCCCTTCCATTTTTGAACATGCGAAAAAAGAGGTGTTTTCAATAATTTGCAGCCTGAAACGGCGATGAGATAGAAATTTGGTGTCAAAGGGACTTTTATGTAAAATATCCCTTTGACTTTTTTAAGTATTTTTTTAATATTAGACGCCCGATTTGATGGCGTACTCAGAATTCCGAAAAAACGTATATTTCATCGCTAACACTAAAAAAGTTTTAAAAATTCTTCCATTCCCGAGCAGACGGAAATAACCTGGGAATAACATTTTTTGATATTTGAAAATACTAGGCCAATAACATTTTATGTTATTCATAACAAGATTTGTTATTCGTCGTTATGATTTTTTTGTTATTGGATTGTTATCAAACCGGAAGCTGTCCAACCAGCGGCTGTTGCACAGGATGCAACGGGCCGACTCTGACATGTGCCCCAACTGCAACAACGAACCAGAGGACATCGCACACAAAATCTCAACATGCCCGCGCGTTGCAGCGGCGTGGACCATGCTGCAGAGAAGACTGAGGTGCATCGCCCAAAACAGAAACATCTCTCTCACCCATCTATTGCAACCAACACTTCTCGCAATGAGAAGATCAGTTAAAGTTAAAGTGCTTAAAACGTTCATTCAGTTTGTCATCTTTGTTAGCAAGGATAATAATGTAATTGACATTAATGAATTAGAATTTCACTTAGATATTGAAGTTTAAGCTATTTGGTCAAGTAGTTTTTAAGCAATCAAAACCAATAAAACAATATTTTATAAAAAAAAAAAAAAAAAAAAATGTAATAACAGACTAATAACAATTTAAGTTATTCTTCGAACAAATCTTTGTTATTATTTTATGTTATTTTAACAACTAATCCGATCATCCCAATAACAGTTGGACTTATTCTTCCATAACAAAAAATGTTATTCCCAAGTTGTTTTGGCTTTCAACCAATATCAGACCAATAACAAATTTTGTTATGATAACATAAACTGGTATTCAACTCTTATGCAAAAAATTATTTTTCAGGAAGATTCCATAACATTTTTTGTTATTTTAACAGTATTTGTTATTGAAATGGCATGAATTTTGTTATTACCGTCTGCCCGGGTTTTCCGTTACTCGACTGTAAAAATTTTTGGAACATGTCATTTTATGGGAAATTTAATGTTCTTTTCGAATCTACATTGACCCAGAAGGGTCATTTTTTCATTTAAAACAAATTTTTTCATTTTAAAATTTCGTGTTTTTTCTAACTTTGCAGGGTTATTTTTTAAAGTGTAACAATGTTCTACAAAGTTGTAGAGCAGACAATTACAAAAATTTTAATATATAAACATAAGGGGTTTGCTTATAAACATCACGAGTTATCGTGATTTTACGAAAAAAAGTTTTGAAAAAGTTACTTTTTGCGTTTCTCTTTGTTTCGTCGTCCGTGTCTGTCGCGGGTGACCATGAACGGCCAGGATCAACGACGACAAACATTTTCTAAACTTCAATCAATATCAGACCAATAACCAGCGATGGAATAAACATCATCAAAAGAAAATATTTGGACGATCAACAAGAGAAAAAATCCGAAATGAGCTTGGCTCTTCTCTCTCGCGCACGAAAGATCGGTAAAAAGAATCCGAAAAAATCATCATCTTGATTATTCGGCGGAACATCTTTTTCACTACTACACTTGCAAGTGTAACGTCACACGTCAAAATATGACCTGTCACATTTTGTAGATGGGCAATGTGTGTAAACAAAGTGAAATAAATATCATTAAGTGGTGCTGACAAGGAAATTCACAAAAAATCATCAGCAGATTGATTTTCTTGGAGATTTTCGGGAGCGATTTTCTTTTGCGTGATTTGCCTCCTCTCTCTTTCGCGGGATAAGAAAGTTCGCAAGCGAAATTGATTTTTATGCGATTATTCCATCCCTGCCAATAACAAATTTTGTTATGATATCATGCACTGTTATTAAACTCTTATTTAAAAATGGAAAATCCTGGCGTTAGAAATCCGGAAATTTTGATCTTTCCAGGAGTACCGTAAACTGGGATTTCAATTCGTTTTTGGATTATTTTCCAACAGGAAAGGTTTTTCTCTAGATCATTACTTTTAAAACATGTACTGGGGTAGGCCACACAAAGTTCATGCACTATTATAGAAATAAAGTTTTTTCAATAGTGATTAGAAAAAAAGTTACGTTAAAGATCATTAGTATAAACTCTGAGGTGACTTTAATAGTCAAAGTTTTTCTTGTTAAAAACATATTTAAGACGTTCAAACTTTATTTATACGTTAAAATTACCTTTACTAAAGTAGCTGATATAGTTTGTTAGAAAAAAATCAAAGTTTATATTTAGTTAACTAAGTTTATAAGCTTGTTAACAAAGTTCATATAAATTTAAGAGCGAGTCCACGAGCAAAGCATACCCATCTCGCATCGTTCTCACCAATCTGCCTGAAATTTTCAGGGGTTGTTTGTACATATGAAACTAGCAATTGGCCAAAATATGAGCACTCTAGGTCAACGGGAAGTGGGGCAAATCGGGACACAAAGTTTGAAGGTTCAAAAACGTCAAAAATCTTAAAAAGGCTATAACTTAAGCAAAATTCAATCAACTTTTAAAATTCGAAATGCATCTGAAAGGGCTTAAAAAATGCAACAAAATGCAGGGCAGAGCATCCCAATTGGTTGAATCTAAAAGGTGCTATTGACATTTTAGTGAAAAAATAGCATAATTTTCAAAGTCAAATAAAAAAGTGTTCCATCCAGATATCAACTCGGTTCGACCTGCAGCTTGTAGGGGACATCTGGGACTACCATCTGAGACTGAGAACGCTTTGGGTAAGGCAGTTTAACATATTAAATAGACACTTTTGCTTTTAGTGAATTTTTTGGTTGTAAATTTTTGCTCAGGGGACCACTTAGATCAAATTTTCCGGTGACAATTTTGTCATATTCGTGTTTCTGAGACAATTTCACATTAGAAACATGCATAAAAATGTTTATTTTCATCCATTTAAACCCTTAAAAAAAATTAAGAAGCTGCTTTTTTTCTGGTGTCATCTACTATCCACGAATATGACAAAATTGCCACCGGAAAATTTGATCTAAGTGGTTCCCCGAGCAAAAATTTACAACCAAAAAATTCACTAAAAGCAAAAGTGTCTATTTAATATGTTAAACTGCCTTACCCAAAGCGTTCTCAGTCTCAGATGGTAGTCCCAGATGTCCCCTACAAGCTGCAGGTCGAACCGAGTTGATATCTGGATGGAACACTTTTTTATTTGACTTTTAAAATCATGCTATTTTTTCACTAAAATGTCAATAGCTCCTTTTAGATTCAACCAATTGGGATGCTCTGCCCTGCATTTTGTTGCATTTTTCAAGCCCTTTCAGATGCATTTTGAATTTTAAAAATTGATTGAATTTTGCCTAAGTTATAGCCTTTTTAAGATTTTTGATGTATTTGAACCTTCAAACTTTGTGTCCCGATTTGCCCCACTTCCCGTTGACCTAGAGTGCTCATATTTTGCTATTTTGCCAGATGCTAGTTTCATATGAACAAACAACCCCTGAAAATTGCAGGCAGATTGGCGAGGTCCAAACGACGTCCCATATAAAGGGGTATGCCCTGTACGTGGACTCGCTCTTAAGGTAAAATTGTTTAAAAGTCTCAATTTTGCCTGAAATTGGTTAAAACTAGTTTTGTTTTTAAAAGTATAGATTTTATCGATTTTCATTTTATACTGAATTTGAAGCACAAATCAAAAGTTTTTACATCATATCGGAAATTTGTTAAACTTAAACCGCCTACAAATTTGGAGATTTTTTTTTTAATTATGTATCAAAACCACATATGATTTATATTTACAAATTTATTGAAACTTCTCTTTGTGGAAAATTGTTCAAAGAATCCAAAAATACATTCCGTTTTCCGATTCAAAATCATGTTTATTGAGAAAATCATGACACTTTGAGAAGTTTAAAGTAATGACTTTCACCAATATTTTCTTAAATATAGTTAACTAACTATTTAAACTTTTTTTCACCTCTTTCCTCAAGGAAGCAATTCTCCACCAAAACCGGAAATGGATTTTATTTGTATTTGTTTATTTGACTCAAACTTTGTGGGGGCCTTCCCTATGACCAAAGAAGCTATTTTGTGTTATTGGTTCACCCATACAACTGTCCAACAATGCCTAATTTTGGCTTTTGTCCATATAAAAAAGTTTGAACCAAAACAAAATACAAAAAAAAATAAAAATGGTCGACATTGGCCGATTTCATTGAGAATTGTCGTGTATGCAAGAGCGACGAACCGCCCTAATTCTTATTATACAAACATTGAAGAAACAACATTCGGTCCTGTCTAATATTTTTGGAACATTCAAAGTGCACGAGTTTCTCGGGACCACAAAGTGCATGCTTCCCGTCAAGTTGAGTCTGCGCAGTCGTATTCGTCATATTGTGTAGGTTTCATACTTTTGAAAACTTTTACCAAAAACTTAAAGATGTGTCACAATCTTTTGTGGTTTTCTTTGATGATAAAATTTCTTCAGAAATAAAAAAATAAAGAAAAAGGTGATTTCTTATCTGTTCGCCTATAAATGTTAATCAATAACACGTTTGAAGATAAAAATGTCGATGTGGCATTGTTTTGTCTTTACTTTCGATGAACTCAATCTAATGTTGTGCCCTGAATAACAAAAGGAAAAAAAAGTTTTGTACAGTACAGTAGTGATTTCATAAATGCCCAAATCTTCATTAAACTTGATGCAATTTCATTCTGTCTTTTCATGTTGTTCTCATTTTCATCAGAAATCATGTTCCCGAGCAGACGGAAATAACGTGGGAATAACATTTTTTGATATTTGAAAATACTAGGCCAATAACATTTAATGTTATTTATAACATGATTTGTTATTCGTCGTTATGATTTTTTAGTTATTGGATTGTTATTGCAATAACAGACTAATAATCTTTGTTATATTTTTTTGTTATTTTAACAACTAATCCGATTATCCCAATAACAGTTGGAGTTATTCTTCCATAACAAAAAATGTTATTCCAAAGTTGTTTTGGCTTTCAACCAATATCAGTCCAACAACAAATTTTGTAATGATATCATAAACAGTTATTAAACCCTTATTCAAAAAATGATTTTTCATGAAGATTCCATAACACTTTATGTTTTTTTTTTACAATATTTGTTAATGAAATGGCATAATTTTTGTTATTACCGTCTGCCCGGGTTGCTAACATTTTTAAATATTTGTTTCCGAACCACTTTTGACAGTCATTGAAAGTAAGTCCAACTCTTGAGTTTTTTTTGAAAAGGTCCAATAAACAAAATTTTCAGTTTTTGCTTTTTAGGTGTTTTTTAATACCCCTGACTCAAGGCGGTTTCAAAATCATCCAAAAGGCAAAAACTGGAAAATTGGTTTATATGACCTTTTCAAAAAAAAAAAAAAAAAAAACTCCAGAAGTGTCAACAGATTGAACGAGTATTGAATGATTCATAAATGATTAATCTACGGCAATTAAAAAAATCATAAATTAATTCAACTCATCGGTGGTTAAATGAACGGTGGTTTCTACCTCCTAGTTGCGGTCATTTTGGTTATGATTAATTATTGCATTTTTGTGCATCACTTGACAGATTGTTTACGTGCAAAGTGGTAATGAAATTGAACAGATCCCGAAGTTACATCGGATAAGCGCTCATTTCCGGCAGAACAATTGATGCCACCGCATTTGTTGGATGGTAGCGTACACAAAGCGGATGTACCCAATTATGCAATCGACCATACTCTGTTGCCATCAATCAACAGTTTTGTGGTTTTTGGTATAATCAATCTATCCAACTTAATTCAATCAATATTGCGATTGTTGTAACGGTGGTTTGCCATCAAATGAATTTGTGACTAAAATATAGAAATATGCCTTTATTAAAAAATATAGAATTTCACTTCTCAACATTCTTTTTTTTTTTTTTTTTTTTTTTTTAATTTATATTTATTCAAATTTCTTTTCCATGTACATTCATTCAGTTAAAATATTATTGAGTGTCCAATCACAAACGATGACTTTTCACCTCAATTTTAAATACTAGCAACTTTCATTTATTCATGAAATATTGTAGCTTTCGCTATTCAGTGATTTCAAATGTAGGAGGTCCTACATGTACAAAAGGAAAAGGGATACCTTAAAACTAACTTATAAACTATATAAAGAGCGGATCAATGCAGCTGAAGACTGCAATGATTTTTGTCGAAATGCATCAATTATCTTATTGGACATAACATCCAAAGTGTCAACTTCGGCTAATTGATGAAGTTCACTGGTGCTGAACCAGGGAGGAAGTTTCAGAATCATTTTCAGAATTTTGTTCTGAATCCTCTGAAGTTTTTCTTCCTGGTTAAGCAACAGCTTGTCCAGATCGGCACAGCATAAAGCATGGCAGGTCTGAAAATTTGTTTATAAATTAACAGTTTATTCTTGAGACAAAGTCTAGAATTCCTGTTTATAAGTGGATACAAACATTTAATATATTTGTTACATTTAACCTGGATACTTTCAATGTGATCCTTGTAAGTAAGGTTTTGTCAAAACCAAGTCCAAGATATTTCACTTGATCCTCCCACTTTAAATTTACCTCATTCATCTTTATAATGTGATGACTTTTTGGTTTAAGAAAATCAGCCCTTGGTTTGTGAGGGAAAATAATAAGTTGAGTTTTTGCAGCATTTGGAGTAATTTTCCATTCTTTCAAATAAGAGTTGAAAATATCCAAGCTTTTTTGTAATCTTCTTGTGATGACACGAAGGCTTCTGCCTTTGGCGGAGATGCTTGTGTCATCAGCAAAAAGTGATTTCTGACATCCTGGGGGCAAATCAGGCAAGTCAGAAGTAAAAATATTGTATAAAATTGGACCCAAAATGCTTCCTTGAGGGACGCCAGCACGTACAGGTAGTTGATCAGATTTGCTATTCTGATAACATACCTGCAGAGTACGATCCGTCAAATAATTTTGAATAATTTTCACGATATAAATCGGAAAATTAAACCTTTTCAATTTCGCAATCAAACCTTTATGCCAAACACTGTCAAATGCTTTTTCTATGTCTAGAAGAGCAGCGCCAGTAGAATAGCCCTCAGATTTGTTGCTTCGAATTAAATTTGAAACTCTCAACAACTGATGAGTAGTTGAATGCCCAAGGCGAAATCCAAACTGCTCATCAGCGAAAATTGAATTTTCATTAATGTGCGTCATCATTCTATTAAGAATTATTCTTTCGAATAATTTACTAATAGATGAAAGCAAACTAATGGGCCGATAGCTTGAGGCTTCAGCAGGATTTTTATCCGGTTTCAAAATCGGAATTACTTTGGCATTTTTCCAACTACTGGGAAAATATGCCAAATCAAAACATTTGTTGAAAATTTTGACCAAGCAACTTAAAGTTGCTTCTGGTAATTTTTAATTAAAATGTAAAAATGCCATCCTCACCAGGGGCTTTCATATTTTTAATTTTTTGATAATAGATTTTATTTCATTCAGATCCGTATTAAAAACTTCATCTGATGAAAATTCTTGTTCAACAATATTCTGAAATTCTATTGAAATTTGATTTTCAATAGGACTCAAAACATTTAAGTTGAAATTATGAGCACTCTCAAACTGCTGAGCAAGTTTTTGAGCTTTTCCCCATTAGTTAATAGAATATTATCACCATCTTTTAAAGAAGGGATGGGTTTTGAGGTTTCTTAAGAACCTTTGAAAGTTTCCAAAAGGTTTGGAATAAGGTTTAATTTGTTCGACATCTCTTGCGAACTTTTCATTTCGCAGGAGAGTGAATCTGTGGTCAATAACCTTTTGCAAATCTTTTGAATTCGCTTCAGTGCAGGATCACGAGAACGTTGATACTGTCTTCGGCGAACATTTTCAGACGAATCAGAAGCTGAAGATCGTCATCAATAATGGGAGAATCAAATTTGACTTGGACTTTAGGAATAGCAATATTCCTAGCATCCAAAATTGCATTAGTTAAAGATTCCAAGGCTGAATCAATATCAGCTTTGGTTTCTAAAACAAAATCATGATTTAAATTATTCTCAATATGATGCTGATACCTGTCCCAATTAGCTTTGTGGTAATTAAACACAGAACTATTGGGTCTGGTAACTGCTTCATGAGAAAGTGAAAAAGTTACTGGAAGATGATCAGAATCAAAATCAGCATGAGTCACTAAAGGACCACAATACTGACTTTGATTTGTCAAAACCAAATCAATTGTTGATGGATTTCTAACAGAAGAAAAGCAAGTTGGCCCATTCGGGTATAAAACCGAATAAAGACCAGAAGTGCAATCTCTGAACAGAATTTTACCATTGGAATTTACTTTTGAATTATTCCAAGATTGGTGTTTGGCATTAAAATCACCGATGATCAAAAATCGAGATCTATGCCGAGTAAGTTTATTCAAATCCCCTTTGAAATAATTTTTATTTTCCCCAGTGCATTGGAATGGCAAATATGCAGCTGCAATCATAATTTTCCCAAAAGAAGTTTCAAGTTCAATGCCCAAACTTTCAATAACTTTTAACTTAAAGTCACGTAACGTGCTATAAGTCATACTACGGTGGATAACTATTGCAACTCCACCGCCATTTCGATTCATTCGGTTATTAGTTATAACTTTATAATCTGGATCACTTTTCAAATAAGTGCCAGTTTTTAAAAATGTTTCGGTTATAACAGCAACATGCACGTTATGAACTCGTAAAAGTTGAAAAATTCATTTTCTTTCGCTTTTAAAGAGCGAGCATTAAAATTCATAATATTGATGGAATTACTTAGATCCATGATTAAACTTCAGGGTAAGAACAACATCATTCGCAAATTTTAATCCAATCTGGATAGCTTCCATCATGGATGTAGCATTACTCATTGTTTGAATCAAACCAAACAGTGAGTTTTGCAAAAAGTCATTTTTCAAACGTAACATCGCCGAGATCAGAAGATCCCAAAGCGTTGCCAGCAGAAAAATTTTCAAATGAGATTTGAGGTACCTGCCCAATTTCAGAAAGATTGGTAGAGGATTTAAAATTCGTGGATGAACCCGAAACGACGTTAGCATAAGAAATGCCATTGTTGTTACCTAACTTTTCCACGGTAGGGGTATTTCTAGAATTGTTCGAGTGAGACAGCACGAACGTTTGATTTAAAGATGCAGGTACAACCTGACTTTGAGAAAATTTCGGTTTGGATTTCGGCTGATGCTTAGCACGAGAATCCAAAACCTTTTTCTGATGGGGCAATCCCAGAAATTTGATTTGTGATTTCCACCACAATTTGCACATTTAAATTGGGTGACTTCTTTCACGGGACAATTGTCCTTGTCGTGAGAAGAATCCCCGCAAACCATGCATTTTGGAACCATGGCGCAATGATCAGTACCGTGACCGAATGCCTGGCAACGCCGGCACTGGGTCAGATTCTGGCCATTACCGCCATGTTTCTTAAATGCTCCCACTACCCGTACATGGAACAAAAACTGAACTTTGTCCAAAAGTTTCAAATTGTTGATTTCATTTCTGTTGAAATGAATCAGATAAAATTGTGAAGTCAAACCAAAGCGAGAAATATTCCCGTTTGATTTTTCTTCATTGGTATTACTTGGGATGGGGCAAAGCCAAGCAACACCTTAAGTTCGTTTTTGATCTCATCCACCGACAAGTCGTTGGAGAGACCTTTCAAGACCGCCTTGAATGGCCGAGCATTCTTGGTCTCATACGTGTAGAAATTGTGTTTGTGGTTTTCAAATAACCAACAAAAGTTTGGTGATCTTGTAAAGATTCCGTCAACAAGCGACATTCTCCTCTTCGACCAAGCTGGAACGAAACCTTCAAATTGCAAGTTTCCTTGCAATTCTTCAGTTGCGTTCGAAAGCTGGCCAAATCGGAGACGGAAGTCACAACAATTGGCGGAGCCTTTACTCGTTTCTCGACGGCAGAAGGCTCAGTACGAGGAGAAGGTTCCTTGTCATCAGTTTCGGATAAAACACCGAAACTGTTTGTCAATGGAATTGGAGGATTGACCTCACATTCAGAATCAGAATCAGACCTCAGAAGAGGCTGTTTTCTTTTTCTGTTTCCGTTAGCCGGTTTAGCGTTCAAACGCTTCACCGACGTAACGACCAAATCTTCAGAAGATTTGCGTTTACCTTTGTTTTGACGCATTTTGCAAGCAAAGTTCTCTTAAAAGATGGCTTCGTTTGTAAAATACAACAAAATTTCAGGTGGGGTTAGTCTTGAAAAGACTGTTTAGAATTTTGGAAAATAACTCAGGTAGTCTTTAAAAAGACTGTGAATTTTGTTTTGAAATAACTCTGAGCTTAGGTAGTAAAAAATACCGCAGCTCTAGTGTCCGTTCACCGACTTCTCAACATTCTGATATCTTCCTCCGCATGAGCACCATCACAAACAAGTCTCTTTGTCAACGTCAAAAAAAAAAAAAAAACTTCAACCGAACAAAAGTTCCACGATTGGAAGCTGGTGGCTTGTGACATTTTTGAAAAGACATGCAAAAAAAAAAAAAGAAAAGAAATCGCAAAATTCCCTGAAAAGCTGCGATCTTGAACGAAAATTAGCTCTCTGATAGAGAGGAAAAGTTTTCCCATCAACTCCGTTTGGCATGTTCGTCCCCCTCCCCTTCCTGCTATCTTCAAGGGATGTGTTCTTCTTGTTCTTCAGTCCCAAGGACCATCATCGTCGGTCGTGATGCACATGTTGAGATTCTTGAGTGCTCTATTCGAGGGAGTCGAGTCAGCTAACAAGGAAAATGCTGCTGCACACATCACACAATTTGTGCATATATTGCACGCAGCAGCACCTCCCCCTCCTTGGGTTGGTTGCAGGGAAAAAGACTTCCGGTAAAGGGGAAAATAGTCGTAGAATTGTAGTTTGCTATCAAAAAACAAAAAGTAAAAAGCAAAAAGCAAAAAGCAAAAAGCAAAAAGCAAAAAGCAAAAAGCAAAAAGCAAAAAGCAAAAAGCAAAAAGCAAAAAGCAAAAGCAAAAGCAAAAGCAAAAGCAAAAAGCAAAAGCAAAAGCAAAAGCAAAAGCAAAAGCAAAAGCAAAAAGCAAAAGCAAAAGCAAAAAGCAAAAGCAAAAAGCAAAAGCAAAAACAAAAGCAAAAGCAAAAGCAAAAAGCAAAAGCAAAAGCAAAAGCAAAAAGCAAAAGCAAAAGCAAAAAGCAAAAAGCAAAAAGCAAAAAGCAAAAAGCAAAAAGCAAAAAGCAAAAAGCAAAAAGCAAAAAGCAAAAAGCAAAAAGCAAAAAGCAAAAAGCAAAAAGCAAAAAGCGAAAAGCAAAAAGCAAAAAGCAAAAAGCAAAAAGCAAAAAGCAAAAAGCAAAAAGCAAAAAGCAAAAAGCAAAAAGCAAAAATATGCACGGGAAGTTTTCTGAAAATACTTGGCAGCAATACCATTGAATGCCCAACTTCCCCTACGTGGTTAGTGATAGCCTGGGGGTCTCCTATGGACGTCGGTGGGTCCCAACCATGCAGGCGACCAAGTGTGAGAGTGCGATCCTTCGGGGTCAGACTTTATTGATATTTCCGGATTCCGGTGCATCCTCTGGGTTTGCCAAGGAGCGAGGTTGGCAAAGTTTGATGGCGGGACCTCTGCTGCAGCTTGCTCCAGGGGCACAACCTCCTGGGTGCTCCCTGGCTCGTGTGTTGAGTTAACGCAAGATGGCTCCAATTTGCTCTGTGTGTGTGTGTGAGTATGTACTCAAGTGTGTATTTATATGCAAATTATGACGATGATGGGGGCGATGATGATGACGGCGATAAAACCATACTGTTGGAGGAGGCCAGCTGCTGCATCTTGAAGATGAACTTACTCTCCTTCGGTGGTGGTACGCCGTGGCGAATGTGTGTGCGTGTGTGTGTAGATGCGAGAATTCATACTTTTTCTGTTTTCTACGGAAGCAGTGATGAAAATATATTGAACAAAAAAAATTTCATACTTCAAATTTGGTTTAAAATTTGTAAATATTTCAAAAATCATACATCCACACGTCAAACTGAGCGATTGACCACGTCAAGCTTCGCCACCACTGCCAAACTGAATCAGCACTTACAGAGGGAGCATCTTGTAGCGCGTTGAAGGGTGGCGACTGCAGCATCTTGACGAACTAACATAGAGCTGCTGGCAGTGTACGATGACGGCTATGGTAGGACGAGCGGCGATGGAGTTTTAATTTAGTCCCGAGGATGCTAATGAATATGTGAGAGCACTTTCTAATTGGTGCTGGATGCAAATTGCACTCCAGCACTCTGCGCGTAGTTATTGGGAGAGTTGAATTTCCAAGTGGCCAATTATTCTGATTTGGACGTATTGTTCAGTTTGAAATAGCGGTGGAAACTTTTGAGCCTGGTATTTTTTGATACAATGACTAATTGAATTGCTTCCTTGGAATATTGAAAAGTAAACCACGGGGTGGAAATACTTCTCAATACTGTTCTTAAAAACATAAATGTTATTTTTTGAAAGTAAATAATTCAATTTTCAGAGCAAGTCCACGAGCAAAGCATACCCATCTCGTATCCATCTCACCAATCTGCCTCAAAATTTCAGGGATCGTTTGCACATGAGCAGTTCTCAAGGATTTCGGTCATTCGTTTTTTTTTGTATTTTTCAATCCGACTGAAACGTTTTTGGTGCCTTCGGTATGCACAAAGAAGCCATTTTGCATTATTAGTTTGTCCATATAATTTTCCATACAAATTTGGCAGCTGTCCATACAAAAATGATGTATGAAAATTCAAAAAATCTGTATCTTTTGAAGGAATTTTTTGATCGATTTGGTGTCTTCGGCAAAGTTGTAGGTATGGATACGGACTACACTGGAAAAAATGATACACGGTAAAAAAATGGTGATTTTTTTAAAATTATTATCACTAAAACTTGAATTGCAAAAAAAAACTATTTTTATTTTTTTATTTTTTGAAATGTTTTAGAGGACATCAATTGCCAACTTTTCAGAAATTTCCAGGTTGTGCAAAAAATCATTGACCGAGTTATGAATTTTTGAACCAATACTGATTTTTTTCAAAAAATTGAAATATTTGTCGCATGTAAATGATGTGAAATCAAATTTGCAATCAAAAAGTACTCTAGTGAAATTTTGATAAAGTGCACCGTTTTCAAGTTAAATCCATATTTAGGTGACTTTTTTGAAAGTAGTCTCGTTTATTCATTTTTTAAAATAAGTGCACATGTTTGCACACTTTAAGAAAAAATATTTTTGAAAAGCTGAGAAAATTCTCTATATTTTGCTTCTTCGGACTTTGTTGATACGACCTTTAGTTGCTGAGATATTGCAATGCTTTAAACCTTTGCGGGAAAATTTTGAAAATATTGTTTTCGAAAAGATCGGAAAATTTCACAAATGTTTCATATTTTAACATTGAAAATCGGACCATTAGTTGCTGATTTATCGACATTGAAAAATGGTGGATTTTTTGGGTATTTTTTCTTAAAGTGTGCAAACATGTGCACTAATTTAAAAAACTAACTTAATCCACCTATGTGGTTGATGCCTTCCTCACTTTTTACCAACAATGGGTAATATGAGTGGTTTAGACACATATTTCAGCTATTTTTTTTAGGTCCAGAAAAATAAGTACACAGATATAACTTAAGTGGTCAGAACACGAGACAGAGTTGTCAGATCATCAATTTTGTGGACTCGTTAGAAAGGATTTTCGATTACCTAACCAACAATGGGTTGGATGATGGATCCGGACATCGTTAACATGCATTTAAGTGAGACCCGGCTTCAAAAAGTACATAAATATCACTTAAGTGGTCATAACTCGAGACAGGGTTGCCAAATTTTCAATGTTGTGGACTCATTAGAAAGGTCTCTCGATTACCTAACCAACGATGAGTCGGATGATGGATCCGGACATCGTTTACATGCATTTAAGTGAGATCCGGCTTCAAAAAAGTACATAAATATCACTTAAGTGGTCATAACTCGAGACAGGGTTGCCAGATCTTCAATGATGTGGACTCATTAGAAAGGTCTCTCGATTACCTAACCAACGATGAGTCGGATGATGGATCCGGACATCGTTTACATCCATTTAGGTGAGATCCGGCTTCAAAAAAGTACATAAATATCACTTAAGTGGTCATAACTCGAGACAGGGTTGCCAAATTTTCAATGTTGTGGACTCGTTGGAAAGGTCTCTCGATTACCTAACCAACGATGGGTCGGATGATGGATCCGGACATCGTTTACATGCATTTAAGTGAGATCCGGCTTCAAAAAAGTACATAAATATCACCTAAGTGGTCATAACTCGAGACAGGGTTGCCAGATCTTCAATGTTTAGAACTCATTGGAAAGGTCTTTTGATTACCTAACCAAAAATGGGTCGTATGATGGATCCGTACATAGTTTACATACATTTAAGTGAGATCCGGCTTCAAAAAAGAACATAAATATCACTTAAGTGGTCATAACTTGGGACAGGGTTGCCAGATCATCAATGTTTTAAAATCATTGGAAAGGTCTTTCGATTACCTAACCAATGATGGGTTGGATGATGGATCTGGACATAGTTTAAATGCATTTAAGTGAGATCCGGCATCAAAATTCCAGCACCCGATTCGCAACTTTGACACTTTTTTATACGTAACTTTTGAACTACTTATCGGATCTTCAAACAATTCAATAGTGCAGTATGGGGCAACAAACCGGACCGAATGCAACTTATTTGACTCAAATCGGATCAGCCAGTGCCGAGAAAACTTGGCAAGAATTTTGAGCACCAAGGGGAATACGCACACACATACACACACACACAGACATTTGTTCAGTTTTCGATTCTGAGTCGATAGGTATACATGAATATAGGTCTACGAGCTGTTTTTCAAAAGTTACTTTTTCGAGCAGGATTATAGCCTTACCTCAGTGAGGAAGGCAAAAATGAAAAACTGCGACTATTTTCAAAAAAGTCACCTAAATATGGATTTGACTTGAAAACGGTGCACTTTATCAAAATTTTACTAAAGTACTTTTTGATTGCAAATTTGATTTTACATCGAAAAATGAAGTTGAAAATCGACCAATATTTCGATTTTTTATAAAAATCAGTATTGGGTCAAAAATTCATTACTCGGTCAATGATTTTTTCCACAACCTGGGAATTTCCGAAAAGTTGGCAATTGATGTCCTCTAAAACATATAAAAAAAAGTGTTTTTTTTTGCATATCAAGTTTTAGTGATAAAAAGTTAAATAAAAAATCACAAAAAAAAAAAATTACCGTGTATCATTTTTTCCAGTGTAGTCCGTATCCATACCTACAACTTTGCCCAAGACACCAAATCGATCAAAAAATTCCTTGAAAAGATACAGGTTTTTGAATTTTCATACATCATTTTTGTATGGACAGCTGCCAAATTTGTATGGAAAATTATATGGACAAAATAATGATGCAAAATAGCTTCTTTGGGCATACCAAAGGCACCAATAAAGTTTCAGTCGGTTTAAAAAATACATAAATTAAAATGAAGAAAAAAGACTGATTTCGTAGAGAATTACTCACATATAAAATTAGCATCAGGCCAAAATATGAGCACTCTACACAGAAAAAAAAATCATGGTAATATTACATCTGGGAAGGGGTACATCTTTTATGTCAGAAAAAAGGTGTAATTTTCCCTCTGGAAATGTGTAATTTTACCCTTTTTCTGGTGTAATGTCACTTTTTCAGTCTAAATTGAGGTAAAATTACATCATAAAAGAGAAAATATTCAACCTTCCAAAATTAAAGCTTCCAAATTTACAATATTTTTTTCTGTGTAGGTCAACGAGAAGTGGGGTATTTGAAATGCATCTGAAAGGGCTTAAAAATGCAACAAAATACGGGGTTAAGCATTCCAATTGGTTAAATCTAAAGGGAGTTAAAAGCATTTTAGTGGAAAAATAGCACAATTTTTAAACTCAAATAAAAAAGTGTTCCATCCAGATATCAACTCGATTCGACTTGCAGCTTGTAAGAGACATCTGAGACTACACGGAAAGGAGATCCATTGGCAAATTAGAAGAATGATTTTCCTGGTTTGATTTTGCTGATATTTGCGAAAAATTACATTGAACCAGCAAATTAAAGAATTTTTCAAGTTTTTTTGACGGTTTTGAACTTTAAACTTTGCGTCCCGATTCGCCCTATTTTCCATTGACACCTGAAAATTTAGGATTGGTTTGGTCGGATTGGTTTGGTCAAAACGACGTCCCATACAAAGGGGTATGCCCTGTTAGTGGACTTGCTCTAAATCAAACAAAAACGGCGGGCGTTCTGAAATTCTTTGTGTAAATATGGGTATTCGGCGCCGTCGCTCCGTGCCATACTTTCATACACTAAGGAGCCCAGGGCGGCGAAGTCCTTGTAGATAAAAGGAAGACACTAGTAAAATTGATGTAAGTGCGACAACTGGCCGAAGGGATTTCAGGTCAAAACGCGTTAGACGCATGTACAAATTAGACTACCGTAAACATTTGTAATTATAACTCGGGACTCCAGCAACCAACTTCAACCACACAGCTGCGTGTAAAAGGCCTGGGTGCAAAATAAATATTGCATTATTTTATGCAATTTTATGTGATTTTACACCATGAAATATGAAACCCATCAGTATGGGAAACCTACTTGACCGAAATGTCAAGCTGATATATGCGTTTATCCTTCCAACTTTTCATCGGTCTGATGGCCGAGTGGGCTAAGGCGCCAGTCCTCACTGTTGGTGCTGGGTTTGAATCCCGTCAGTTGCAATTTTTTTTTGTGTTTGCAAAAATTGTACATGCAGTGTGTAATATTAAGTGTTTTTTTTACGAAGGTGATGTGTATGCTTTTGCATGCGATTTTACCATCGGATTTTTTGCTGTGCAAACTTCCGGACAATGCACATAATGGTCAGCCAAACAAAACGTTTTTTTTTAGATTGCGTGCTTTCGTGTTTGTTTATTCAAGGTCAAACATTAAAACGCGTTTTTCTCGGAGCGTCGAAATGGCGGGTGAGACCAGATAGCACGACGACGTCGAATTGATCCCGGTATGATATTTTTTGGAGTATGGAAAAAATATAACGTGCTCTATGAATTTTCCTGTATCATTTCGGAATCAATTCGTAGCGCTTTGCGATGTTCAACAAAGTTGTTCCCCGGATTAATACATATAAAAAATCTGATCTGATTTCAGAAAATTTCCCAAAGTTTATGGAAGCCAGGCCAAATTTACAAAATAGGCTATTTATGAAAAAAAAAATAATGATATTTCGTTATTTTAATTTAAAAGTTTTTAAATACATCTATAAATCTAAAGGTGACATGTAAATTGAACAATTTAAGTAACGTCTTGATTTTCTATTTTAATTAATTAATTAAACTAATGAAAAATCGTTGAAATTCAACTTTTCAAATGAATAAATGTTATAAAATGTTATAAGCTGCAATCATTATTATCTTCAAAAAAAAAAAAGATTTGATGAAAAAAATAATGGTTTTAATACACATTTTTTTTTACATTTTCAATTGATTTCAGCTGATTGCACTTAAATTTCTATAGATTTTTTAAAGTTTTTGGAGATGATATTTTGCTCCTGTTTTTTCGAGTAAACTTCATATATTGGGGGTGGGGAAGTTGATCGACAAAAGCTTTGTAAAATGTTTGCAACAGCCTTGATCCTCCGTTTTCAACATTTTGTCTGCCTGAATCAGATGGTAGTCAATCAGGCTCGTTATCTAACTGTCATGAGTTCGAATCCAGAAGGAAGGTTTCTAAGTACAAAGTAAGTTTGAGAGTCAGTTTTCTCGTGCACAGTTGAGATTGAATGACCTATATGTAACTTAAATTTTTTAGAGATACTGGGAAAAATCGAAAAGTATGTTGTTACATAATTCACAAATCTTGTCCAAATCATCAACCATTCGCTTCCCTGCTCCAAACATATCAGTACAAATGCTAAGCAATCTGCCACCGAGTGCAGAGCACCAAATTGGAATGACTTTCGAGGGTGAAACGATTCTCGATTTTCGAAGCTTGCTGATCGTTTTTTGGAGGGGGCAGAGGGAATTCCCCCCTCCGTGGCGCAATTGACATGACACGAAACATGGAGCGCTATCAAAAAATTCAGTCATGAATTTTCACTCCGTTCCAGTTGGTTTGTTTTTGCAGCAAGGCGTGTGCAATACCCGTTCGGATTTTGGAGCTGAGAACTTTCCCGGAGGAAAAAAGGGGCCTTTGATTTTGCTCAAGTGACTTCACGTTTTTTTGACGCAAAGCGTGAACAATTATGGTACGAATACTGGCAAAAACGGTGAATATTTTAAAGTTTTGGTCAGTTGGGAAATTTTAATGTACTCGAAATTGTGATTTGCTTGTTTATTTATGCTGAAACTCTACTCAAAGGATGATTTAAGGATCATCAAAATTCAATATCATAATTTAAAATTGCGTTTTTTTTTAAGACATACATCCAGTAATAAGAAACAATGAATTAAATTTCATCTCATGAGGACGTGATTCAAATTACAATATCACAAATTGTCTTGGTCTACCAGCCAGAAATTATTCAGTTGGTCAATAATATTTATTCCCTTCAAACTGCATGTCTCACCACACGCCCGAGGCAGTAATTTTAACTGTCAACACGCTCACGAGTGCCACTTCACTTTTCCATTACGAAACCTTGCAATTACCCTTTTTTGGCGCACCGAAAAGTGGCTCACCCCTCGAGCGGCGCAAAGTCCATTTCACCGCGTGACATTTCATCGCAAACTGGCAATAAAATTAGCTAAATTCAATTCATTACCCAACGGTCCCCGACCGAGCTTTGGGTGGTGCGGAAAATTGTATGTTTCAACTGGCCCAACATTAGCAGTAACCGTTGGCGACTGGTGGATTTGGTGTTGAACGCACACGTGAAAACGGGTTGGGTGGTAATTAACACTTGAGTTTCGAGTTTGGCCAGTGAGCTGTGAAAATTAATTACGAATTGCGATTACAACGCCTGTTTGCGTAGGGGAAAGTTTTGGTCATGGAAACGAAACCTTGATGACATTTATGCTGGAATTTCTATTTTTTTATGTAGAAATCAGATATTGCGTAATAATAATTAAGGATATCAATTTGCAATTTGCTGGAAAATTGGCAACATTGTTGTGACACACCAACAGAATCTTATTAAGCACAATTAATTTTATGTGTGTATTAAAAATGTAAAGATTTGTTTGCTACTATATTGTAATGCTATATAGGTAATAACGACATGAAGAAATGCCATCGTACAATGCGAACTCAATTGAATTGAATTGTATTGAATTCAATCAATCATTTTCAACATGTTTTCAATCGATGTGCTTCCTTGATCAAATTCTCTTCCCCCCCCCCTCCCTTCTTTCAAAAAAGGCCCGACACTCCATCATGTCTTCGAATATTTCCCGCGCCAATTGAATCGAACCATGTAGTGCCATGTGCCGGCGGGACAGGTTGTTACTTTTATTAGGTTCTTATTCATACCACTCGAGATGGATGTCAGTGTTTTCGTTCCCATGTCGGAGGAGCCAAAAGTTGTTTAATCGTTGATTACATTTCAGTGCGAGTGCTGGGTTAGAAGGGAATTGTGAACAAAAATTTAAACACATATAAATCATGTGATCGGTTATTTTTCTAGGCACTTGTTTTTGAAACATTACGAATGTTTTTACGGACCTTTGAATACT
The DNA here is from genome assembly GCF_015732765.1 of Culex quinquefasciatus. NCBI lineage: Eukaryota > Metazoa > Arthropoda > Insecta > Diptera > Culicidae > Culex > Culex quinquefasciatus. Next base: position 39,300,618 of record NC_051863.1, read on the forward strand.
TTCATTTCAACGTTGTCGTGCCATCTTGTCATACGTAGCTTATTGACGTTCCGAGAAAAACGCGTTTGAATGTTTCACGTTTTTTTGGTAACCATGCTGTACATTTTGGTTGAAGAGTGATCAAAAACATTATAAGATTTGCTTGATGAATTTTAGAATTAAGATATTTTTCCACTGACCATCCTACTCAAATCCTACTGCAATAATTTGCCAACTAAACAATGATGCGATGAATCTTGTCAAAAATGTAGCCATAGTTACAATGACTTCATTTCTTTCAAATTTAAAAACATGTTTTGGTATTTTTCCAATATTGAAAATAAAAAAAAATCGAAGTTATTTTTACCCAATTCTCACTACACGGAGAAAAAAGAGTTCCCAAAATCGTGAACAAGCGTTCATGAAAACGGGAACCTCGAACAAAGTGTTCAAATTTCATGGTACGTTTTTCAAAATCGTACCATGGGATTTGAACACTTTGTTCAAGGTTCCCATTTTTATGAACGCTTGTTCACGATTTTGGGAACTTTTTTTTCTCCGTGTAAGGACAAGAAAAATGTAGTGGTAAAATTTTTGTATGAGAACCGGTAAATGGAATTTTCCTGATTGCGTCGTGTTCAGAATTAAATTCCTGTCGCCATTTTTCATTGGCAACACGTTAAAGATAAAAATAGAAAATGTTATCCTAAAATTGCCAACAAAACCAATACCATTGACTTAAAAGCAATTTGTTTCGTTTGCTTTGCCACTTAGAAAAATAAAAATGACGAATTTTTGTAATTTTATAAGGGCGTTGCAAATATTTTTCAAAGTTTATGTCGCCCCCCTCCCTCCCCCCTTCAAAATCGGTTCAAAAAATCAGGGACCAAAAATATTTTTTCAAAAAACTTCAAATTTTTTAAAGAAATTGAAGTCTAACCAAATGAAATCTCTTCAATACTTGGATATTTTGAAAACTAATGATCTCAAAATAACTGGGCAGGTGTAAAATGCACTTTAGAACACTTTTTTCATTCAAATGTTGAGACCATGGCTTGTTTTTTTCAATTTTTATATTTTTTTTATTTTGTTGACCACGTGAACAGTTTGTAGGGGAAATATACCCTTTCCAATCAAACATTTATCTTCATCATATGGAGAGTTTGATGCTCGATTAAAGTTCCAAAAATACTATTTAGTCTATAAACTTACCAGCAATAGCACCGCCTCGAGTAAGCACGCAAATGTATGCCACTTACTGACCAAAAAGATCAAATTTCTCATCATTTTGTTGGCACACACAGTGACACACTCGAGAAACCCTCTTTCGGCAACTTTCGGCAACATTACATTTTCTTTTGCACATTAGTTGATTACTCACTTGAAAAATAATTCCGAAACCTGTAAATAATTAGCAAGCGTCATAAAAAAAACAAACGCGTCAAGTCTTTTGACGTTTCAATTTTGACGACCCATTCCAATCGAAGACTGAAGAAACCCGAACGAGAAGCGAAGGCAAATAAAGAACAAAGAGTGGCCACCAACACCACCAGCAGCGCCTGTTGAAGTGAGCCAGTGATGCCAGGAAATTTTATAAATGCTACTTTTCGTGAGTGTTAGCTTAAAATTTCATCAATTTTGGCAGCACTAAGCAGAGCACTGGAAGAAAAAAAAGAACTAAGCTGATAATAGGAAAATGAGTCTGGTCCAATGCACTCGTTTGATTAGAATACATCTTGGAAATATTTTTTTTCAAATGCTTGTAAAAGGAATAGAATAATTTTTAGTAAAAGTGAAAATAAACAGAAATGATCACAAAAAGTTGCGCTACTCGTTGGTGTACTTGTTTTTAGTAAATTTCAAGAAACACTCCAGATTATCCCGCATCATTTAAACATGTCCTTTTATTAGGCTTAAAATGGGTTTATTCCTCCTATGTGGGATTTTTATTGTATTTTTTCAGACATATTTTTTTTGATAAATAAAAATGATTCTAATAATGCTCGAGTCACAACAATCGTTCAACGGGACATTCTTATGCTAAATTAGCCGAAATTAAAATAAAAACTTCTCTCAAAAGCACTCAATTGAGTTTAAGAGGTTAAAAATTCGAAAAAATGGTTATAATTATCAACTTAAAAAAACGTTTTGAAAAAATTCTGATATCATGTGATGAATACAAGCAAACTCCTTATTCTATTATATTTATATCAAAATTTTTGATTTAGCTCTGCAACTTTTTAAAACATTAAATAAGTACAGGTTTGCTGTGTGAATGATAATAAGACCATTGCAAATATTTTTGAAGTTCATGTCCCTCGACTCTGGCCAATAACTTCGATTTTCTTAAAAAAAAATCTTTTAATCATAGCTTTGCAACTATTTGAGCAAAAGACTTTCTGCAGAATACATTTTGTAGAAAATTCAAGGGATTTCAGAAGAATTATTTGATTTTTATCAAATTTCTTGGACAATTTTCTGTAAAATGCAACCTGAAGAAAGTCTTTTGCTCAAAAAGTTGCAAAGTTATGATTAAAATAAAAAATAGTTTTTAGAAAATCGTCAAAGAAGAGGGAGGTGCCAAAATAGAGAGATGGTCCAATCAGCACCAAACTTGGGATTTCTGTTAATTATCGATAGATGAACGTTCCCTCCAAGTTTGGTTCAAATCGGTGAAGGTCGCTGACCCATATATTTTTCATAACCAGCTGCCAAAATTGTATGGAGACTTGTATGAACGAACAAATGATGCAAAACGACAAGTTTGGTTATAGGAAAAGCCATCATTTTTTGCTATGGTTATGAAAATATTTTAATAAACATTAAAATATCCGTCTTATTTGATTTTTGCTGGTCATTTTTTCAATACAGTCCAGACTCGATTATCTGAAGGCTTCGGAAAAAAAATCACTTTGGAGAATCTAATCACGAAAAACATATTTTTAATTTGTCTTATTTAGATTTCCGAGCTTCAATATGACCCCCTTAGACCATTCTAAAGTGGCATAGAATTATCAAATCCAATATGGATCACTAGGGTGTAATATCAAAATCGATTTTCCAGCACAGCATTATTTTAGTTCCTTTTGGGGTCCTCCTGTCTCGTCAGAGGCGCTGGAGCAGAAATCCCACGTTAGAGGAAGGCCATGCCCCGGGGGGCGTAGTGCCAATAGTTTCGTTTTTTGGGGTCCTAAACAACTCCCCAAAGTTTGGTAACGATTGGTTTAGTCCTCACTCTGCGCAAAGCGATTCAATTTCCCATACAAATTTGTATGGGAAAAATCATTTTTTTGAATTATGATATTTAAAAAATCCAAGTTTCACGCTATACTAAAACCGGATTCACATTCGGATGCTCTGAAATGTGCTCTACAACTTTTCCTAAGAGAGTATGGTGCTAACTTGCTCCTGAAAGAAGATACAGCGTCCTCAAAACTCGTCTAAAACGTGATTTTCGATCAAAAAACACGTTTTAGACGAGTTTTGAACACGCTGTATCTTCTTTCAGCAGCAAGTTAGCACCATACTCTTAGAAAGTTGTAGAAACAGAGCATCCAAATATGAATCCAGTTTTGATATAGCGTGAAGCGTGGATTTTTTAAATATCAAAATTCATAAAAATGATTTTTCCCATACAAATTTGTATGGGAAATTGAATCGCTTTGCGCAGAGTGAGGACTAAACCAATCGTTACCAAACTTTGGGGAGATGTTAAGGACCCTATAAGGAACCAAAAAGTTGCTGTGCTAGCTAAAGGAGAATGGGCAAATTTGGTCCAAGGATGTACACGAACGGGACCAACTTTTTTCGAAAGATCTCACCGAGACATGAAAAAAAGTCTTCTGGACCAACTCTCTAAACCCCGGGGTTCAAAAGTTACATGCTGTTGAAGTTTGAGCATTTTGGGTTAAAATGAACAAAAAATCGTATTTTTGCTATTTCTAAAATCATTCATAAAATCTCTGTTTCATTATGGATTTCAATTTTCTTGACTTCATTCGACGCGTATCAGCAAAAACTATGAGTTCTGATATGTCTTAGCATGATTGGAACATGATTTCTCTTGTTTTTATCCGTTTGAACCGTTTGTGCAAGAGGCATACCATAGAAACAAGTCGAAACTTCAAGGTTTTGAAACCGTGTCCTACCCAGACTGCTTAAGTGAGTATGGAAGGCTTCAGTGCAATGTTGTAACAACTTATTGGGATGGTCAGAGTCATCCGAGAACTCCTTGGAGTTAAGACCGGTGAGTCTACCGCCGTAACAAGCAAGATGTCGGCGGTTTTTGACCACGGATCATACCCGCATGGCTTCAGTGAGTATGGTAGACTACTATGCTAATGTGTTGGAGTGTCCTGGGTTCTCCTAGGACTCCCTGGAGTTAAGATCCATTCCAGGGAGTCCTTGTAACAGTTGTAGACCTACAGATCATAATTCCAGGGAGTCCTTGGATGACCCAGGGCATCCTAACACATTAGCAAAGCAGTCTACCACACTCACTGAAGCTATGCGGGTATGTTCAGTTGTCAAAACCGGTCAACATTTTGCTTGTTACGGTAGTAGACCCACAGATCTTAACTCCAGGGAGTCCTAGGAGATCCCAGGACACTCCAACACATCAGCATAGTAGTCTACCATACTCACTGAAGCCATGCGGGTATGATCCGTGGTCAAAAACCGCCGACATCTTGCTTGTTACGGCGGTAGACTCACCGGTCTTAACTCCAAGGAGTTCTCGGATGACTCTGACCATCCCAATAAGTTGTTACAACATTGCACTGAAGCCTTCCATACTCACTGAAGCAGTCTGGGTAGGACCCGGTTTCAAAACCTTGAAGTTTCGACTTGTTTCTATGGTATGCCTCTTGCACAAACGGTTCAAACGGATAAAAACAAGAGAAATCATGTTTCAATCATGCTAAGACATATCAGAACTCATAGTTTTTTCTGATACGCGTCGAATGAAGTCAAGAAAATTGAAATCCATAATGAAACAGAGATTTTATGAATGATTTTAGAAATAGCAAAAATACGATTTTTTGTACATTTTAACCCAAAATGCTCAAACTTCATCAACTTGACACTTTTGAACCCCGGGGTTTAGAGAGTTGGTCCTGAAGACTTTTTTTCATGTCTCGGCGAGATCTTTTGAAAAAAATTGGTCCCGTTCGTGTACATCCTTGGACCAGCTCCCATACAAATTTGCCCATTCTCCTTTGGACAATTTTATTTTTTTCCATAAAACCATATTACACCCTAATGGACACATAATGGCGGTTCAAAAATACTAGAAAATTGCGTTTGGTAATTTTTGAGTAAATAAACTATTCAACTAAAATTGGGTCACAGAACTCGAATTTGATGTTGAAATACAAAAAAAAAAATGATAGAAAAACACGAAAAAAAATGCTAGAGATCCGATTATCCGAAGTTCCATACAAACCTTCCGATAATCGAAACTTCGGATAATCGATGTTTCAGCTAATCAAGTCTGGGCTGTTGTAAATAATTATTTGATGATTCTAGAGGATTTCTTCAATTTTAAGTCTGTTTTTCTTGATGCAATCAACAGGAAAACCAACCATCACATTTTGTTATTTATTAATCAGATTAAATGTATGACAACAAGACTGTAGTCATGCTGCACCAGTATAACTCTACGCTTAAAAACCAAGGTAGGTACAAAACAGGCACATCTACCCTTGTTTGAAATGTGTCCTCACTATCAAAGAGGCCGGAACCGGTATGAACACGTACCGGTAATCCTTTTGAAAATTGAGAGACAACCCATATTGGAGGACCACGTGTCTGCAGGCTTCCGTCGTACACGTGGCACGCCATGATTACTTAATGCATTCCATGAAGCATGGTCGCCCAAGCCCCAAGTAGGCCCACTTTTTACTTTTGAAAGTGGCTGCTATCCTCAATAGAGCGCAAATTTAGTGGGAGGTGGTGATGCTGCAGCAAAAAAAAAAAGCCTTTCTATGATGTGCCAAAAGGTAAAAGTTGATGTTGGCTTTTCGGCTAATAAACTGACTTTTACCATCAAAGTTGGGGCGGGTTGTGTGGCTTTCAGACGGATGAGCAACAGTTTTTAATGAAAGCCAAAACTCATTTTAGCGAACTGAGTTTGGCACTCTACATAATGCCTCCTGGGAAGCTTTCACAAGTGCATGTAGTTCAAAAGGATGAGATTCAATTTCGTAAATGAAGGCACATCAATGATTCAGTGCGGATGAATAAACTGTATTATCTTCTGGGGAGAGAGCCTGTCAAGCAAGTGAATTATGTCATCACAGCTGAATGGCTTGAGATGAATTTTTAAATAATCCTACGTTCAATCACTTATTGGACATTGCTGTCTTGGTGACTTTTTAAGTTAACGTTGACTCTGCATGATTTTGTTTCAATCTTCTGTTCAAAAATCAAAAATAATTTTATTGCTTCATCGATTTTTATTATTCTAACTTATGTTTTTTAATCATCTTGGAAATCAAAAATAAGAACACACTTGCGCCAGAGTGCAAGTTCACATCGCCCCCACAAATCCATCACATGAGCACGTGACGAAACAAAATCAAAAGCTAAAAATTTGCTCGTAACAATCCTTCCATGTTCCGGCGCAAATGCTCCCCAGCGAAATTTTGAGCCGACATTAAGCCCTTCGATTGGGGAACATGACAGCTTTCCCTGCGCACTGTTTCATAGTTTTGATCAACGGCGTCCGCTCCGAGCATTCATGAAGAGTAGGGTGGTCTTGAAAGAAATAAATTTGTTACAGAGTAGCTCTTTACGATAACGCAACTTTTTTTTTTGCGATTCATTTAAATATTCATTTTTTGGTTTGGATTAAACTTTGTCCAAACATTCCCTTTGTGAAATGAAAAGATGTCGTTTGCCAACATTAGTTTTTCCATACATGTTTCCATACAATTTTGGGAGCTGGACATATGATCTGTATCTTGAGAAGAGATTTTCTGTTCGATTTGGTGTCTTCGGCAAAGTTGTTGGTTAAAATTAATACTTTTAGGAAAAGATTTTTTTTCTATTAAACTTTTTATCTCTTTATTTTAGATTATTTAATTTGTTTTGGGGAAATAAAAAAGATATCTTCTTAGCCATTGTGCTTGATGGTGCAAAATCTGGTTGAGGAGATATAAATTCTTTAAAAAAAACGTGTGATTTAGAAAATACCGGCCAAAGAAATAATTAAAAATCATTTTTAAAAAGCAATCCTAAATTCATTTACATATTATTTTATAGCGCATTTAACATATTTTTAAAGCACGAAAAAAATGTCTTAGGCCAATTCTTAGTGAAGATACACCAAAATGTTAATTTTTCAACCTAGTCCTAAACCATAATTCTCATCATCACGCACTCTGGCTAAGAAGCAATATGGGTAATTCTCCGCCAACTCACACAGCAGTTGCCCCGATCCCTCTTCGATTTGCGTGAAACTTTGTCCTAAGGGGTAACTTTTGTCCCTGATCACGAATCCGAGGTCCGTTTTTTGATATCTCGTGACGGAGGGGCGGTACGACCCCTTCCATTTTTGCACATGCGAAAAAAGAGGTGTTTTTCAATAATTTGCAGCCTGAAACGGTGATGAGATAGAAATTTGGTGTCAAAGGGACTTTTATGTAAAATTAGACGCCCGATTTGATGGCGTACTCAGAATTCCGAAAAAAACGTATTTTGCATCGAAAAAAACACTAAAAAAGTTTTAAAAATTCTCCCATTTTCCGTTACTCGACTGTAAAAAATTTTGGAACATGTCATTTTATGGAAAATTTAATGTACTTTTCGAATCTACATTGTCCCAGAAGGGTCATTTTTTCATTTTGAACAAAATTTTTCATTTTAAAATTTCGTGTTTTTTCTAACTTTGCAGGGTTATTTTTTAGAGTGTAACAATGTTCTACAAAGTTGTAGAGCAGACAATTACAAAAATTTTGATATATATACATAAGGGGTTTGCTTATAAACATCACAAGTTATCACGATTTTACGAAAAAAAGTTTTAAAAAAGTTGGTCGTCATCGATCATGGCCGTTCATGGTCACCCGCGACAGACACGGACGACGAAACAAAGAGAAACGCAAAAAGTAACTTTTTCAAAACTTTTTTTCGTAAAATCGCGATAACTTGTGATGTTTATAAGCAAACCCCTTATGTCTATATATCAAAATTTTTGTAATTGTCTGCTCTACAACTTTGTAGAACATTGTTACACTCTAAAAAATAACCCTGCTAAGTTAGAAAAACACGAAATTTTAAAATGAAAAATTTTGTTCTAAATGAAAAATGACCCTTCTGGGACAATGTAGATTCAAAAGTACATTAAATTTCCCATAAAATGACATGTTCCAAAATTTTTACAGTCGAGTAACGGAAAATGGGAGAATTTTAAAACTTTTTAGTGTTTTTTCGATGCAAAATACGTTTTTCGGAATTCTGAGTACGCCATCAAATCGGGCGTCTAATTTTACATAAAAGTCCCTTTGACACCAAATTTCTATCTCATCACCGTTTCAGGCTGCAAATTATTGAAAAACACCTCTTTTTCGCATGTTTAAAATGGAAGGGTCGTACCGCCCTCCGTCACGAGATATCAAAAAACGGACCTCGGATTCGTGATCAGGGACAAAAGTTACCCCTTAGGACAAAGTTTCACGCAAATCGAAAAGGGGTCGGGGCAACTTTTCCCGATTTCGTGTGAGTTGGTAGAGAATTACCCATATTCTTTTGTAATTTGCCAGAATATGAATCAAATTTGGCAGCTGTCCATACAAAATAACAAAAATGATGTTTAAACTTTCAAAGAAATGTATCTTTACAGGAAATTTTTTGATCGATTTGGTTTCTTCGGCAAAGTTGTAGATATGGATAAAGAAACAAATAAAAAAAATAAAAACATTGAAATTGGGTTAAAAAGTTTTGAAAGAGTTACATTTTGCGTTTCTCTTTGTTTCGTCGTCCGTGTCTGTCGCGGGTGACCATGAACGGCCATGATCAACGACGACCAACATTTTCAAAACTTTTTTTCGTAGAATCGTAACTCGTGATGTTTATAAGCAAACTCCTTATGTCTATATATCAACATTTTTATAATTGTCTGTTCTACAACTTTGTAGAACATTGTTACACTCTAAAAATAACCCTGAAAAATTAGAAAAAACACGAAATTTTAAAATAAAAAATTTTATTCTAAATGAAAAAATGACCCTTCTGGGTTAATGTTGATTCAAAAAGTACATTAAATTTCCCATAAAATGACATGTTCCAAAAATTTTTACAGTCGAGTAACGGAAAATGGGGAAATTTTTAAAACTTTTTTGGTGTTTTTTTTCGATGAAAAATACGTTTTTTTCGGAATTCTGAGTACGCCATCAAATCGGGCGTCTAATTTTACATAAAAGTCCCTTTGACACCAAATTTCTATCTCATCACCGTTTCAGGCTGCAAATTATTGAAAAACACCTCTTTTTTCGCATGTTCACAAATGGAAGGGGTCGTACCGCCCCTCCGTCACGAGATATCAATACACGGACCTCCGGTTCGTGATCAGGGACAAAAGTCACGCCTTAGGACAAAGTTTCACGCAAATCGAAAAGGGGTCGGGGCAACTTTTCCCGATTTCGTGTGAGCTGATAGAGAATTACCCAATTACTATTCATGGTTTTAACAGTTGAATGAAAAAAGTGTTTTAAAATGCATTTTACACCTGCCCAGATGTTTTGCCTTCTATAGTTTTTAAAATATCGAAGTATTGGAGAAATATTCGATTTTTTCGAAAAAAAAACTTTTGCAGGACTGTACAACGGAATTTTAAAAAAATAAAATAAAATATGCTTGATCGATCTCAAATATGTTTTTAAGCGCTGGAAAATGCATTTTAAATTAAATTAAAATTTTGAAGCTTTTGAAAAAAAATATTTTTTTGCCCCCTTATTTTTCGGACCGAATTTGAAGGGGGGGGGGGGGGTTAACTTCAAAAAATATTTGCATTGGCCATATTGATTCCAAAATTTCAAAATTGTTCAAAGATGTTAGCGCATTCTGGAAATTTCCAAAAAGTTGGAATTTGATGTCCCCTAAAGCATATAAAAAATTGATTTAAATAGTTTGTTTTTCTAAGTCAAGTTTTCGTGACAAAAAGTTAAATAAAAAATCACTTTAAAATGTTTTACCGTGTATTATTTTTCTATGTAGTCCTTATCCATACCTACAACTTTGCCGAAGACACAAAATCGATCAAAAAATTCCTTCGAAAGATACAGATTGATTAATTTTCATATATCATTTATGTATGGACAGCTGTCAAATTTGTATGGAAATTATATGGACATACAGTATGTAAAAAAAGTATTTACACCCCTTGGGCACTATGCACATTTTGTGATGAAACATGTAAAAAAATTAAAGTTTGACAGGAACCTAGTACTACGTTTTGTTCAGGAACTCATGCCAAACATTTTGCTACAAAAAGCTCATGAAAAGATGATTTCTATAAAAAGTTATATAACAAATACTATTACGAAAATAATAAAGGTGCAAAAAAAGTATGTACACCTTTCGAAAAATTAACATAAATAATGTTATTTGTTGACAAATCACCATAAATCCAGTCTCCCAACTCCAAATAGGCATCCTTGACTGATTAAAAAAAGAATTCGGATTGAATATAAAGTTTACTAACTACTTAGTATAAAAGTTTATATAACTCTGGAAATTCTATATAAAACTTATCGAAACTTAATTTTGCAAACTTTTAATTCAACTAAATGTCAATATATTACCATATAATTGCTAAATGAACATTTTGGAGTGGGTATAACACCGTTTTGGGGGTATTTGTATCGATAGAATAGATTTTTCGTTGGAATTTCGTACCAACCCGGAATTACGTCGTAGGAAAATCCGCCTGCATCCGAACCGGTCCACGATTCACAAGTCAACCTATGTGGAATCGGAAAGGGCATAAAATTTCCGATCTTTTGATACCCAAACATCTAGGTTATCTTTAAAACCTACGTTTTTGAATACCTGGGCAAAAAGTAAGTTTGATCCACGAGAACAAAAATTACGAAATTCCATACATTTTTGGCAGGTTGCTCAAACGAAACCATAACAACGTTTTTGCTTAGGTATTTTAAAACGTAAGTTTGAAAGAAAACCTAGATGTATGGGTATCAAAAGATCGGAAATTTTATGCCCTTTCCGATTCCACATAGGTTGACTTGTGAATCGTGGACCGTTTCGGATGCCGGCGGATTTTCCTACGACGTAATTCCGGGTTGGTACGAAATTTCAACGAAAAATCTATTCCATCGATACAAATACCCCCAAAACGGTGTTATACCCACTCCAAAATGTTTATTTAGCAATTATATGGTAATATATTGACATTTAGTTGAATTAAAAGTTTGCAAAATGAGGTTTAGATAAGTTTTATATGGAATTTCCAGAGTTATATAAACTTATATACTAAGTAGTTGGTAAACTTTATATTCAATCCAAATTCTTCTTTTAATCAGTCAAGGATGCCTAGTTGGACTTTTATGGTGATTTGTCAACAAATAACATTATTTATGTTAATTTTTCGAAAGGTGTACAAACTTTTTGCACCTTTATTTTCATAATAGTATTTGTTATACAACTTTTTATAGAAATCATCTTTTCATGAGCTTTTTGTAGTAAAATGTTTGGCATGAGTTTCTGAACAAATCGTAGTACTAGGTTCCTGTCAAACTTTAAATTTTTTACATGTTTCATCACAAAATGTGCATAGTGCCCAAGGGGTGTAAATACTTTTTTTACATATTGTACTAATGATGCAAAATGGCTTCTTTGGGCATACCGAAGGCACCAAAATAGTTTTAGCCGGATAAAAAAAAAAAAACAAAAAAAATTAAAACAAAGACTAAGATTTCGTAAAGAATTGCTCAGTGATAAAAAAATCCAAAACATTTATTTATTTTTTTAATTCTAAAATGAATTTTCAGTTACTGACTTCGTAGCTTATATTTAATTTGTCCTGATAAATTTTATAATTAATAACATAGCAAAAACATTCATACAAAGATTTTTTCGTACACGTACATCCAAAACTGGGACGAGCGCTATCCGAGGAAATAATGGCCTCGAGTCGGGAGAATACACGGAGAAAAAAGAGTTCCCAAAATCGTGAACAAGCGTTCATGAAAATGGGAACCACGAACAAAGTGTTCCAATCCCATGGTACGATTTCCAAAAACGTACCATGGGATTTGAACACTTTGTTCGTGGTTCCCATTTTCATGAACGCTTGTTCACGATTTTGGGAACTCTTTTTTCTCCGTGTACACAGTTCGAGAGAGGCAAGTGAATTATTCTCTCGAGGTTCATTTGCAAAAAAAAGTTCATATGTCAAAACAAAAAAAACAAAAGTGTCGACTTCGGGAATCGAACCAGAGACCTTTGACATACTAACCCAATGACTTAACTGCCTCGGCAACTACAGAATGTTGAACAAGGAGTGGTCAGATGTCGATGTATGACACTTGATGGAGATTTATTGTTTTAATTAACGAATGAACTCATTTGTTATGGTGGTGTGAGTTGGTAGCATTATTCTTTCGATTTTGGCGTTAACCCCTCAATATATTTTGAGGGAACGGTTCTCTCGACTTTTTATAATAATTTAGTAAAAATTGTGTACTCATGCGATACTTAATTAAAATGGTATTCATTAACATTTGAAATCAATTCTATTAAATTTATGCTGAAAATCATCACAACAAAACAATGAACCACCCTAAGCAGTGATAGTTCATCGAGTAGCAGCAGCTTTCATTCGCTGGCTGGCTAAATAATGTGTCCGTTCGATGTGCCGAGTCCTGGCACAGTCCTGGAAGCCCCGTCATATTTTCGTGCCGACGATATCGACGTGGCCGGAATAATTCACTGTGTCATAATAACTGTCCAAGACTCGCCGAAGTCGTGTCCAACGTTCCGGTTCAACGTGTTCAAGAGAGAGAGAGATGGTGGCTGGGCAAAAATGGATACGGAGTGGTACTTTTCGAGTTCTTTCAAAATTTTGGGGGGCCATCGGGCTTTTTTAATCGAATTGTCTACAAAATTTCTAATTTGAAAAAAGTCGGTGCTTGTTTGATTTTAGTATCGAAAAACACCTCAAAATTAACGAAATTTTTAACCCCACTTCTCCGCACATTTGTCCCGGAAGCAGAACTGTTCGGAGCTGCTACCAAGGAACTCGATATCGTGGTGCATGTTCCGACCGATGATTCCTCCAATCCCCCGAGGGCTTTGTCCTTCCCGGCTGACATGGCCACGGTCAAAAGTTGGGGCTGCGCTTCACCATCCCGGTACAAACCCGAGATATTGTGAATATGCAAAACGAGGACAAGGGGGAAGATTCGGGCAAGAACGACACCAGCAATTGGAGGTTTCTTCGAGAGTGCATTATCGACACTTCGAGAATTGAGGGCAATCGGGAAATGTTACATTGGGCAAGAAATGTTGCTAAAAAACTGGCATGGCAAATGGAATTTGGGGAAAATTTTATCAAATATTGAAAAAGATTAGATAAGATATTTTTATTCAAGATTAGGTTAAATTATTAGGTATGAATTTGATGAGATAACGTTAGATTCGATAATAATTTTAGGAAACAAAAAGGTTGGATAAGATAAAAAAAATATTAGATTTAATTTTGTCAGACCAGATCAAATCAGATTAAATAAGATTGAAATACAATTTCCAAGTCTGAATTTGCTTAAATGAAAAGATTCTTTCCAACATCGATTCTTTCAATCCAAAAAAAGAAGCGAGTAATTCACGTCGTCGGCAACGTTACAACTGTAACTCTCTAGAGGCCAATTTGAAAGCAGGTGAACATTGCCAAATTAGTGTCTTCTCTTAGTAAAATCCAGGTCCAGAGCTATTGTCACCAGGACGACCACCATGGGACGAGGACCATGGTAGATGCATGATGTAATTCAAAGTTCGTTCGTAGAAACTAGTCGTGCCTAGTTTGAGAGACAAAAAGTGATTCACCGGGATTTGCAATGCAATTTGCGAACTAGTTGTCCATGGAAAAGCTTCAAATACAAGTACAATGTTGATTGTATTTTTTCCCGATTTGAGTGGAGGGGAGAGCAGTCTTTTAAATTTTTTTGGTTTTAAGTTTTAAAGGGTTACCGATGCTTTTTTGGCGTGTGGGCCAGTTTTCACCATTTTGACCAGTTTTTCAAGTTCAATCGTGTGTTTTTAAAAGTAAAAAGTGGGGTCATAACGCCCCACCATCAATTAAGCTTCAAATGGAAAAATTACCCTTCAAGGTTTTTCAAAAAAAAAAAAAATGTTAATGAAAATGACATGTTTCAAAGTTTCTACAGTCAAGTTACGAAATTTTTTTTTGAGTGTTTTTTTCCAAAATCAATCGTTGTCCGGATTTTTTATTTTAATATTTATTAAGATTTTCATTTCCATTAACATTTATTCAGTTAAAATAACATTGCGTGTTTATAGTGAGTAATATTGAGTGGTAATCGTTATCGTCAGGACGATAACGATGATCTATCGTTATCGTTGTTCCGATAAGTCTATCGGCGATAATTTTATTGAAGATAACGGACGATAATACAATTAAAATATTTCTAAAATTGACTTAAACCAACCAAATCATGTTGAAGATTGAAGCTTTGCCCAAGTTAATATTTTGTTGGTAATATGGTAATTTTGAATGCTAATGCTAAAAACACAAAATACCGTATTTTTAAAGTACTCAATTTTTTGTAATTTGCAATATGGGTAACAGAAAGATAAAAATTTAGCATGTATTTCAACTGTTTTAGAGTTTTTTGAATGAAAAACTCAGATTTCCACAAAATACTGTCTTTTCTCGAAAATTCAGAATTTTTTCAAATTTGCAAAAAAGGTATCAAACGATTTGAAATTGTGCATTCATTTTAACTGTTTTATTTGTGCATGCATTTTACCAATTTTTGAATTTTTTGAATGAAATACTCAAAGTTTCACAAAATACCATATATTTTATGAAAGTACAGTCCCGAGACGATTATCCGAAGTCCTCAGAAAAATTGTTTTCGTTTTCTTATTTTTGATTGTTGAGCATAGGTATAGGGGCTTAAATTATTTAGAATTTTTAATCTAAGATGGCGGCCAAAATGGCGGTGATGCAATATTTAAAAAATGCATTGTGTTTTTTAAAAGGCAATCAACAACACAAATTTTCATAAAATGGGATCGTAGAACTCAAATTTTATGTTAAAAACAAGAAAATGAAAAAAAAAACTAACTTAATCCACTTATGTGGTTGATGCCTTCCTCACTTTTTACCAACAATGGGTAATATGAGTGGTTTGGACACATATTTCAGCTATTTTTTTTAGGTCCAGAAAAATAAGTACAGAGATATAACTTAGGTTGTCATAACTCGAGACAGGGTTGCCAGATTTTCAATTATGTGGACTCGTTGGAAAGGTCTCTTGATAACCTAACCAACGATGGGTCGTATGATGGTTCCGGACATCGTTTGCATACATTTAAGTAAGATCCGGCTTCAAAAAAGTACATAAATATCACTTAAGTGGTCATAACTCGAGACAGGGTTGCCAGATTTTAAATTATAGGGACTAGTTGGAAAGGTCTCTTGATTACCTAACCAACGATGGGTCAGATGATGGTTCCGGACGTCGTTTACATACATTTAAGTAAGATCCGGCTTCAAAAATGTACATAAATATCACTTAAGTGGTCATAACTCGAGACAGGGTTGCCAGATTTTCAATTATGTGGACTCGTTGGAAAGGTCTCTCGATTACCTAATCAACGATGGGTCGGATGATGGTTCCGGACATCGTTTACATACATTTAAGTAAGATCCGGCTTCAAAAAAGTACATAAATATCACTTAAGTGGTCATAACTTGAGACAGGGTTGCCAGATTTTCAATTATGTGGACTGGTTGGAAAGGTCTCTTGATTACCTAACCAACGATGGGTCGGATGATGGTTCCGGACATCGTTTACATACATTTAAGTAAGATCCGGCTTCAAAAAAGTACATAAATATCACTTAAGTGGTCATAACTCGAGACAGGGTTGCCAGATTTTCAATTATGTGGACTAGTTGGAAAGGTCTCTTGATTACCTAACCAACGATGGGTCGGATGATGGTTCCGGACATCGTTTACATACATTTAAGTGAGATCCGGCTTCAAAAAAGTACATAAATATCACTTAAGTGGTCATAACTCGAGACAGGGTTGCCAGATTTTCAATTATGTGGTTTAGTTGGAAAGGTCTCTCGATTACCTAATCAACGATGGGTCGGATGATGGTTCCGGACATCGTTTACATACATTTAAGTAAGATCCGGCTTCAAAAAAGTACATAAATATCACTTAAGTGGTCATAACTTGAGACAGGGTTGCCAGATTTTCAATTATGTGGACTGGTTGGAAAGGTCTCTTGATTACCTAATCAACGATGGGTCGGATGATGGTTCCGGACATCGTTTACATGCATTTATGTGAGATCCGGCTTCAAAAAAGTACATAAATTTCACTTAAGTGGTCATAACTCGAGACAGGGTTGCCAGATCTTCAATGTTGTGGACTCGTTGGAAAGGTCTCTCGATTACCTAACCAACGATGGGTCGGATGATGGATCCGGACATCGTTTACATGCATATAATTGAGATCCGGATATATGTGAAAACACATTTTTATACATAACTTTTGAACTAGTTATCGAAACTTCAAACAATTCAATAGCGATGTATGGGACCCTAAACCAAGTCGAATGCAACTGGTTCGATCAAAATCGGTTCATCCAGTGCTGAGAAAACTTGGCAAGATTTTTGAACACATACATACATACACACACACACACATACACACACACACACATACACACACACACACATACACACACACAGACATTTGTTCAGTTTTCGATTCTGAGTCGATATGTATACATGAAGGTGGGTCTTCGAGCTTTAAATAAAAAGTTCATTTTTAGAGCAGGATTATAGCCTTACCTCAGTGAGGAAGGCAAAAAAGATATTTTTTTTTCTTCGTGATTTGATTATCCGAAGTCCCATACAAACCTTCGGATAATTGAACTTCGAATAATCGGAACTTCAGATAATCGAGGCTTCAGATAATCAATTCTGGACTGTACTTAAATTTTAATGATTTGCAATATGGGTATCAAACGAAAAAAAATACCTGCTATTTCATTAAAAAAAAACTCTAAAACATATAAAATACATGCAACATTTCGAATTGTTTGAAAACTATATTGCGAATCATAAAAAATGGAGTATTTTCGAGAAAATATGGTATTTTGTGAACATTTAAGTATTTCATTGAAAAATCTCTAAAACAGTTAAAATAAATCTAAAAATCGAATCAAACTTTTGAATCGTTTGATACCCATATAACGAATTATACAAATTTTAGTATTTTGAAGAAAATACGGTAATTTGTAAAAATTTAAGTATTTAATTCAAAAAAAACTAAAATTGTTAAAACAAATCGTTTGATACCCATGTGAATTATAGAAATGAGTATTTTCGAGAAAATACGGTATTTTGTGAGAATTTTAGTATTGCATTAAAAATCTCTCTATAACAGTAAAAATGCATTCATTATTTGGAATCGTTTGATACTAATATTGCGAATAATAAAAATTTGAGTATTTTCGAGCAAATACGGTATTTTGCGAAAAATTTAGTAATTCAATTAAAAACTGCTTAACAGTTAAAATACATGCAACATTTCAAATCGTTTGATATATTGCGGCTTATAAAAATTTGTGTATTTTCGAGAGAATACGGTATTTTGTGAAAATTTTAGTATTTCATTGAAAAACTCTAAAACAGTTAAAAGTATTTCATTAAAAAAAATCTAAAACAGTTAAAATACATGCGAAATTTTGAATCGTTTGATAACCATAATGCAAATAATAAAAAAATGGAGTACTTTCAAAAATACGGTATTTTGTGAAAATATAAGTATTTCATTGAAAAGCTCTAGAACAGTTAAAATGCATGCAAAATTTCGAATCGTTTGATATCCATATGGCAAATTATAAAAGTTTGAGTACTTTCAAAAAATACGGTAAATAGAGGAAGCTTGAAAATTTAACATAATTTGGCTGGTTTTAGTCAATTTAAGAAATAGATTAAATATGAATTATCGTCCGTTATCGTCGATAAATTATCGCCGATATAATTATCGGAAAAACTAGAACTTCAACAATTTTATCGTTAACAACCTTGAAAAAAGTCTGGAAAGTTGTAAGAAGGGTTGTTTTTGTAAGAAAATCCGTCAGGTTAGGTGTCATCCATAAAGTTTGTCACGCAAAATTCGGCCAAAATTTGCAAGATTTTGCAAATTATTGAAGTTACAGCTGAATTTAAAAAAATTACTATTACATAAATTATTATGTGATACTTCTAAATAATAGTAAGCAAACAATTTTAGAAACGAGGATTTAATTTAATTGTGTACATTTCGAATTAATATTATGCAATCATAAAAAAACCAAGCGTGAGGTTACAGTCTCGCAAACCCCCTCTCCCCCTTCGTCACATCTTGTCACACTTACGGTAATCCCCCCTTCTCCCTCCCTCCCTAAGAGCGTACGTTCTTTATGGATAACGCCTTACACATTTTCAGAAAGGTATTTTTGGAGGCCGGATCTTAGCTATTTTGATCAATACGTTGTCCGGATTTATCATGCGACCTGTCGTCGTTATCAAAAGACCTTTCCAATTCGTGTCAAAGATTGGAGATCTGACAACCCTATGAAAAGTTGTAAGCACTTAAGTGCACTGGATTATGAAGATCTGACTAACCAATTTGATGATTTGTATTATGAATCAAATTGATAGAACACTTAGAGGTCCGCCTTTTTATCTTTATTTTGGATAGCATAGCTCTATTTTTTTGTTCCAAAGATTTGGCCATTTGAAAGAGAGGTTTTTTTTGGAAAATTGGCGAAAATCTCAAAACCTTAATGCCAAAAAGAAGGGATGGTCAAATTTTGCTGGAATGCAAGATTGTTGCATGCATGCTTCTCTAAATTTAAGCATGCTCAGAAATAGTCGATTTCAAATTTGTACTTTTTTGTGTACAGTTGGAGCAATTTTACCCATATGACTTTCTCCGTGTTTCTTTTTACAACTTAGATTTGCTTTTGATATCTCCATGGTTTTGAAACTTGTACTTGGAATCATATTACATCCTCAAGAAAATTTATTTTGAAGATCTTGGAAAAGATATGATTTGCATAGCCTATTATTTTAAACCAAGATTTATTGGAACAATCCATTATTTTAAAATTCAGATTCAAGAAAACAACTCTGAAACCGATACACCAGCCGGCCAGCCAAGCCATTCATTCCATATTTCACGATGGCATGAAATTGTTGCATAGCACACCGCTCAGGAACGTCGAGAAAATTCCTCAACGCTGGTGCACATTTGATTCGAGCATGGCCAGCCAGTATGAAATATGCATATTACGCAAAATATGCATCCTAATGGCACCGTGCGGTGGGGTATTTTCACTCTCAATCCTTTCAGTGTAATAGGTTATTTTAAATTACATTGAAATCTATTTAATTTTAAAACGTGAATTGCCATTAAGTTAAGATTGTCATACAAATATATCCAATTATCAATATGCTCAAAGTAACCCCATTTTACAGTATTCCTTCAAATTTCCTTTCCACCGTCCCTACCACCAGACAAAGTCCATTATGACACCCCGGCAACCTGACCGCCAGCCAGTGTGGCCAGCGGACCTTTTGTCCGAGAGTAGGGGATACAAAGTCTGACAGAGCTGCTGGAGGGACTCGCAGAGAAAACCCAACATTGCTCGGATGCCGGACACACTGCATTACTCAGGAGTTCACCCCGGCAGAAGCAATGATGATGTACTGCCACCAGCCGGGAATGGCTTCTTCCGGCTTATGGAAAAATTTACCCATGATTCCGGATGGGATACCAAAGTCAAGGGAACTGGAATGTTAGCTGCGAAAATTGACTGAAATTTTTGAGAAATTGATCGATGTGGTTTTAGTTTCAATGCAAAAATTTCAGCTGATCCAAAAATAGTTTTGAAAATTGAAACTGAACACAACTTCAAAACAAATTTACATTTGTTCTAAATTCTACTCACAAGCTGACCACTTTATCCCAGTGAGATCTATCCTCTGCGTTGAACGTTGAAATTCAAGCCCCGGAAAGATATTACCCCGAGCAGCCAGGAAGCATCAAGCGCTCGGTCAGGTCAGGTCAGGCCTTCCAGGTCTTAAGTGGTGTGCGAAAGAAGATGCACCAGCCAAGATATGAAAATTGCATTTTGATTGCAACTGACAGTTAAATTGCACTCCCAGGCGTTTTCCCCTCCAGACGATCTCTCCACTGGACTCGGAGAACATTCGTCCAGGGAAGGAATTTCTGCGAAAAAGCAGAAGTATCATCTCGGACCAGTCGACGCAGCTGCAGGAGGGTAAAGATTCTTTCACAAGGGTAAAGTATTGGGAAATTTTGTTATCTAATGCTGATTTTAGCAAAAACAAAACTGGACAAAAAAAACATCGAATAAGATTATTCAAACTAAATGATACAAGAAAAATTAAATAACAAAAATAGTTGAGCAATTCTCTAAGATGTCGGTCATTCGATTTTTTTTGTATTTTTTAATCAAGCTTAACATTTTTTTGGTGCCTTCAGTATACCCAAAGAAGCCATTTTACCATACAAATTTGGCAGCTAATCATACAAGAATGGTCTTCAGAAATTCAAAAATCTACATCTTTTTAAGGAATTTTTTGATCGATTTGGTGTCTTCGGCAAAGTTGTAGGTATGAATAAGGACTACACTGAAAATAAATGTTAAAAACAATCAATTTTTTTTTAAATTGATTATTTAAAAGCATTGGAAAGAAGAGTTCTTAAAAATTTAGAAATTTTAAGGGTTGGAAGTTTAACTTGTTTTATGTCACTTTGCAATGTTTTTAAAAACATCACTTTTCTAGAGGTCGTTGGCTAGAGCTTTGGCTGTGTTTTTTACTAACATTTCCTATATTTTAAGTAAAAAGAAGTATACAGTAATTTTTGCTGTTTCCCAGACTATGCCTCTAGCCATTTTTTTTACAATTTAAATTATAATGGGGGCAAAAATTAAAAAAAGTGACTGTAAAAACATGAAAAAATAGACATTGCAATGTGATAAAAGGAGCTTGTAGAATAGGCCAAATACTACCAAAAACAAACATAAACTAAACAAGATAAAAGTCAATTAAAATACTACAAAAAAAAAAAAAAAAAAACAAAAAAAACACAAAACAAGAGACGGAAATATGAAAAATATCGAAAAAAAATGGACAGTAGAGGGTTAATTAAGTATGGTAAAGTTTCCTTTAAATTTAAGTCTGGTTTATCAATTTCACTCGAACAGTCAAGTTTTATCAATTCGAGCATGAGAAATTGGTTGTGTTCATATTTTTTTGATGAATTTAGACTTTAATTTGGTATCACCTACTTTGTTAAACTAAATTAATTCATTCTAATAATTTTGATTACAAATTTGAACATTGCATTGCATGCAATATTTTAAATTTGTTAGTTTTTTTTTTAATTATGATTTGTTAAATAAAGACTTTGATTTTTTTTATCTAGCTTGGACATTTTAATTATGCAGCAATTCCATTTGAAAAGAGCACAGCAACCAAAAGAAAATTCTTTTTATCGTGTCTGGGCCAGTGATGTCAACCATCGCTACGCTCATTTTTGGTTCGCGGCACATTTTTTGTTTGTAGTGCTTTTCAGTTACGGAATTTGACAAAGTTGTGTATGAAGGACTTGTAGAACACACCAAATCGTACACTTTTGCTCAACATAGTGTTAATTTTTGATGAATACAAAAAAAGTTACAACCAAAAATGCTTTAGGCAAACAAAAGCATCGCGAACCATTGGTCCTGAGGTCTGAAATCTTCTTGTAACTTTTTGCGTAAGAATTTTACAGCTATACAATGTTCAAAGAAATGTTGCTGTTGGTGAGTTCTACAAATGCTTCGAACACCATTTTGTCGAATTCTGTAACAGAAAAGCACCACAAACGAAAAATGTGCCGCGAACCAAAAATGAGCGCCGCGATGGTTGACATCACTGCTAGTTTGGACCTGTAAATCTAAATTTATTACCTTGAAAAAAAAAAGCAATTATCTGAAATTTTGAGAACGTCAAACCATTGGCTTATTACTCTTGTAAAGATGCAGTTGTACTAGACCATCACAAAATATGTGTGTGTGAGTAACTGTGTGTGTGCGCATCGTCGACCCCCACAGCATCATCCCACAGGCTCTATTGGACACACAGGACAGAGAAAACTGGTTCCTGGAGGAAAGCCCTCCACACTGAAAGGAATGACTGCGGAATGGTCTTTTGTCTAAATTATGCTGATATCTGCTTGTCGTGTTTCATTTGCCAATGCCACACGGCTATGCATTCCGACGTTTAAAGAAAAGCTGCGAGGGAAGAAAAAGTGCAAACGATGCACACTTTTATTGTTTTGGCTTTGAACTTTTATGTGGGGCGCAGAGTGGGCGGGAAGAGATTGTGGAATAATTTAGGTTTTTGAAAATTCTAAAAACACCCTTTTAGGGACTGGTGGTCCTGAATCAATATGCCAATCAATTTAAAATGGGATTATTTTTTGTCGAGGCACTAACATAAAAAATGTTTGAATTTATTACAAAAACATATAAAATACAAAGGCATAATCAAAATATTACGTTAATAAGCAAAATTTTATTGCAAATGCAAAAAAAAAAAAAAAATGCTAAATGTTCGTAATATTTTTTTTGTAATATTATAATATATGATGTATTTTTTTTTAAATTTAGACACTCATTTTATTTATTGAATATTTCATGAAATCCGTCGCGGGCCGGATAAAATGGTTATTGTTTTAACAAAACACTTCTGAGTCGCTTCAGCAGCACTCCGACACTTAGCGCCATTACGCTTTGCGGCAGCAAGTTTATATGAAATATCTGCACCGGATGCAGCCAGTGACCGCACGTGTGCGCCGTCTTGCCGATGGTGAACACCGCCGACCGCACGAACCGTTCCACGTCGAGCACGGCCATAAACCGTGGCAGTAGCTTGGCAAAGTCCTGCGACCGGTTGGTCAGCACCACGAACGGTGCAACGGTTTGGCATTGGACGCCCGTTCCGTGCAGTTCATGGGCCAGTCCCAGCCCGAGACTGGTCGTGTAGGCTTTGGACGCGGCGTAGATGGTCATGCCTGGGCCAGGGTGGTACCCGGCCGAGGACGAAACGTTGATGATGATCCCTTTGTGACGCCGTAGCATTCCCGGGAGTACGATCCGGATCATCGTGGTGGTCGCAACGATGTTCAGATTGATCGTGGCGGTTACATCTTGGTCGGAGTTTTCGTCGAACGTCTGTGACGGTGGCGGCAGATGGCCCACGTTGTTGACAAGCATGCCGACCTCGATCGAAGCAAGCTGCTCGCGGAGGGGTTTGTAGATTTCGAGACCTTTGGAAAAGTCAACAGCGAGCCACTTGGTTTGGACGCCGTACTTGCGTTCGATTTCAGCGGCTACTGCGATCAGCTTGTGTTCAGTTCTAGAAAGGAGCATGATGTTCATGCCCTTGCGAGCCAGTTGTTCAGCGTACTGTCGACCGATGCCGTCCGTTGCTCCGGTTATCACAGCCCATTTCCCATATTTCTGTGGGAATCGCTCCCGAATAAGTAGGTTCTTCAGCGAACCCCAAATGATTCCCAACAGGGACTCCAGAAATCCATTGTAGCACCACAAAAACACCGCGTACACTCCAATCCACCAGAACATCTTGCCGTGGTAGAACTAACTGAACTGAAAATGCTGTTACAAGAACTAGACCCGATCAGCATGTTTGTTGTTACGGAAGGTTGTGTCTACGCCAAAGGGTAAACAATCGTGACCAAGCAGTCAACCTGCGACGGTTTGAGGTCTTCAAATTTCAAACTCAGTCATACCGTTCAGACCTAACCATCCAAAGCACCATGTTCTGGTGGATTGGAGTGTACGCGGTGTTCTTGTGGTGCTACAATGGATTTCTGGAGTCCTTGCTGGGAATCATTTGGGGTTCGCTGAAGAACCTACTTAAGCGGGAGCGTTTTCCGGAAAGATACGGAAAATGGGCCGTCGTCACTGGTTCGTCGGACGGCATTGGCCGACAGTACGCCGATCAACTTGCCCAAAAGGGCATGAACATCTTGCTCATTTCGAGAACTGAACACAAGCTGATCGCAGTAGCCGCTGAAATCGAACGCAAGTACGGTGTCCAAACCAAGTGGCTTGCCGTTGACTTTTCAAAAGGGCTCGAAATCTACAAACCCTTGCGCGAGCAGCTTGCTTCGATCGAGGTCGGCATGCTGGTTAACAACGTGGGTCATCTACCGCCACCGTCGCAGAAGTTTGAGGAAAACTCCGACCACGACATAAATTCCGTCATTCGGTTAAATGTTGTCGCGACCACCATGATGACCCGGATCGTCCTTCCGGGAATGTTACGCCGCCGCAAGGGGATCATCATCAACGTTTCGTCCAGCTCGGGGTACCATCCGGTGCCGGGTATGGCCATCTATGCCGCGTCCAAGGTCTACACGACCAGCTTTGGGCTGGGTTTGGCGCATGAACTGCGAGGAACGGGCGTCGAGTGTCAAACCGTAACACCTTTTTTGGTTAGTACCAGCATGTCCCAGGAGTTTACGAAGAATCTGTCACCGTTGACGGCGGTTCTCGATGTAAAGCGGTACGTGAAGGCGGCCGTTTGTACCATTGGGAAAACTGCTTACACATGTGGGCACTGGATGAATACTTTGCAGGTTGGTGAAATTTTTTGGAGCTACTTTTACGTTTATGGATTTTATTTTGCTTTTAGCTTTTTTATATCAACATCGTTTCGCCAAGTCTTGCTGCCTACATTATTGGAATAACATTGAAGCAACGAAGATCAGAATTACTGAAGAAAAAATAAGTTCCAAATTTTGAACTTGAAGCAAAAATATTTTATATACATATTTAAATAAAAATTAAAAAAAACGACATGTCAGAAATCCGGGCAAACTTCAACCACATTGCAGTTAACTTCATTGAGCCCTCAAGCCCTAACCAGGCAACAGGCCTCCCAGTTTAATCTTGCCACAGTCTTATCTTCCCCAAAAAGGAAGCAACCATCCTTCAACCTGATGGCCCACGGGTGAAACGTTAATGCCACCCGCGGATTTCCCGCGCTCAAACGCGTAATTAGAAGCAGTAGGTCTCACGCGGGCAATTTTCCGCCAACGCACACACACGCACTTGGGAAAAGTTGCGGAAAATCGCGACAACCAGTGTTAACGATTTAATAAAGCAAACATTACGAGCCCCCGTGTGACGTTTAGTGAGCCGCTTGTTGCTTGAGTTACTGCTTATGGGGAAAGGATGAGATGGTTGGTTGTTTGCACACTGTTGACAGAAGTAAATTTTTTGGATGTTTTTTTCGGTAATACCAAAAGTTTAAAATTTCTTATTTTACTTAGCATTTAACCGGGCTTAACTAAATCAAAATTCAAACATAATTTTCCAAAAATTTGATTGTGATTTTAAATTTTTCCTCCTGAAAATACTGGGAATAAATATTTGCATAGTTTTATTAGGCTAATTAAAATATTATTCACCCCCAAAACAAAAACAAAAACAAAAACAAAAACAAAAACAAAAACAAAAACAAAAACAAAAACAAAAACAAAAACAAAAACAAAAACAAAAACAAAAACAAAAACAAAAACAAAAACAAAAACAAAAACAAAAACAAAAACAAAAACAAAAACAAAAACAAAAACAAAAACAAAAACAAAAACAAAAACAAAAACAAAAACAAAAACAAAACACAAAAACAAAAACAAAAACAAAAACAAACAAAAACAAAAACAAAAACAAAAACAAAAACAAAAACAAAAACAAAAACAAAAACAAAAACAAAACAAAAACAAAAACAAAAACAAAAACAAAAACAAAACAAAAACAAAAACAAAAACAAAAACAAAAACAAAAACAAAAACAAAAACAAAAACAAAAACAAAAACAAAAACAAAAACAAAAACAAAAACAAAAACAAAAACAAAAACAAAAACAAAAACAAAAACAAAAACAAAAACAAAAACAAAAACAAAAACAAAAACAAAAACAAAAACAAAAACAAAAACAAAAACAAAAACAAAAACAAAAACAAAAACAAAAACAAAAACAAAAACAAACAAAAACAAAAACAAAAACAAAAACAAAAACAAAAACAAAACAAAAACAAAAACAAAAACAAAAACAAAAACAAAAACAAAAACAAAAACAAAAACAAAAACAAAAACAAAAACAAAAACAAAAACAAAAACAAAAACAAAAACAAAAACAAAAACAAAAACAAAAACAAAAACAAAACAAAAACAAAAACAAAAACAAAAACAAAAACAAAAACAAAAACAAAAACAAAAACAAAAACAAAAACAAAAACAAAAACAAAAACAAAAACAAAAACAAAAACAAAAACAAAAACAAAAACAAAAACAAAAACAAAAACAAAAACAAAAACAAAAACAAAAACAAAAACAAAAACAAAACAAAAACAAAAACAAAAACAAAAACAAAAACAAAAACAAAAACAAAAACAAAAACAAAAACAAAAACAAAAACAAAAACAAAAACAAAAACAAAAACAAAAACAAAAACAAAAACAAAAACAAAAACAAAAACAAAAACAAAAACAAAAACAAAAACAAAAACAAAAACAAAAACAAAAACAAAAACAAAAACAAAAACAAAACAAAAACAAAAACAAAAACAAAAACAAAAACAAAAACAAAAACAAAAAAACAAAACAAAAACAAAAACAAAAACAAAAACAAAAACAAAAACAAAAACAAAAACAAAAACAAAAACAAAAACAAAAACAAAAACAAAAACAAAAACAAAAACAAAAACAAAAACAAAAACAAAAACAAAAAAAAAAACAAAAACAAAAACAAAAACAAAAACAAAAACAAAAACAAAAACAAAAACAAAAACAAAAACAAAAACAAAAACAAAAACAAAAACAAAAACAAAAACAAAAACAAAAACAAAAACAAAAACAAAAACAAAAACAAAAACAAAAACAAAAACAAAAACAAAACAAAAACAAAAACAAAAACAAAAACAAAAACAAAAACAAAAACAAAAACAAAAACAAAAACAAAAACAAAAACAAAAACAAAAACAAAAACAAAAACAAAAACAAAAACAAAAACAAAAACAAAAACAAAAACAAAAACAAAAACAAAAACAAAAACAAAAACAAAAACAAAAACAAAAACAAAAACAAAAACAAAAACAAAAACAAAAACAAAAACAAAAACAAAAACAAAAACAAAAACAAAAACAAAAACAAAAACAAAAACAAAAACAAAAACAAAAACAAAAACAAAAACAAAAACAAAAACAAAAACAAAAACAAAAACAAAATCCTGGGAAACAGGATATTTGAAATAAAATCCCGGGAATTCCCGGGAAATTTAAAATCAATGGATTAATTAATGGCTTTACCGCTTGAACAAATAATACACTTTTAAGAAAATATACATATTACAATTTCATATGCTGCCTTTGAAATCGTACCAAGTAAAACAATTATCGTTCGTATTTTTTGTTTTGAAGTATTATCAAGTTCAAGTTTTTTGGAAATTGAGTAGATCCATGCCCCACAACCAAAAAAACAATACTTTCAAAAATTTGTCCTTGTGACCAATTTGAGAGAACATCGTCGCCATCGTGCTAACTTGTCGTACGTCGTTTTGGACCAAAATGAGTTAAAAACGCCATTTTGTGCAGTTCAAAATGCCTTCACCTTCACTGATCCCCAAAATTAGATTTCAATCCTGTGATATTCAATGGAAACTCAAAAAACTCCGTTCATTTTTATCACTCTTCATATAAAAAAAGTTTCAATCTTGTCGTGCTATCTTGACACACTCTGAAAATAGTTGTAAGTGCGACAACTGGCGAAAGGGAATTCATGCCAGAACGCGTTTGACACACGTACATGCCCGACTACTGTAAACATTTGTTATTAATCTTGGGACTCCGGCAACCAAATATAACCAAACATCGGGACGATGCACATAATGGCCAACCAAACAAAACGTGTTAGTTATTGTTTACAGTCATCCCACATATTCGGAACACCCACAAATTCGGAACACTTTTATGATAATTTGTCAATAGCATGCCAAAAGTAGCTTTTCTGTCGACCTTACTATTTTTAGAACCTTCATTTGGACATTATCTTGCTATTTTACTAGTAAAAGTAGGACTTTTTGAACAAAAAACTTCATTCCAAGACTATTCTGTGCAGAGCAGCAAAACACTGCCTCCAAATGGCCTGTTTCATAATTGTGGGATGTTATTGTGCCTTCCACAATTGTGGAACACCTGAATTTAACTGATATTTCCACAAAAAAAAGTTATCAAACCATGTTTAAAACATCACTAAGCTTGAGTTTCATTGGTTTCAGTATGTGAAGTCATTATTTGGTAATAAAGATATACTGCTGGAGAGATCCAAAGTTTGCTTACATTCGTAAGAAAAAAGTGTTCCGAATTAGTGGATTTCAAGGGTCAAAGCAATTCTTCAAAAACTTCATATAAAAGTTAAAATTTGCAGATGTTCGATACAGCATTCGAAAGATCGCAAGAAAAGCTTTCAAATGAAGGTAAAAGCGAATAATTAAGTTCAATTTTCGATTTGCTATGATTTTTTGAACATTGGACGATCTGGAAACCGTTCCGAATATGTGGGATGACTGTACATAACGTGCTCTAGTTTTTGTTTGTTCTCGGAACGTCAAAAAGTGACGTGCTCTTTCGAAAAATGTTTCAAAAATTTTAGAACAGTTCAAAACTGCAAACTTCAAAATGCTTTAAAATAGCTGTTCTAGAAAATATATACTCCATGATGGTAGTTGCATCATTTTAATGAGAAATTAATGCTCCCGATGGCTCACATCAGGGCACAATTTTGCCAACTACCTATTGCTTTCCATGAAATCAAAATAGTTCTAGCGAAAGGTACAATTCGATCATTACCATGCAGGTGCGCCAATGTTTTCTAGATTTCTCGTGAAAATTTAGCTCCATTCTGATTTGTTTTTGGGAAATTTATAAAGAGGATATGTTTATTTCTGGGTCAAATTGTTGGAATCGAAAATGATCATTGGAATTTCTAAATTGATGCGCTTTACTATTTAATCATCTTAATATATTAAAATAAAAATATTTAATTCATCCCCGCCCTACACGAGCGCCTTCCATCCGTTTGTTGACACCAAATCCCTGCAGAAAAATTTGCGCTGACTTGGGTGAATTTTTCATGAATTATGCTAATAAAAATAAATATAATATTTTAATCTCATTTGGGCTGTCACGCTCGGGGGAAAAGTTTCGCGAGTGTATTCACCACCCACTTCTCTCTACGTTCGCTTCCTCGTTTAAGCTCGGAATTGTTTCACACTTTTCCTCCCAAACGCTGGTAACTGAAGGGGAGGAGTTTTACTGTTGCACAGTAGTCAAGTGTGAGATGGGGAAAGGATGAGGTGAGTTTTCCAGCAGCCAACGCCTGGAGAAAAAAGCATTATCTTTAGCCACTGATCGTGGAGGATCTATGAACCATTTGGGATAGTTGGATGATAAAAAGTTTTTGAAAAAAAAAAAAATAGTTTCAATAATGGAACTGGGAAAGGTCAGCCAAACTGAGAATATTATTTGTTAAAAAAAGATTTTGCTTGTTTAAATGTAACAGTTTCATAAGTTTAAAAAAAACACGGTTTACAGTTGGGTGAAAGTCCCAACGATTGTAGACGTGCTTTTAGAACAAATAATATTGAAGAGAAAACAAAAAAAAAAAAACAATTTCTTAACGAACAGTGATCAACAGTCATGTTTAAAAGTATACACAAGTATAATCAAACATCCTTCAATCATAATTGTTTCACTTTTATGAATTCTCCTGTTTTTTTTTTCAATTGACTCCTTTAAAAAACAGCAAAACATGAAAATTAGGTCAACCAACATTGAATTTTACAATATTTGACCCAAAGTCATACCAATGTTTCGAGCACGACCCACACATCCCTACGTAAAAGCTAAAAAGTGTCTCCCTCTCCTACCCCACCTTCCCCCACACACTCCCATTTTGGACACTGGGGTAAAATTAAACATAATTTTCCACTTTTATGAATTTGCATCTTTTTAGCAAACGTGCGCCGGCCTCGAGAGTCATTATTCTTTCACCGCAGTCTCTCGGCATCATCACCGTCATCCGAGGCCCAGAACCTGTCTGGGTTCTTTAGTCGGAAGTCAGGTGGGCGTGCGTGGGTGGAGCCAACTCAAAGAGGTGAAACTTTTTTTTCCTTCTCCGTTTATGCCAGACTGGGCACCTTTTTTGTTTGAAAAGAAGGCAGTCTGCGAGGGGGGCACTGCTTCAGAGTCGAGTAATTTCCACCTGTGAAAATAAGTCCCCTGGCACCCGTTTTTAACGAGAAATGTGGAATTAATTAAGCTTAGACCGTTCACTTAGTGAGAGCAGATTTGATGTTGGATGGAAATGCTCTGTCAAAGGAGGAAGAAACTTGATTTGAATGAGAAGCATTTCCAAAATTGGATTATGCCTAAACGAAATAAAAATGACTGAGCATAAGGGTGTAATATGGTTGTATGGACAAAACTTAAGTTGTCCAAATTTAGTGAGCACAGCTATTTTTCAGTTCCTTTTGGGGTCCTTAATAGCCATCCTGCATTTTTGTGAGTCTTTTTGTAATATCTTAGAATATTTCCTTTAAAAAAATTATCGAAATAAAATTCGTGACACCACCATAATATTTAACATTGAAACTTATTTATTGAAAAATCTCATTGAAGTGGCGTGTACTTTTCTTTCAGTGTATTTTTTTTCAGAAAGCCCGTCCAATTTCCTACAAGTTTGTCTTTGACCACTTTTTGATACGATGTAATGGCTTTGAGGTACAGTAATTTTTAAATAACAAAATACAAAAATATTTAAATCACTTATGCCCTTCTCAAATGGCATTCTCGATTTTTTGCACTGCCCCGGTTTTGATTCTTTCAGCTGTTTTGGTTAAGCACGGCCCACTGCTTAACTGAAGCACAGAGCTTATGGGATTTTGGCTATATGGGAGACATTGGCTATAATCGTATGAAAAATCATACTGACATCAAACATTTTTAGTGTTTTGAAATCGAGATGATATCAGCTATCGTTTGCAGTTTTAATTACATAAAAATACAAAATATTCACAAAAATACGTATTTTTCCTGTATTTTGAAAAAAATATTGTTATTGCAATGTGGGTTTCAAATGATCGGGATATTTTCATACATTACGGATGTTATAAGAAATTTTTTGAAAATACTAAAATTTTTCACAAAACTACGTATTTTTTAATAAATACTCAAAATTATATTTTTTCACAATATGGGTATCATATGATCGGATTTTTTTAAATATAATTCGAATGTAATAGCAACAATTTTTGAAAATACTTAAAAAATTAAAAAATGTTGTTTTGAAAACACTCACAATTTTCACAAAACAACGTTTTAAAAAAATTATTCTCAAAATTTTAGTTTTTTACAATGTAGGTATCAAACGTTCGAGATATTTTCATAAATTATGAAAGTTATATCATTTTTTTTAAATACTTAAATTATTCACAAACCTACGTATTTTTTGAAAAAATGCTGAATATTTTCTCACAATATGTGTATCAAATGATAGGATTTTTTTTATGTAATTCGAATATAATATACTAAAATAAAATTCAAAACTACGTATTTGAAAAAATACTCATAGTTTCAGTTTTTTTCCATTCGGGATTTTTTCATACATTTCGATCTAAGTAACATTTTTTTTTAAATATTTAAAATTATCACATAACTACGAATTTTGGAAAAGAACAATTAAAATTTCAGTTTTTTACAATATAGATATCAAACGATCTGGATTTTATCATGCATTTTGAATGTTGTAACACCATTTTTTTGTGGAAAATTCTCAAAATTTTGGAAAATTGCTCAAAATTTCAGTTTTTCACAATATGGGTATCAAATGATCGAGATATTTTAATAAATTTCGAAACAACATTTATTTTTGGAAAAAAACTCAAAATTTTCACAAAACTATTTTCTAGAAAATACTTAAAATTTCAAAGGTTAAAAATTTATTACTTTCGAAATGTTTGAAAAACCTCTAATCATTTGCTACCCAACTGAAATTTGTTTTATTTTTTAAAAAAATCGTAGTTTTGTGAAAATTTTGAGTTTTTTTTTTCTAAAAAGGTTTTTTATTACATTACAAATGTATGGAAAAGTCCCGTTTATTTGATACCCATATTGCAAAAAAATTAAATTTGGAGTATTCTTTCAAAAATACGCAGTATTGTGAACATTTTAAATATTTTAAAAAATCTTGTTATTACATTCGAAATGTATGAAAAAATCCCAATCATTTAATAGCAGCATTGCAAAGAACTGAAAATTTGAGTAATTTTTCGGAAATACCTAGTTTTGTGTAAATTTTCAGTATTTTCAAAAAATGTATGAAATTTGAAATGTCTGAAAAACCACGATCATGTGTACCCATATTGCAGTAACAAATATTCATTTACAATTTTCACAAAACAACGTATTTAAAACAAATATTAGGAATTTTAGTTTTTTACAATGAAGATATCAAACGTTCGGGACATTTTCATACATTACAAAAGTTATATCACAATTTTTTGAAAATACTCTTATTATTCACAAAACTACGTATTTATGAAAAAATACTAAAAATTTTGTTTTTTCACAATATGTGTACCAAATGATCGGATTATTTTCATATATTTCGAATGAAATAACATATTTTTTTGAAAATACTAAAAAAAATCGCAAAACTACGTATTTGATTTGAAAAAATATTAAAAGTTTCAGTTTTTTTACAATTTGGGTTTCAGTTGGGAGTGATTGATTGGGGTCTTTTTTTATAAATTTCGATTAAAGTAAAAGTAAGTGCCGAGCTTCCGTGGCCGAGAGGTTACGGGTTTCGCCTTGTAAGCGGAAGGTGATGGGTTGGATTCCTGTCTGGCTCGGCAAAGTCAGATCCCTTAAAAGAGTAATTCTCCTCAATGGGAATACTGACCGGTAGGGGATGGGTTTCGACTAGCGGCGTGCTGAGTTTCCAATCCAGAGGTCGTGAGTTCGATTCTCGTACCGGGATGATGAAGTTTTAAACATTTTTTGAAAATACTTAAAATTTTCACCAAACTACGTATTTTCGAACAAAAACACTCAAGATTTAAGTTTTTAACAATATAGATATCAAACTATCTGAATTTTTTCATGCATTTCAAAAGTTGTAACATATTTTTTTTTGAAAATACTCAAATTTTTCACAAAACTAGGTATTTTTGAAAAAATGCTCTAAATTTCAATTTTTCACAATATAATTATCAAATGATCGAGATATTTTAATGAATTTCTAAACAACATTTATTTAAAAAAAAAAAACTCAAAATTTTCACAAATTTTTTTCTAGAAAATACTTAACATTTCAAATGTAGAGGGTTAATTGACCTAACTGATGTTACTTGTCATTTTTCACCAAGCGCAATTCTTTTCCTTGATCTCACTAAATTAAGACTGTTATAAAAACCTATTAATGTCCCCCATAAGCGTTGCCCTAAATCATCTCACCACACCCTTTCCTAAACCAGAGCTTGGCAGGTCGCCTCCTCCTTGGTCGTGGACACACGCAAACTTCCGGTTTGAACGCACAACCATAAAGCCGAAATTCATTACCCGCCGTCGTCGTTGTTCCGCCGAAGAACCGGAACGATGGGTTCCAGCGAGCACGCATCGCGATGGCCACTTGCGAAGCCCATAAACGATCGCGTAAAATCTGCTCTTTCGCGCTGCCGCGACGAATCGAAATGACGGAAATTTTTAATTGTTTTTTTTAAACGTGAGTTTTTTTTAATCTTTTTTTCATGTAAGTTTCCTTTTTGAACAGTTCTGTGTTTGTTTCTGAATTTCGGCTTGAAATTGAAAGAAGAAAATTAAAGCGTTTTTATAAATAAAATAGAATCAAACTTTTTTCCGTGCAGCCACACCCTTTCCAACCCTTGGGAAACGGTTGGGGTCGGTTTCGGTAATAAACCCCTCGAGCGTTATTCCGCGAGCTTTTCATTGTCAATTTGAGCGCAAATGACAATAAAAATGGCAAAACGGTTCATGCACCCGCAGAAATGAGCACACCCCCCTCAATCGGGTTGTGAAGGAAGGGGAGAAAAGTGTCCTTTGGCATCGTTTTGGCGAAATTGACCCTTGATTTTCAATTAAAGTTTGGCAAATAATATCAAGACAGTAATTTTTCAAATTCGTCCAAAATTCAAGAAAAATTTGAAAACAACACAGATACACCCAAAGGAAAAATATATCCCAAAATCTGCAACATTGGATTTGCTGCAGAAAATGTCATATTTTATAACATTTTTTGCAGCAAGCCCGTAGATCATTTTTGCCCGCGTGTAAAAATTTCAGCGATCTGCAGTTCTCACCAACACATATAAAGCTGGCCCGTCCCCGAGCAACACTCCAAAGAGAAGCATATGTTGGTGCTCTTTCACTCACTTTTCATCAAGCGTCCATGGCGCGGTGGTAGCGTGTCGGATCAATAAACAAGAAGTGGTTCAATCCTCGTTCTACTAAGTGTTTTTTTTTGTGAAATACAACCAAAAAGCCGTCGGTAATGTCGATAATTGTCGGTAACGGGCAAAAATGTCATATTCCTATATCGCAAAAAATGCATGAGGACAGATTTCATGCAGATTCTGATATACTTTCATGCCGCCATGCATCACAATCATGCGACTGCCAGTTGGGTGTATAAATTAACAAACGAAGTTTCCAATCTAGGAATGGCAGCTGAGGGTTAACCATCTGGATGCAGCCACCGGAGGTCATAGGGACACGGCCATTTGACCATGATGTCCGCCACAGGGCTCTTCGTCGGTGGTCCAAGCGGAGCTCAATTTGATGGGGGAATAATTAGGTGAGGTGCGAATTAATTATTCAATTGCACTCGCGAAGCGGGTGAGGAGTCTGCAAAAAACGTGTCGTAAATTCAGCCGTTGATTGCTGTCGTCATCCTTGATGTGCTAATAAAAGGTAAATTTGGCTGTCATTTTGAAAGGAGAACATTGACTGGTTTAAAATGTTTTATTTTTATTTAGCGTAGAATTGTTGTTTCGTATTATTTAATAAACTGAGTAATTCTGTTCAGTTCCTTTTGGGGTCCAAAACAACTCCTTAAAGTTTGGGAACGATCGGTTTAGTCCTCATTTTGCGCAAAGTGATTCAAATTTCTATGGGAATTTGAACGGGTTTTTTTTTGGGATTTTGATTTCTATTGAATTCACTTTTCTCGCTAATTGAAACCAGTCTCGTATTCGGCTGCTCTAAATGGTGTTCTACAACTTTCCCGGAGAAAGTATGGTGCTAGCTTGCCCCTGAAAAAGGTACAGCGCCATCATAGCTGGTCTAAAACGTGGTATTTTGCTCTAAAATCACGTTTTAAACCAGTTTTGACAACCAAATTACACCCTAATGCCCTGTGTCAAAAGACGTTATTTTGAATCTTGACTTTTTTTCCATGCAAGGTTCCATACAAAAAATCTGTATCCTGCAAAAAAAAAATCTGAGTTGGTGTTTTTCTTATGATATTTTTGGCAATGTGAAGCTTTAAAAAAATAGGTTCAAAAAAGAATCCTGATTTTATTATATGACTTTTCAGCATCAAAAAGTGAGTTCACCAAAAACGATTTTTTTTTATTCGATTTAGTACGCATTATTGCGATGGATTTTTTGCTGGTACAAAACCTGATATCTTCTGGAAAAAATAGTAAATATTGTTGAACAAGAGCAGGGAGCACCGTTACCATTTTAAGGAGACATATTTGCAAAAATAGATGAGTTTTATTGCAATTTAAATAATAGTTTATGCAACAAGTTTGCAAAAAGAAGATTTTTTCAGCACGAAAAAAATCAAGTTTTGCAACGAGTTGCTTACAAAAATTTTTGCAATTCCGAAAAACACTGTTTAAATAGAATTTTATGTCAAACATTCATGTGTTTAGTAAATTCACCGTTCAAAACAAAAAAAAATCAAAAATGTTTCTTTTCGATAATAGTGTTGAAAAATTGAACTTTTCAGCACCCATTTCAGCATTGCTATTGAAAGGTATTTATTTTTCATTTTGTTAATTTAGGTAAGGAGAAGCAGGCCTTTTCGTTTCTCCAACAGGACAGGAAAAGTTGACAGTTTCACAGCGGAATTGCAAAAAAATACTTTGTGCAATTCCGTCGAGAAACTACTAACTTTTCCTGTCATTCTTGAACGACGAAATAGCCTACTTTTCTGTACCAAAAATAACAGAATCGAATAGCAACACTTTTCAGCACTTGTCTCGAAAAAAAACACTTTTCAACATTTTTTTGATTTAAACGATTTATTGACAAAATACATGAAAATTTGACATAAAATTTCACTCAGTGTGTGTTTTTTGGAATTGCAAAAAATGTTGTATGGAACTTGTTGCAAAACTTGATTTTCTCAGCACTCTTCGTATTTATCCAACTCGGTGAACCTCGTTGGATAAATGTACGACTCGTGCTGAAAAAATCTTCTTTTTGCAACTTGTTGCATTAACTAATATTACAAAGGATAATCACTACTGCAAAACTTTATTTTCGACGAGTTTAAACAAAATTCCTTAAATTTTCATGATTTGACCTGGCTGATAGGACTGCTAGTTGCTGCGATAGAGCTTTTAAAATTTAAATTTTATTAAAAAACTCGTTTTTTCTCAGTATTACCTAACATGCTCTCATTTTATAATTTGCGTTAGAGAAAAAACGAATGATTCGATTTTTAATGCACGAATATCTTCTTTAAAATTGTCTGCCGATTTCAATAGACAAAAATATCAAAATTTAAAATTATCGTTCAACATTTAAAAAAATCAAAATGGGTGTCTTCACCTCTTAAAAAAGGCTGCTACTCATGAATCTTAGAAATTCAAATTGTAGAAAAGCGAATAAAATTCACAATGTTCTCGAAATATCAAGAGTTTGAAAATTTGGGTTGGAAATCGTCATTTTCTGCAAGTTTCAAATTTTATTAGGAAGTATTTCGATAGCTCAATCAAAAAAATTATAAAGCCAGGGTCGCAAATAGTGGTAGGAGGAAAGGGGGTAATATGCATCCCGGGGCAAAATACACCCCCTGCTTTTCTCGGTATTGGGAAGAAATTTTCCAGGGAAAAAAAATCATGGAAATTGAAAGCTTAACATTGCAAAACCATGCTGGAAAATTGTGAGCATCGTACGATAAAAATAGCTTAAATTATTGGCAAAACATTCAAATGATGTGTTTTGATCTAATTATCATTTCAATATGACTTTTGGATGATATAAAAAGCATTAATTGATATTGTAAGTGTTGGTTTATATAGTTATTGCCAAAATCTTCATTATTCTATAGATATATTAGTACAAAAACATAAAAAAATGTATTTTTAATTGAGTTTTTTGGAAAAAGCGTGGTGAGGCAAAATGTGATGCTTTATTGTAAAAACAGCGGTGTCATCGGTGACTAGTGAAAACTGCTTTTACCCGGTGCATTTTGTCCTATTGTTGTGGTGCATTTTGCCCCGTTGTTGCAGTGCATTTTTCCACATTGTTGTGGTGCATATTGCCCCGCATGATTGTTTGAAATGAATCAAAAATGTTTTTAGAAATTTGCTGTTTTTAAACAATTTAGAGGGTTTTCATTTTTTTTCACATGTATGACGAAGAATAATAGTTGTTTTAGAACATCTAACAAAATTCTTCCACAGAAATGCTGTTATGGTTGAGAAATCACAGTTTTCCCTTGGGGGGGTGCATTTTACCCTCTCTCCCCCTACTGGGCCTTTATTAATGTTAAAGCTGCCTTAAAAATTTTAAATATGTTTTTTGGAGTTTTTGTTAAATTTTGCGATATTTTCAAAAAAAAAAAATCGTACGCGTACTAAAGTTATTGTCACATAACAATTCAAAACAGCGTTGATACAGTAAAACCCTCGTTTTTTCTGTGTAATTTTGTTTCAGAGAAATCAAAGCAAAGTTCATAACTTTAACAGGTAAACAAGTTACGTTATCATCAGAAAACAATTTTTAAGTAGATATATTTCGAACGATGCACGATATCGAAATATTTGTAAAATATTTTTTGTTTGCAAATTTATATTACCGTCAACTGGGGCGAATCGGTACACATGGGGCAAATTGGGACAGCAGTTTAAACCATGTAGTATCAAATGGCACTGAATTTAAGTTCCTTCAAGTTGTGGCTATTTTACTTTTAATTGAATTGTTTCTTTTTTGAGGATTTTGATTGAAATTGATTTTTTCATAAATGAGTAAGCAAAAATTATTTTTTTTTCAGAACAATTTTGCAATGATAATGTTTTGCTGGAAATAAATACTCAAAAAAGCATATTAAAGATGAAAATAAATATAAAGATGAAGTTGAAATTAAGATCGCTCCAAATATTTTTGAAATATTTAAAACTGTTTCATAATTAGTCGAGAAATCAAACAGAATAGTTTTTTTTCCAACAAATTCAATAATTTTATAGTAATTTGAAGGATGACGAATTAAAAGCTATCAAATATTTATTTAACTTATTTATGAAAAAACGATGGGGAAACTCTCATTTTTACATTTTAAACTATTTATTATTATTTTATGAAACTTACACCATAGAAGTATAATTTTGGATGTTCCGCACAACTTTACCCAAAACAGTATGGTGCTAAAGTGATTCTCAAAAATGATCAATCAAATCAAACCGTCCACATTAACGACCCCCGGGTCTTTTGTGGTCTCTATTGCAAGTTTCTGCTCGAACCTAGGAGTCCGAAGGCTTGAATGGGGAGAGCACCCAAACCTCTTTTACTCCAAGGAACCTTCCACCCCAGTGTTTGAACTGACGACCTTTGGATTGTGAGTCCAACCGCCGCCAGCGATTCCACCGGAGTAGGCTTGGTTTGGTGTGTTGTTTGTACTTATGGCATGGAGACGACTCCTACACCTGGAATGACTTACCGGCCTAACAACCAAGGCCGGGACCGACATTTTACTTCCTCATCCGATGGAAGGTTGCAGCAGCTGGGAATCGAACCCAGAATCATCCGCTTAAAAAACTAGTGAAAAAAGCAAAGCAAAAACATCGTTTTGCTTGCACTTAGGATGCATCCTACTTTGAGTCTTTGTTAACAAAAAAAAAGTTTCAGAACACATTACTTAGTTTTGTTGTAAAAAACTTCCATGAAAACCAATAGTTTTCTACAGTTTATGCTTTCACTGTCTAAAGAAGGCCCTTAACTGTCTTGCGGAAAGTTGATCGAGACATCCATGACTGTACATTTACGGTGTTAGTTTGAAAAAATAATAAAATGTAAACTTCTTACAATCCAATCCAAGCTTTGATAATAAATTTTAATTTTGTAACATGCCTAATAGTGCCCCATTTAACCAAAAATGCACTTATAAAGGTTATGCAATGATAAAATAAAATGATAACACTTTTTTGCCTTATTATTAAATGATGAAGAAGAGAGGGGAAACAAAAACCGGAGTTGAAATTTATCGTGGCCTAAATCAGATTAAATTTGATTTGATTTTGATTTTCAACTGTCACAATATTAGTACCGCATCGTAGATTTACAATTTTTACCATAAATTGAAGGTTTTCATAATGTCAAATCACATTTGCTTCTGGTTAACCAGTTAAAACTGAAATTAAAATTCGCACATCCAACATCTAGCTGCCATTTTCTGGAGTTTTTCGCTCATTCCGGTGACCTCGACGAGCACTCGCCGTGGTAACGAACACCGTATACTAGCTAGCTGCTAGCTATTGACCGCATCAAGTGGCTGTCCAAATCTGAACAGTTTCCATCGAAATCCAAGTTTCAACCTGTGCCCAGGTGAAATATCCTCGTTGTTACGTTGGACCGGACGAAACGGGTTTGCCCGATGTAAATTAGACGGTTTTGGTTGCGCATATATTCGAGCACGGAGTACGGAGGAATTCTAGAAAATGGGCACCGTGTATGTGCGGTTGAGCTCGACTGGTAAAGTGCCACTTTCGATGCTTTTCCAGCTCAGCTCAGAGTCAATTGCCGTGGTCCGGTGTCCGGTATTACATGTCCAATTGGAAGAAATCTCACGCCGAGCTTAGGTAAAGGGGGAATAATTTAAAGTTTTGGCGTGACCCATCAACGATAGCTGGACATGGGCCTCGAATCCGTTCACAACATTGCCCACTTGTGGTTACTGCCACAGTCTGCTGAAACGGATCCACCAATCTCGCTAGGGAATGGTTCCAGAAGATAAACACTTGTCCGGGTGGTTTCAGGCTGGACAATCTGTTTGGAAGGTTATTGCGAGTTCCGACTTTGGCTTTATTTGGACAGTGTGCTAAGCTTGCTGGTTCGGACCATTGAATGGGCCTTCCAAAGCCACATCAGTCATAACGATTCTTCGGATAATGCGATTCTGGAAGTGTTGTCCGGTTTTTCAATTTCAAATTATATATATTTATATATAAAAACAATTATATATAAAACGAAATATCAGGCAGGCTTCTGTAAAAGATAGCAAGATTTTGGGCATTCTCTCCATGGCGTCAACCATAGATTCGCACAAAAATCTATTTATTTCAAAAGTTTAAAAGGTGATTTCACATGTCTCTAAATATTACATCCCAGGCAGACGGTTATAACAAAATTCATGCCATTTTAATAACAAATACTGTTAAAATAACAAAAATTGTTATGGAATCTTCTTGAAGAATCCATTTTTGCATAATGGTATAATAACATTTTATAATATCATAATAAAATTTGTTATTGGTCTGATATTGGTTGAAATCCAAAACAACTTTGGAATAACATTTCTTGTTATGGAAGAATATCTCCAAATGTGATTGGGATGATCGGATTAGTTGTTAAAATAACAAAAAATAATAACAAAGATTTGTTCGAAGAATAGCTAAAAATGTTATTAGTCTGTTATTACAATAACAATCCAATAACAAAAAGTTCATAACGACGAGTAACAAATCTTGTTATAAATAACATGTAATGTTATTAGCCTAGTATTTTCAAATAACAAAAAATGTTATTCCCAAGTTATTTCCGTCTGCTCGGGATAAGTTGACAAATCAACTCAAATGCCATCCCATTATTATAAATCGTTGGTTAGGTAAAGAGCTTCCCAACGAATCTAACAGTTTGAATGATTTTATTAAACTTAAATGGTGTACAGTCCAGCCTCGATTATCCGAAGACCTCGGAAAAATTTCACTTCGAATAATCGAAACTTCGGATAATCGACCCACGAAAATTTTTTTTTTCGCTGTCTTATGTTTGATTGTTGAGCTAAAGAGATTTACATTTTTTTTAATTCAAGATGGCGCCCAATATGGCGGTGACGAAATATTGAAAAAAAATTTTCATGTTTTAAGCAATCAACTATTCAAATTTGACTAAAATGGGTTCGCAGAACTCGAATTTGATGTTTAAAACAAGAAATAGAAAAAAAACGAAAAAAAAATTGTTGGTGATTCGATTATCCGAAGTCCAATACAAACCTTCGGATAATCGAACTTCGGATATTCGAAACCTCGGATAATCGAGGCTTCAGATAATCGAATCTGGACTGTACGTGCTTTGTGAGTACCTACGCTGGATTCATAAAAATTACGATTGTTTATTTAACTTTTCTTCACAATAATTCAGTTTCCAAAAATTCGTATTCTTTTATTTTTCGAAAATGTTCGACATGTTTTAGGTGACAAAATTTCGCAAATTTTGGGCCTTAGTGAAGTACAGACAAAAAATGCCACCGAGTTGTGCTCTTTGAAAAAATAAAACCTTAAAAAACAATTATTTCGGTTTTTATTGTCAAATTCAACATGAGATCGAAATGAACTTGATTTTTTTTTTAAAAAGGTAAAAAAAAAATAGTTGTATCTCGACCTTACAAAGAGCTAAAAAATATAAAATAAGCATTTTTCTAGTGTCAT
The DNA here is from genome assembly GCF_015732765.1 of Culex quinquefasciatus. Classification (NCBI taxonomy): domain Eukaryota; kingdom Metazoa; phylum Arthropoda; class Insecta; order Diptera; family Culicidae; genus Culex; species Culex quinquefasciatus. Next base: position 39,342,922 of record NC_051863.1, read on the forward strand.
CCAATTTAACTTGATTTGTTGACGATAGCTTCAATATTTAGAAAACGATACATTTATACATTTTCCTTTTTTCTGAAACAAAAGGTTTAAAATTTAGCTGATGTTTAATTTTTGACATTTTCAAATAAAAGTATAGAACTCTGATTTTTTTAATGGAAATATTGGATATTTCAAAATTGTTTCACTTTTTAACTTTAAAGCTATCGTCTCATAACAAATGAAGTCTTTTTGGATGGCACTTAGAAAAACCTAATTTAATCAAAATTATTGGACAAAGCTGAAAATTATTTTTAAAAGATCATCAATTTTGTCCTAAATTAGACTTAAATTTGCTTTGACCTCAAAATAATTCTTAATCTAGAAAAATCTTACCTTAGGATGCAAATGTTCCTTTCTTCTCCTTTTTGGGTGATGTAGGATTTCAAATTATTTTTGGAATATTTTTCAACTGGTAACTGGATCATCAAAGTCTAGTTTTTCTTGATAAAATCAGATTTAAAGTATTCAAATTTTATTTTCACGTCAGATTTGCCATCACTTAGGTTGCTGCTGTAGTTTTAAAGAAAAAAATATCAAAGTTTTTATTTAGTAAACTAAGCTTCATATTTTATAAGATTTTTTTTACAGTAATACCCAAAAATACCCATAAATTTGGAGATATTTTCAGATTATGTTTCAAAAAGACAAAAAAATATTTAATATTTACAAATTATTTTTTTTCATTTCCAGGTCAATCGTCCAAAGAATCCAAAAATGCATTCCGTTTTTCGATTCAAATTCATTTCCTTTGTGAAAATCAAAACACTTTGAGAATATTTAAACAATGCTATTCATCAACATTTTCTTAACTTTTGATAACTAACTTTAGGAACTTTTCAAAATTTTATGAAAACTTCTTCTTGAAGTACTTTGAATATTTCCATACACTGAAAAAAAATCATGGTAATATTACACCTGAGAAGGGGTACATCTTTTATGCCAAAAAAAAAAAATGTGTAATTTTACCTCTGAAAATGTGTAATTTTACCACTATTTTGGTGTAATGTCGCTTTTCAGTCTAAATTGAGGTAAAATTACATCATAAAAGAGGTAATATCCAACCTTTCAAAATTACACCTTCCAAATTTACACAATTTTTTGCTGTGTACCATGATTCCAAACCATCCAGTATGTATTTAATTTATATTCTTCATTTTACGGAAAAATCTCAAGCTAATCAAAGTCACCCCGGTTTACGGTACAGCTTTTAAAGGAACGTTGTCAAAATATTATCAGGGAAATGAAATGGTGCAAGCCACCACCATAAGATCAATTTAAATATTCTACAGAAAACTTGACGAGCTGGCAACACTGCTTCCGGATCATTTTGTTGACAACAACTTCTGCCGACCAAAGTAATCCCCGTTCGTCGTGATTGGATGGTCGCCGCCATTGAACCAGCTCAGCTAGCGCACAGACCTACACAGACAATACACCAAGACCACACCAGAGACCCTCTCCCCTCCAGTCCGGGTTGGCAAATCTTTCATCCTCGAGACAGTCACTGCGCTGATCTTTGAAGAGTTGATGCAAGCAGAGTGCCCAGATCGATGAATCCTTCCGGATCCGATTACGGGCTGGCAGGAAGAGGAGGTAGCGGGCAACAGCAACCGGAAAAGTGCTATTATGTGTGTGTGTGTGTGTGTGTCTATTTGCTGTTCTTGTTGTAGCAGCAGCATCGCCAACCGAACAAGATAGAACATGCCCAAATAATGGCTTCTAGCTTAGAGCTTTGACGCTTCGTGCAATCAAATCGAATTGCATTCGGACGAGTGCTTCAAATGTTTTCCTCCCGATCAAAGTGACTTTCCAGTAATTTGATTTACACACTGCTCGACAAGAGATTTTGTCTTGTTCTTGCCGTGTTTGAGGAAGAGCAAGAATTGCAGCCTCAACGCACACAAAGACACACACATATCGAGACGCTCGGGTCGGTCTTGGTACAGTTAAACGCTGATTTTTTTTTTAAATTTTGTAGGTTTGTTTTATGACATTTTGTAAACTGTAAAATGTAAACACTCAGAAATATTATACCGAAAAAACGAAAAAAAAAAAAAAAATCACAAAACAAACCATTGTCAAACCACTGACATTGAACTGTGCAATGCATGCTTCGAATTCGAGCTGTTTACTTCCAAACTTGACGATGGTCGTCGGGCCAAACCTTTGACAGTGGCTCTGGACTGGCTGCTGCTTGTAACATGACTAAGAATTGGTAAACAATAATACTCCCCCAAGTGCGGTGCTGTCCCCCAGCTGCTGATGGTGGTGGTGTTTCGTGATGTCAACAGGGCACTTTTGTTAGGGGAAGAACAAATTGAATTTTTTGAAGTTGGTTGTATTTGTGCTGAAGTCGATTGCAGGAGCAATGATTGCATTACTATTTTCCAGTTACATTAAATAGAAAACCTCTAGAAGTAATATAGAGCTGACCGATATTTGTAACAGTCTGAGTTACAATGTTATGATTTATCAATTCTGTTATTTTTTTTTGTTACAAACTTCTGCTCGGGTTAGTTGTTAAAATAACAAAAAAAAACCGATTTAATCCCACCAGGGGTGAGATAGAGCCTTTCTTACTAAAGAATATAACTTCTCTCAATTCACAACATCGACTTGATACAAACAATCTTATGATGAAAGCAAGGTATTATTAATGATGTGTTTTCTAAAAGAAATTGAAAACGCAATTTTCACCTATCGAATATTTATAATCGTACAAATTCTTAGCTTCCAATGCGCAAGTGAAGACACACACCGCGGTTTTGGTTTTCTAGTTTTGGTACGAGCCCAAAAACCGAACAAAGCAGGCGCAAAGCAAAACCGAGTTAACCGCACAGTGGGAAGCTTGCCATTCAGCGTCTACGAAAGTGACAGAGTCAGAGATAGATATTTTTACAACCGCACCACTACACACTCAATCGCAATACCTTAGGTAGATAGCCATTGGCGTCGCGAGCATTGAAAACTTTGAAAACGATATAAAGCTTAGAAGCTTCGAAAGCTCCTATTGGAATCCAATGAACTCCGTTAAATAAAACGACACGACAAATGAAGCCTACTTAAAGGCGATTTTAGGAGCACACGGGAAACAAATTGATTGTACCCGGATGAATGTCCTATGTCAAAAAAGTTTCTGCATAAACATTGGACAGTTATGCAAAAACGGACAGAGCAAAAGAAACCGAAAAGCTACGATATCTTACATGATGAAGGAAACATCGGTAGACAAGCTACTACGAACGAGTATAAGTCGAGCCGAAACATATGCGCCAGCATTCTCGCGCCAGTATTCGAAGCTCAACTTGAAAACTTGTCGACTTGGCGACGAAGCGTCGAAAATCAATGCAGTGTGATTTTTTAGCGATTTTTCGGTTTAAAATTCATGCTGAATCGACATATTTACGAAGCTGGAAATGACGTCCTGGCTTAAAGTAAAACCTATACCTTTCTTTAGTAAGAAAGGCAAAAAATAAATAATATCAAAGATTTGTTTGAAGAATAACTTAAACTGTTGTAAGTTTGTTTTTACAATAACAATCGAATATCATAACGTCGAATATCAAATCTTGCTGTACATATCATTAAATATTATTGGCCTAGTATTTTCAAAAATCAAAAATTGTTATTCCAAAGTTTTTTATGTCTATTCGGGTGTCTTTGAATTCCCATCTTTGTTTTATTTTTCATGAATTGAGAGAAAAAGGTCTATGAAATCATCTAAGAAACATTGTAGATTGGTGATTTCGTTCCTGTGACACCGTCCCAAAAAAAACAATCAAATTATTGTTTTTTAAGTGTGGAGCAACTCTCTACGAAATCGGCCGATTTCGACCATTTTAATTTTTTGTATTTATTGAATTGGCTCAAACTTTGTGGGGGCCTTCCCTATGACCAAATAAGATATTTTGTGTGTGGTTGAATACAAGTCTCCATACAATTTTGGCAGCTGTCCATACAAAAATGGTACGTAAATATTCAAACAGCTGTATCTTCTGAGTGAATTTTCTGATCAATTTGGTGTCTTCGGCAAAGTTGTAGGTATTGTTGAGGACTTTTGAGAAAAAACAGGTACAAAATGCTAGTCTTGATTTAAAAATTTTCAAAATATTTTTTTCGATAAGATCGGAAAATTTCACGAATGTTTCATGTATTAACATTTAAAATCGGACCATTAGTTGCTAAGATATCGTCATTAGAAAATGGTGGGTTGATTTGGTGAGATTTAGACAACTTCAATTTTCGTGCTTCTTTTTCTTAAAGCGGCTCTATCTCAGCAACCCGAGGTCCAATCTTCAATGTCTTTTAGACAATTTTATAAAAAAAAATCTGAACTTTAAAAAAAAATATTTTAAGAAATGGTCACTCATGGTCACTATTTTTAAAAATCGAAAAACTGCAAATATTTCGCTAAAATCAAACTTTCGGTGGCTATATCTTGAAAACGGAGCCCTTTATCAAAAAACATGTAAAGTACTTTTCGATTGCAAATTAAATTTTGCATTAAAAAATAATGTCAAACTTGTTTTTGCATAAAACTTCAATTTTTTCCAAAAATCACTATTTTTTCAAAAATTCGTAACTCAGCGGCAGATTTATTGACCATATTTTTCTATGGCTCAAAAGTTGCGGATTTTTGTCCCCTAAAACATATAAAAAAATCTCGAAAATCAAAAAATACATATTTTGGGAAATTGAGTTTTAGTGAAAAAAAGTTGATAAAAAAATCTGCAATTTTTTTTCCGTGTACCTATTTTTTCTCAAAAGTCCTCAACAATACCTACAACTTTGCCGAATTGGTGTTGATCAGAAAATTCACTCAAAAGTTACAGCTGTTTGAATATTTACATACCATTTTTGTATGGACAGCAGCCAAAATTGTATGGAGACTTGTATGGGTGAACCAATGACACAAAATAGCTTATTTGGTCATAGGGAAGGCCCCTAAAAAGTTTGAGCCAAATCAAAAAATACAAATAAAATCCATTTCCGGTTTTGGTAGATAATTGCTCTGTGGTCTTAATAGCACTCAATTTTCAAACGCTGATAACCTGAACTAGGCCTGCCCAACGTCCAGCCCGCGACGGCTTTTCAAAATTGCACTGTTCATGAAATATTCAATAAAGTGTCTAAATTAAAAAAATAAGCTTGAGATCAAATTTTCACACATTGTAACAAAATGTAATTATGAACATATCTTTTTTTGCTATAGTAGTAACTTGTTGTTTACACAACATATTATTTGGCTTTTGATTTGGCTTTTAATTTTTAAATTATTTGTTTTTACAAGATCAAACATCATTTATGTTTGAATTCTTATTTGAATTCTTATAATTTCTATATTGATATTTCTTATAATTTCTATATTGATATATTCAATTTTTAAACAGAAAAATAGCGCAATAAAACAATATCATCCATTTCTTTAAAAAAATGAAATAAATGCAAAGATAAACCTGGATTGGTGTCAAAAATGTAAAAAAGACTCTAAATTTCAATTTCTAACAATTCAGAACATTTTTTTATGATACAGGTTTGAAAAGAAAACTTTAAAAAGCAAATTGATCATACTGAAAATTGAGACATTTTGAGTGAGTCTATTTTGCTTAAACTTCAATAGTTCATAGCAATTCAGAATAGCAAATTGCAATATCAATGCAGTTTTTTTTTAAATTTGGTGTGATTTTATTATCATTTTAAAATATTTTGTAAAATATATGATAAAAGGTGCACAACATCGGAAAATGTGATTTTGCAAACCATTTGAAAAAAAAATTAAAAAAATAAATTACAGGCCATGATTTCAACTGTTTAATTAAAAGAGTGTTTTTAAATGCATTATTCACATGTCCAGTTGTTTTGCAATAATAAGTTTCCAAAATTTCAAAGTATTAATGAAAATTTTATTTATGTGACAAAAAAAAAGTTTTTGCGGTACTGAACATAATTTCATATAAATACAAAATATTTTGATTAGACTTCTGTTTCCATTGACATTTTTCAGTTTTATGAAAACTTTGTTTTGCCCCCTGTTTTTTGAAATAAATTTTGATGGAGGGGGAGGGGGGGGGGGGGGTGACAAAAGTTTGAAAAATACTTGCAATGGCTCTATGTTAAAAAAAAGTAAGGTATTCCTGACCTAAACCCTAATATTTTTGATTTTTTTTAATTTTTGTCAACTCCTAAATCAAAAAGAGCTTAAATCCAGAATTGATTGCCTTAATTGAAAATACTGTTTTTAAAGAAATCCTACAATTTAAAAAAAGATTCAATTTTTGACATTGAAACCCCAAAACCATTAGGATTGAGATATCGGCGTTTGAAAATATCGTTTCTTTATATTTGAGGGGCTGAATCTCATAAACGAAAAATCCAGACATCAATATTTATAGACAATTTTATAAGAAATTTTCTCATCCTTGAAAAAAAGGGGGGAGGCATTTATGGGCTTAATTTAAAAGCAGAAAATAAAAAAAATTGAACTTCGAACTTACATTTTACATACATTTTTTTTTATAAGTTATGTTCTATTTACTTGTAATTTAAAATTTGCATAATAATTTTTTTTCATGATAATTTTTTTTTATTTGGTGGCTTTTTTGCCCGGATTTCACTGTGGCTCAAATGATGCTTTTTCAGTCCTTCAAAAAATATCAACAATATTCTTAATTTTAAATACATAAAACAATTTTGTGAATACAACTTCTTTATTACAAAAAGAAATTAAAGTAAAAACGTGTATTTTTGCCTACCTCCGCTTACTGCCGAAAGCCTTAAAAATCAATCAAAAATTAAGTTTTGATCTCGACTTAGAACGAAATTGAGAAAATGTATCTGATGGTATTTTTTAATTTTAATTTTGTATTTTTTTTATCCAGCAGAAGCTTTTTTGGTGCCTAGGCATACTAAAGAGGCCATTTTGCATGATTGGTTTGTTCATAGAATTTTCCATACAAATTTGGCAGCTGTTCATACAAAAATGATCTATGCATGTTCAAAAATGTATATCTTTTGAGGGAATTTTTTGATCGATTTGGTGGATTCGGCAAAGTTGTTGATATGGATAAGGACTACATTGGAAAAAATGATACACGGTAATTTTTGTTGGTGATTTTTATTTACACTTTTTGTAACTAAAACATGATTTGCAAAAAACATTTTTTTTTAATTTCTAATATGTTTTAGGAGACATCAAATGGCAACTTTTCAGAAATTTACAGAACGGGAAAAAAATCGTTGACCGAGTTATGAATTTTTGAATCAACTCAGATTTTTTCAAAAAATCGAAATATTTGTCGCAAAAATTTTTCAACTTCATTTTTTGAGGTAAAATCGAATTTGCAATCAAAAAGTAGCCATCTTTAGGTAAGTTTTTTGAAAACAGTCGCAGTTATTAATTTTTTTTAAATTAGTGTCCAAGTTTGCCTAGCTTTGATAATTTTTTTTTGAGAATTCTTTATATTTTACATTTTTGGACTTAGTTGATACGACCTTTAAATGCTGAAAAATTTCCATGCAAAGGTTTATAAACAGGAGAAATGAAGTTTACTAAGTCTCACTCAAACAACTCATTATTTTCTAATGTCGATATCTCAGCACCGAAAGGGGGTAATATGAAATGTTTGGCTTTTTTTAAATGTTAGTTTTGATTTAAAAAAATGAAAATATTGGTTTCGAAATTTTCCTAAAACTTCTTGAATGTATCATATTTTATCATTGAAAATCATTGAAAAAACATTGAAACATTGAAAAAGTTTAAGTGACAAAAAGAGAAATTAAAAAAACACCAAATTATTTTTTTTACCATGTAGCATTTTTTCAGTATAGCCCTTATCCATACCTACAACTTTGCCAAAGACACCACATCGATCAAAAAATGTCTCCAAAAGATACAGATTTTTGAATATTCACATTAGGGTGATCAAAATCAAGGTTTTTTTCGGGGCCCCCTGAAATTAAAAAGGGACTAGGGCAAATTCCAAATTTCACCTCATTCTGACCACGGGATCCCCTCCCTCTAGTCGCTAGAAGTTTGTATGGGACCACCCTAATATTCATGTTACATTATTGTATGGACAGCTGCCAAATATTGAAAAACGAATGATGCAAAATGGCTTCTTTGGGCATACCGAAAGCACCAAAAAAAAAAATTCATTCGTGATAAAAAAATAAATAAATTTAAAAAAGACCTATTTCGTAGAGAATTGCTCTAATGCTTAAATTTGATAGAGCTGTTTGCAATATTGAAACATGAAAGAATTTTTAATTTCAGCAAAAATGGACAAACATTTTTTTACTGCCCGAAAGTTTTGCTATTTTCGTATTATTTTTCAAAACCTCTGTTTTCAAACGACCATATCTTGGAAACAAAAAAACGTTAGAGCATAACTCAACTGCTATTTCTAAAGGAAACTGGACTCTGAATTTTATGACGCTTCAGATTTTCGATTGAAAAAACTTGGTTGCGTTTTTCGCGCAATAGAAAAACTTTGCATGGCATGTTCTCAACATACATCTGATTTAATTTTATTTTTAACGTCATCATCGTGTTTCTCTATGATTCTACATTAGATTCATCTTTTTCGTGTTGAGCAAATGGAAATTTTTGAGATAACGGGTTTTTAAGCAGTTGCAGAATTTACCAACCACGCACTTTCACAAACACTCCACAATTGAAACTTTGGACTCCCTCACCTGGTTAAGCCATTAAGCGAAATGTTATTTGCACAACATTATGACCTCATTAGTGCGCCAGACCGTGTGATTCCACGTGTGTGCGCGCCCGTTTCGGGGCAAAAATTTGGCTCAGCTCATAAATTGTGCGATACATTTTATCCACCCTGTTTTCCACCCGCACGAAAAGCATAAAATATCGCAAACAGGTGTCCGGTGGCGCGCGAAAAGCTATTTGTGCGCCCAATTTATTACACACAATGAATGCATTTTTTATCGCGTGCTGATTGTAAATATTATTACTATTAATTTCGAGTGGACGGGGCTAATTGAATAAACGATGGCGGAATCGGGCGGGCAGTAGAGATGAGCTTGTAGTTTTTGCTATTTGAAATTTTGTTTGATCTTCTAAAAGAAAATCCCCTTTTAAGCACAGTTTCCTGCACTTGGAAGATTTTTTTTTGTTTAAACAACAATGACAACCCTACCATCAATGCGTAATCGAATCAGATCGGCAAGTATGGCGTAAAAAGTCAATTGTCAAGTGTAAACACTCCCGATATTAATTACAAACGAGCCGATAAAAAAGGGTAAGCAAACATCCTCATTGCGATTCACTGTTATCACTTACACCTCATAAATAACATGTTGAATAGTGGGTCAGAAGTGTATCGAATTTATTAAATATAGAAGATTTTTTTTCATCTACTTGTTTCTGATTTATTCTGCGAAATATCTCGCAAAAACAAAGCCAGTCAAATCCACCTGCCTTCGCAACAACTACCCAGCATTAATCCCGTTTATGTAATAAGCATAAGCATAAGCATAAGCATAAGCATAGGTGCCCACCCGCAGTTGCTACTCCGTTATTGACCAGGACCTCCAGAAGTTACATCCACGAGCCGTGGAAGATAAGTGGGAGCTATCTTTCCTCGCTTCGCAACTTCTCAAAGGCCCCTATCATGCTGATCAATACCGGCGCCGGCCACGACCAGTGGTAGGGTCACGGGGAAGTGGATGGGAATGTTAGTCCGATACTTGAGTGATAGAGACCGCCCAATCGACTGCATCTCCGACAAAGTATCACATGAGTTTTGAGGGGGTTAGTAGATGGGTATGAGGTCAGGATTCACGAGTGGCAGTGATGTGACCATGAGCATTTTGTTTATCGGTTGAAAATTTTAAATCTTTGGCAGCCGGCTGCGGAAAGATAGACAATTGATCATTTAAAAAGTTTTTTTTTATCGAACGCGTGCCAGCCGAGCAGTAGTGCTATGGGCTGGACTTATCAGTATATTTTTACTTTTTCAATTTAGATAACGCGAGCAAATTTCAAAAATAGTAAATAAATGACGCTTTACTCTTCATCAAATCGATCGATGCCAGTTGGAATAAATTTTTACGATCATTTACGATGAAAATTCTCGCGAAAAAACAGGACTGCGCGTCCCCAGAAGCACTGCACTTATGATGTCCAATAAGTTATAATAACCACTCACCCAAGCACACAAACAGCGACATAAAAGAAATGAAAATAAGCATGCAAAAACAAGACAGCCCGTCCGCATGGTCAGCGCACTAATGATGCCATTATTTAATTATAATAACCACTCACCCAAGCACACAAACAGCGACATAAAAGAAATGAAAATAAGCATGCAAAAACAAGACAGCCCGTCCGCGTGGTCAGCGCACTAATGATGCCATTATTTAATTATAATAACCACTCACCCAAGCACACAAACAGCGACACAAAAGAAATGAAAATAAGCATGCAAAAACAAGACAGCGCGTCCGCGTGGTCAGCGCACTAATGATGCCATTATTTAATTATAATAACCACTCACCCAAGCACACAAACAGCGACATAAAAGAAATGAAAATAAGCATGCAAAAACAAGACAGCCCGTCCGCGTGGTCAGCGCACTAATGATGCCATTATTTAATTATAATAACCACTCACCCAAGCACACAAACAGCGACACAAAAGAAATGAAAATAAGCATGCAAAAACAAGACAGCGCGTCCGCGTGGTCAGCGCACTAATGATGCCATTATTAATTTATAATAACCACTCACCCAAGCACACAAACAGCGACATAAAGGAAATGAAAATAAGCATGCAAAAACAAGACAGCCCGTCCGCGTGGTCAGCGCACTAATGATGCCATTATTTAATTATAATAACCACTCACCCAAGCACACAAACAGCGACACAAAAGAAATGAAAATAAGCATGCAAAAACAAGACAGCGCGTCCGCGTGGTCAGCGCACTAATCATTAATCCCGTTTATGTAATTTTGGTTAACTCGCTTTCATTACAGTACACTTTTTTTCCAATGCGAATCAACATCGGCGCAAAAGTCAAACCGAAATGCCCGCAGCAATCAGCGTTGGAGCGTGAAAATTAATAAATTTAATTAAGTAACGAAATTGTGGAGCGCACAAAAATCGCTACCGGAAATCATGGCTGATTTATTTTATTCTGGATCCGGTGAACTTTTTTCTTGTTTTTTGTTTTCAAAATGGAAGAATTAACCTCGAAACATCAAACCGCAACGAGAGTTACGGGATGAATCCATTTGTGGCAGATGCAATTTGAGTGGGTTCTGCTGATTGGTTACGCTTTGCGCAACGGACTGGTTACGGAGCGTTGAGAACTGTAGATTTTTGTTGACAAACTTACAAGTGTTTACCGTCGTTCTTTTTCAGCAGAGCAAATGAAAAAAATCAGGAAATGTTTAATTTTTTAACATTTTTAACAATTTTACCATAAGTTGCCGAGACATTTCCATAACATCGGGAAAACAACATCGCCAGTGAAAGCAGCAGTGCTGGCGACGACGATCACTATGATGAACTTGCGGTAACCCTCCGGAGAAACGACGACCACCTCCAATTTTTGTTTTGGATACGTTGGCGAACGATGTTGACGAGTTGCTTGAGGGACTCTAATATTGTCTCAAAAATAGCAACACTTCAGTGCGAGTGATTACACACAAGCAGGGCTGCGAAGTTGGGTCATATTTCAAGCGACTCCAACTCCGACTCCGGCTTTCTGAGTTTAGTCGACTCCTACTTCGACTCCGGCTCCAGCTTTCAACAAATAGTTGGCTCTGACTCCGACTCCACATATTTTTCAATGTTTCAAAAGTTAGTTAACTTTTATTTTGAAAACATTGGTAGGTAAATGTAATTAAGTAAATACTCTCTAAGTGTCACGTTTTACACAAGGAAAAAAAGTTCTGATCACAAAATGGAAAAAAAAATTCTAGGTTACAAAGTTTATACAGAAATCAAAACATATTTGTAGGCATTTTCAGAAGACCAGTTAGTAAATTTGGATAAAAAAATAAAATAAAAAATGTTTAAAATGCATTTTACACAAGTTCACTTGTTTTGCAATCTTTAGTTTTTAAAAAATGTAAAATTTGACGAACACAGAAACTTTAGCGAAAAAAAATTTTTTTTGGGATAATAAGCATCGAATTTTTTTTTTAAATTCAAATCATTTTTAAATAAACTCAAACATGAGCAACTCTCTACGAAATCGGCCGATTTCGACCATTTTTATTTTTTGTATTTTTTAATTTGACTCAAACTTTGTGGGGGCCTTCCCTATGACCAAATATGCTATTTTGTATCATTGGTTCACCCATACAAGTCTCCATACAATTTTGGCAGCTGTCCATACAAAAATGTTATGTAAATATTCAAACAGCTGTAACTTTTGAGTGAATTTTCTGATCAATTTGGTGTCTTCCTCAAAGTTGTAGGTATTGTTGAGGACTATTGAGAAAAAAAATAGGTACACGGAAAAAAAATTGAGGATTTTTTTATCAACTTTTTTTTCACTAAAACTCAATTTCCCAAAATACGTATTTTTTGATTTTCGAGATTTTTTGATATGTTTTACGGGACAAAACCCGGCAACTTTTGAGCCCTAGAGAAACATGGTCAAAAAATCTGCCGCCGAGTTATGAATTTTTGAAAAAATAGTGAAAAAATAGTTCCGTGCCGTACTCAAACACTCAGGAGCCCAGAGCGGCGAAGTCCTTGTAGATAGAAAGGAAGACACTAGTGGTTGGTACTAGCAATAGTGACCGACAGTTATAAAGTCAACTTCGTTTTTTTATTTCTATCATTTTTCTTAGCAAATCTAGAAGGATTTCTTCTAACATTTCCTTTTCTTGCCAAATCCATTGTTAGGATATCCATTTTTTTTGTTTGTGCAACCAACCAAACGGGATCAAGCGGCCTCTTCTAACAAATTGAGTTGTTTCCATGTATTTTTAGATCTACATTCTATACATGCAAATAACTCGCATAGGCATTTGGATGGTGTCAGCTCTGCCGAGCTTCGGTGACTTATTTCTACGCTGGCTAGACGAGCGCGAGGTGCTTCAGCTTTATCGACAAGCCCCGCCCTGAAGGACGTTTGAACCAATCGGATTCAAACGTTATTTAGAACTTCCGAACCCTTGTCAAATGGAAAAGGACCCAGCGCGTATATAGTTGATAGTAAAAATATTCTTAATTCCAGTTAAAGCTCACCTAGCCGTGATGGTCTAGTGGTCAGCATTTTTGCTTACCAATCTAAAGGACGGAGAATCGAATCACGACTCGAGCGACCTTGGTGTTTCGTTCATGTTCAGAGTTTCAAGATTTATATTTCCTATACCTTCTCATTGGGAGTAGATGGGAATCGAACCCAGGACCATTCGCTTACAAAGCGAACACCGTAACTAGTCAGCCTCGGCCGCTCCTCCATTGTTAGGATTTCCAATTACATCAAAATGATGTATAGTACTAATCATAATTAAAAGGAACTCCAAAACTCTATTAGGTTATGAGTAATTCTCTACCAATTCACACGAAATCGGGAAAAGTTGCCCCGACCCCTCTTCGATTTGCGTGAAACTTTGTCCTAAGGGGTAACTTTTGTTCCTGATCACGAATCCAAGGTCCGTTTTTTGATATCTCGTGACGGAGGGGCGGTACGACCCCTTCCATTTTTGAACATGCGAAAAAAGAGGTGCAGCCTGAAACGGTGATGAGATAGAAATTTGGTGTCAAAGGGGCTTTTATGTAAAATTAGACGCCCGATGGCGTACTCAGAATTCCGGAAAAACGAATTTTTCATCGAAAAAACACTAAAAATGTTTTAAAAATTCTCCCATTTTCCGTTACTCGACTGTAAAATTTTTTGGAACATGTCATTTTATGGGAAATTTAATGTTCTTTTCGAATCTTCATTGACCCAGAAGGGTCATTTTGCCTTCCTCACTGAGGTAAGGCTATAATCCTGCTCGAAAAATGAACTTTTGAAAAACAGCTCGTAAACCTATATTCATGTATACCTATCGACTCAGAATCGAAAACTGAACAAATGTCTGTGTGTGTGTATATGTGTGTGTATGTGTGTGCGTATTCCCCTTGGTGCTCAAAATTCTTGCCAAGTTTTCTCGGTACTGGCTGGTCCGATTTTAGTCAAATAAGTTGCATTCGATCCAGTTTGGTGCCCCATACTGCACTATTGAATTGTTTGAAGATCCGATAAGTAGTTCAAAAGTTACGTATAAAAAAGTGTCAGAGTTGCGAATCGGATCTCACATAAATGCATGTAAACTATATCCAGACCCATTACCCGACCCATCGTTGGTTAGGTTATCAAAAGACCTTTCCAACGAGTCCAATACATTGAAGATCTGGCAACCCTGTCTCAAGTTATGACCACTTAAGTGATATTTATGTACTTTTTTGATGCCGGATCTCACTTAAATGTATGTAAACTGAATCTATGACATTTCCCCGAAACCCATATTACCGAAGGGACATTTCCCCGAATGCCACTTCCCCGAAAAGACACTTCCCCTAATAGTCATTTCCCCGAATTCCATTTACCCGAATTTCCCATTTCCCCTAATCGTCCACATTCCCGAATGCCATTTTCCCGAATGGGCCACAATCCCAAATGCCATTTACCCGATTAGTCATATCCCTGAATAGTCATTTCCCTGAACGCCATTTCCCCGAACGCGGTCAAGCCGAAATGCCCGGTGCCCCGGAGCGCGCGCGCTCCTGGGCACCGGGCATTTCGGCTTGACCGCGTTCGGGGAAATAGCATTTTACAGTCGACTCTCTGCTTGTCAATATCCAAGGGACCGTCGAGGAAGAGAATCATCAGATTACAGAACGATGCAAAATGAAGACTCGATTGAAAATATTTTTTTCTTGATACCCAGCTATGGGAGAGAATCATGGCAACGTCCATCAAACAAAAACAAACTAATGTCAAACACCCTTTAAAGCTTCGTTTCGCCAAGAAAATGTCTATGCAAGCCATGAAAACTGAAATTATTGACAACCGGAAGAGATTTTAAAGCAAACAGGGACTGAAGAATTCATCGATAGACCAGAGAGTCGACTGTGTAAGAAAAAAATGATGGCAATTTTTATCACATCAAACTACATATAATATTTCTTGAAAGGTTCGTATTGGCCTTGAATGATCAACTTTCTTTTTGGCTTCACTCAGAACAGACGTAGCATTTTAGGGGGGAAGGGGTGTTGTAAGGTTTGGTACTATTCATTCAAATACAATGAATATTGTTAATATTGTTGTTGTCTCAAAACAAATACCTTTTTCTTATAGACATGATAATAATAATGCAATAGAAATTTTGTTATTTTTTATGATTCAGAAAACAAACCGTGCGATTTTCGTAGTACAGAACCCCGTTCACACTGACCATTTTATTCGCATTGCTGGTTTGGGATTTGGCGAAAAGTATAATCAACAAAAATTTATACCAGCCTTATGTACCTATTTGTTCGGTTTTTGCGTTCTTGAACAAAATTCGAAAAAAAAATTCCTTGCAAATTTCTCAAAAACAACATTTAATCATGCGGTTGAATACAAATGTTAATTGAACAAGTAATTGGGTCCTAAAATTAAGCTTAAATTTGTGATATTATTGTTCACAAGAAAAATAAGCTTTACTAAGTACAATGACCCTTTGTACGACCGCAAAGGATTTAAAAGGGATTTTTAATTCAATTTCTAAAAATTCACTTCACGGCCCTTCTTGGCAGAAAAGCTCCTACTTGACAGCTCGATCCAGGGGGGCACAGTTGATCCATCGGAAAAATGTTGTCTTGTCAAAAACTTTTTTTGCATAAAAATGAATAAAAAAAAAGTTATCAGAAATGGTTTTCAATCGTGTTTTTTACCGTTGTTCATAAAAATTTACAAAGGGCTTTACTACCCAATTTACAACATTTAATCAACAGCGAGATCATCAGCATACCCGAAAAAGCTGTTTGTTCGGTAAAATTGAGAAAGAAAATAACTGTTAGTCATGGAAAAAGGCTTTAGCGAAAATGATGATTAGGGATATGCAAATTCGAGTAATTTTAAATTTAAATAAACGGCAATTGGCGTAAGTGTCATTTCGGGAAACGGCATTCGGGGAAATGGCCGATTAGGGAAATGGCATTCGGGGATATAGCCGATTAGGGGAAATGATATTCGGGGAAATGGCATTCGGGGATGTGGCTGATTAGGGGAAGTGGTATTCGGGGATGTGGCCAATTAGGGGAAATGATTTTCGGGGAAATGGCATTCGGGGAAATGTCATTCGGGGAAATGAGCTAGACCCATGTAAACTATGTCCGGATCCAACATCCAACCCATCGTTGGATAGGTGATCGAAAGACCTTTCCAATAAGTCCAATACATTGAAGATCTGGCAATCCTGTCTGAAGTTATGACCACTTAAGTGATATTTATGTACTTTTTTTAATGCCGGATCTCACTTAAATGTATGTAAACTATGTCCGGATCCATCATCCAACCCATCGTTGGATAGGTAATCGAAAGACCTTTCCAATGAGTCCAAAACATTGAAGATCTGGCAACCCTGTCTCAAGTTAAGACCACTTAAGTGATATTTATGTACTTTTTTGATGCCGGATCTCACTTAAATGTATGTAAACTATGTCCGGATCCATCATCCAACCCATCGTTGAATAAATAATCGAAAGACCTTTCCAATTAGTCCAATACATTGAAGATCTGGCAACCCTGTCTCAAGTTATGACCACTTAAGTGATATTTATGTACTTTTTTGATGCCGGATCTCACTTAAATGTATGTAAACTATGTCCGGATCCATCATCCAACCCATCGTTGGGTAGGTAATCGAAAGACCTTTCTAATGAGTCCAAAACATTGAAGATCTGACAACGCTGAGTATCAAGTTATGACCGCTTAAGTGACATTTAACTATTTCTTTATTGAGAAACAAACCTTAGTTTTTGACTTTTTTTGCTTATTCAGCCTCCTGTGATCAAAACTTGATTTTAACCTATCCCATACAATCTGAAAATTTTCCGGAATCGGTTCCAGAGTGGCCAAAGTTGTAACTTTTTGGCGTAAGAACCTTCCTTGGACTCACGAACTTACCATACGAACCCATCGCAACAAAGAGCACCTCGATCGGACGTTCCGTGTTGAATTGATTCGCGTTCGAACAAAACCGTCAAAATTTTGTATACATATAGAAGATAGATAGAATTTGTGTCCAAACTCATAATATCACCAAATGTTGGTAAAAAGTGAGGAAGGCACCATCCACATAGGTGGATTAATTTAGTTTTTTCATTTAGAACAACATTTTTCATTTTAAAATGTCGTGCTTTTTCTTACTTTGCAGGGTTATTTTGTAGAGTGTAACAATGTTGTACAAAGTTGTAGAGCAGACAATTACAAAAATTTTGATGTATAGACATAAAGGGTTTGCTTATAAACATCACGACTTATCGCGATTTTACGAAAAAAAGTTTTGAAAAAGTTACTTTTTGCGTTTCTCTTTGTTTCGTCGTCCGTGTCTGTCGCGGGTGACCATGAACGGCCATGATCGACGACGACCAACTTTTCCAAAACTTTTTTTCGTAAAATCGCGATAACTTGTGATGTTTATAAGCAAACCCTTTATGTCTATATATCAAAATGTTTGTAATTGTTTGTTCTACAACTTTGTAGAACATTGTTACACTCTAAAAACTAACCCTGCGAAGTTAGAAAAAACACGAAATTTTAATATGAAAAATTTTGTTCTAAATGAAAAATGACCCTTCTGGGCAATGTAGATTTGAAAAGAACATTAAATTTCCCATAAAATGACATGTTCCAAAAATTTTTACAGTCGAGTAACGGAAAATGGGAGAATTTTTAAAATGTTTTTAGTGTTTTTTTCGATGAAAAATACGTTTTTTTGGAATTCCGAGTACGCCATCAAATCTGGCGTCTAATTTTACATAAAAGCTCCTTTGACACCAAATTTCTATCTCATCACCGTTTCAGGCTGCAAATTATTGAAAAACACCTCTTTTTTCGCATGTTCAAAAATGGAAGGGGTCGTATCGCCCCTCCGTCACGAGATATCAAAAAACGGACCTTGGATTCGTGATCAGGGACAAAAGTTACCCCTTAGGTCAAAGTTTCACGCAAATCGAAGAGGGGTCGGGGCAACTGCTGTGTGAGTTGGCGGAGAATCACCCTTATAAGAAATACGGAATTGTTCAATGATTGTTTACTAATAAAATAAATTGAACAGAATTAACATTTCTATAAGAAAATAAAAGCTTTGAACATTTCTCGCATTTATATAATTCTCCCCCCCCCCTTAAAGTGTCAAAGTAGTTTATGAGTGACCCCTTACCATTCGCTCCACCTAAGAGGACGCACACAGACATTTGCTCAGAAATTTATTCTGAGTCGATAAGTATAAAACAAGGTGTGTCTAGGAGGTCAAATTAAAAAGAGGCAGGCAAAACAGGATGGGGTGTACTGATTTCTTTAAATTCGAGATAATTATAGGTTTTAATGAAACTAAAATCCACCTATTTTGAGCCGGATTAGGCAAAGTCGATTACGAATGATAATCCTTTTTTCGCAAGGATCTTATAAGAAGACTACTCGCCTGAGATGTGAGATGTGATACGAATGATAATCCCTTTTTCGCAAGGATCTTATAAGAAGACTACCGGCCTGGGAAGATTTCAATATAAAAAATTCTAGTTAAAAAGCCTTCTCTTCAAACAAGTATAAAGATACGTGCACCATTCCGCCAGATCAAACGGGAGCTGGGATTCAATTTCGTCAAAGCGTTCTTTGGGCGCGGAGGTGCGCTAGCATGGACCACCCCCACGTCAGTGTGATGAGCTCGATCGCACCGGGTGGTGGCGGGTTTCGGTGATTGTTTTTTTTTTCTAAAGAACGTTGGGATTTCTTCGCGGAAAAAAGATAAGGTTGATGCGTTGCCATAGTCAGTTAAGGTGGTAATACCAAAGCTTGTATTTTTTTGTTGGGTTTAGATTTTCACCTTAACTCAGCAATTTGATTTTTGGGTCTGTTTAAATGTGTACAACCTCTTGAAATATGTCTTACAAATCGGTGTTCTTACCCTTGAGGTACCACAGTGAGGGGTGAAAAATTCATTACAAAGTTTCGATGCCATGTTGTTTTGGGCATTCTTTTCGTCTGATAAAGGAATGCGACGACTTCTTCGGCCATCAAGTGCAAAGAGTTACGCAGAATGAGGTTGAACATTATTTCTTGATATCGCAATTATTTTTGTTGATGAATTATAATATGTTTGTTACAAATAAGCAATGTTAAATTTAACTCTAAAATCTACATAGTTTCATTACTTAATTCAAGCTGGCAAATATAAAAATATTCAAACTCACAAATTGTACTCCACACACATGTGGATTCTCGTGTAGATTCTGTAGAATTTAAAACTTGAACCAGACCGGATATCCATGACAGTAATAAAACGGCAATTTCAATGACGGATGATGGCACTTTTGCTTGTGGCGAATAATTTATTGGATTTTTTGTACCATTTATTTTTATTTATTATATGGGGCAGTGACCTGCGATTGCAAATTTAAATTATTCACTTAACTTTTGTTTACAAAATTTTCTTGTTATTGAAGTTTTTTCTCGAAGTATAGTGACCATTGCATTAATTTTTATTATTGATTTTCAGGTGGATTGAAGGTAAAGCTAAAAACCCAAAACAAGTAAGATTGACTTCAAGATCAATTGTTCAATGCAAACAAATAATCAAAAAGGCTCGTGGGTGTCAGTCTCTTCAGTCGAACAAAGGCAATCAATAACGTTAACCAGCTCAAAGGCGCGCGAACAATCGGGAAATTTAAATATTTGCTTTCAGGTCGAGCTCGCGATTCACGAAAGAGTGCACATTATAATCGATTATCTGCCCGTGTCAGGGAGGGAAAAATAACGAAAAGAAAAACAACAACATGAAAACACACACACACACAGAATGGACACCTGCCCTGCCTCGCCGTGTCCGGAAAATAATGCGTTCTGGAGTGGTTTTTAATTTCATGCTGAACTGTGACCCCCAGGTGAATCGTGCGCAATTAAGGCAATTGGAAAATGATAATATACATTTTGTTGGGTTTTTCAAGCTGGGTGTAAATTACTTTTTCGCTGAGGGATCATGAAAGTGGAATTTTGTATTGTGGATTCAATGGAAGCCATTTATTATAAATTAATAATTTTGATGTGCCAGAGTATATTGAAAATGATTCCATCATGTATCGAGCTTCCGAAAAGCTTCGTTAACGTTTTCGATTTCACTTGAATATTTTTTTGGGAATCAATTTTTAGGTTAAGTGATAAATTCAGAGGGAACTGGTAATGAGTAGGATTGGTTTATTTTTTTCAATTTCACGAAACGCGGGAATCCGTAAAATTTGATATTTTCCGTGAAATCTTCAATTTTCAAATAAAATTCAATAAACTTTTTTTTGAATTCCTTAATTACGGAAAACCTACATTGTCAGCACAGTCGACAACAGTTATTCAAACTGCGAACAAAGCCAAACTTCATTTACCTCGCCACGATTAAAGCAAGTAGCTCGATTAATGCTCAATAAGCAGAACCTCAGTAGGGTAGGGTAGTCATCAATGAGTCACTTTTGGTTTTTAACTTTCAGCGATTTTTATATTTTTTCATTAGCACGTTTTAATGAGCGTTTGGTTTCATTTTCTTTCTTTTAATGTTTTTTTTTTCAACATTGACCAAAATATGAAATCGATCTGAGGTCTACAGCCAGAGTTCTTCAACTGTCTCACCCAAGTAACATTTTAGGCTTTATCAAAGCTGTCACAACCTTCGCAAAAGGTTGTCACAGCCTATTTATAAAACCTACACAGGAGTTCAAGGCTTTACAACTGAATTCTAACAACATCCCCAAAGCCTTGTTAAACCCTTGTTAAAACCTAGTCAGGAGTTCATGAAAAATGAAATTTCGCACGTCTTCAAACGTCTTATGCCAAACAGGTTTAATTTTGGCAAAAATAAGTATTTTTCTTTCCAAAATAACGATGAGCAACTCTCTACAAAATCGGCTGATTTCGACCATTTTTATTTTTTGTATTTTTTGATGTGACTTAAACTTTGTGAGGGCCTTCCCTATGACCAAATAAGCTATTTTGCATCATTGGTTCACCCATACAAGTCTCCATACAATTTTGGCTGCTGTCCATACAAAAATGGTATGTAAATATTCAAACAGCTGTAACTTTTGAGTGAATTTTCTGATCAATTTGGTGTCTTCGGCAAAGTTGTAGATATTGTTGAGGACTTTTGAGAAAAAATAGGTACACGGAAAAAAAATCAGGTTTTTTTATCAACTTTTTTTTCGCTTAAACTCAATTTCCCATAATACGTATTTTTTGATTTTCGAGAGTTTTTTATATGTTTTAGGGGACAAAAATCCGCAACTTTTGAGCCATAGAGAAACATGGTCAAAAAATCTGCCGCGGAGTTATGAATTTTTGAAAAAAAACAGTGAATTTTGGAAAAAAAACGGAGTTTCATGCAAAAACAAGTTTGACATTACTTTTTAATGCAAAATTTAATTTGCAATTGAAAAGTACTTTACAGATTTTTTGATAAAGGGCTCCGTTTTCAAGATATAGCCACCGAAAGTTTGATTTTAGCGAAATATTTGCAGTGTTTCAATTTTAAAAAATAGTGACCATGAGTGACCGTTCCTAATTTTTTTTTTAAAGTTAAGAAAATTTGCTAAAAAATTGTCCAAAAAACATTGTAGATTGAACCTTGGGTTGCTGAGATAGAGCCGCTTTAAGAAAAAGAAACACGAAAATTGAAGTTTTCTTAATCTCACCCAAACAGCTCACCATTTTCTAATGACGATATGTCAGCAATTAATGGTCCGATTTTCAATGTTAATGCATGAAACATTCGTAAAATTTTCCGATCTTTTAAAAAAAATATTTTAAAAATTTTCAGATCAAGACTAACATTTTAAAAGGGCCAAACATTGAATATTACGCCCATTTAAAATGTTAGTCTTGATTTAAAAAAATTCAAATTATTTTTTTCGAAAAGATCGGAATTTTTTTTTTGAATTTTTCATGAATTAACATTGACAATCGGACCATTATTTGCTGAGATATGGTCATTAGAAAATGGTGGGATGTTTTGGTGAGATTAAGAAAACTTCAATTTTCGTGTTTCTTTTTCTTAAAGCGGCTCTATCTTTGCAACCCGAGGTCCAATCTTCAATGTCTCTTAGACAATTTTGTAGCAAATTTTCTGAACCTTTCAAAAAAAAAAAAAAAATAAGAAATGGTCACTCATGGTCACTATTTTTAAAAATTTAAAAACTGCAAATATTTCACTAAAATCGAACTTTCGGTGGCTTTATCATGAAATCGGAGCCCTTTATCAAATAATCTGTAAAGTACTTTTCGATTGCAAATTTAATTTTGCATTAAAAAATAATGTCAAACTTGTTTTTGCATAAAACTTCGATAATTTCCAAATATCACTATTTTTTTAAAAATTCATAACTCGGCGGCAGATTTTTTGACCATGTTTGCCTATGGCTCAAAAGTTGCGGATTTTTGTCCCCTAAAACTTATAAAAAATCTCGAAAATAAAAAAAATACGTATTATGGGAAATTGAGTTTAAGCGAAAAAAAAGTTGATAAAAAAAACCTGATTTTTTTTCCGTGTACCTATTTTTTCTCAAAAGTCCTCAACAATACCTACAACTTTGCCGAACACACCAAATTGATCAGAAAATTCACTCAAAAGTTACAGCTGTTTGAATATTTACATACCATTTTTGTATGGACAGCAGCCAAAATTGTATGGAGACTTGTATGGATGAACCAATCATACAAAATAGTTTATTTGGTCATAGGGAAGGCCCCCACAAAGTTTGAGCCAAATCATAAAATACAAATAAAATCCATTTCCGGTTTTGGTAGAGAATTGCTCAAATAATAAATATTGAAGGTTATCAAAATTATTTGAAAGCTTATTTCTCGCAATTGGTTGCTCAAATTCAGCTGCGGTTGAAATTTTTTTGATAAGTAGGGGAGAGATAGAGCCAATAAAATCAACGCACTTCATAAAAAATCATTATTTGGAATCATAGTAATGTTTAATGTTAATGAAAAAATGTTCAAATTATTTATAACCATCAATCGCTTTATTAATTACACAAGAAATTCAGCATAAATGAGTGTTTTCGTCAAATTTAAATAAAATTTCTCAGTTCTCTATTTTTCAACCAAGATGGCAGTAAATCACATTCAATCAGAACACGCGTTTAGCGCCATATTTATGCAGTGCTAATTTGCCGTGTTAAATGCTTTTTGAGGAGCTTGCGGTTTTTATTAAGCTTTTTGCATGCCTACTGGAACTTGACAGCTAAAACACCCTTCGATTTAAAGAAGAATTTGATAAAACCGTTTGGCATGACATTGCCATTGGGTTTTCAAGACTCTCTTAAAACTTTCATAAAACCTTATTAGAAGCCATTAAGCTTTTATTGTCACTTAGAACTTATTAATTAGGGGGGGGGGCAAAATGGACCATGGAGGCAGAATGGGCCACCCTTGGTTTTGGGCTTTAGAATGGATTTAGACCAACCGTAAGGCAAGGGTCTTATAAAGGACGTCAAATAACATCACCAAACCGAAAACCACCGTTTGAATTCACTGTATTTGTATAATTCTGAGCAAAAAAGTAAATTTATTGACAAAACCGCGCAAATGCTGTTTATTTCGAGGATTTTAAATAAGCTTTCCGAAAAGTTGGATTGTTTGAAAAAGTTTGTTCAATGTTTATAATGTTATTAGATGTTATTACTAAGGTAAAGAAACAACAACGGAACCTTCAAATCGGTTAGAGGCTTGGTGATGAAAGTGTTAAATTAAAATCCACTTGGTGGCAGAATGGACCACCCTTTTCCTGCCTTATAAAAACAATCAAAAGTTACGAAATTTGAGCTAAATGGATTATTTCACTCCTAGTAGCTTCATTAATCACGTTTAATGCAACATAAGTTCATTTTTTAGTTTTTTTGATGCTTACTTGTAAAAATAGTGTCTTATTACAATATATTAAGACTATTTTCAAAAATGTTTTTTTTTTTTTAGTGACTATTTTTATAAAAGTGGTCTATCTTCATGGAAACTATGTAAGTATGGTTCCTTAAATCATTTCTTATCTCCCTTCAACGTTGTTTTAGACGAAATGGCTTGTTTTATAAGGTGATCCATTTTGCCCCGCACCCTGGAAAAGCAGTCGAAAAAACTTTTTTTAAAGTGGCTCAAAAATAGTTTTAAGCTAAACATTTTTATCAACCCAGTATACGACATTGTCCCCTTATTACGCCCCTGTTAACTTAGCGAATAGAGTTTTGAATTTCAGCTTCTGATTGTATAAAAAATGTATTTGACTTTGTTTTCAAACTATATGTTCCGAAGCAATACAAATGGTAATTTGAATATCAATTATATCAATGTTATCCTGTAATAATAGCTAAGAAAGGGTAACTCTCATTAATCAAATCAACGACGACCACCGAAATCTCGCATCAAGACGGCTTATTTGCATAATCAAACGACAAAAACACACTCAAACGTTCAAATCCAGCAGGATCTTGCTGCTTCTCACAACCACTTGGGTCCGAAATGGGGCGTGTGCAGGATGGCTCAAAGTGGGGAAAGCACAATTAAGACCGCAGGCGCGCCGCCGTGGCCAAACTTTCGTCCAACTAACCAGCGAGATAATAAATTGTTTCAACTTGACGTTGTCGTGCTATCTTGCCGCACCTGCCATTTCGACGTTCCGAGAAAAACGCGTTTTAATGTTTGACCTTGAATTAAGAAAAACAAAGGCACGCAATGTAAACAATAACAAATACGTTTTGTTTCGCTGACCATTCTGTGCATTGTCCCGAAATTTGGTTGAAGTTGGTTGCTGGAGTTCCGAGTTATAATAACAAATGTTTACGGTAGTCTAACTTGTACGTGCGTCAAACGCGTTCTGACCTGAAATCCCTTTGGCCAGTTGTCGCACTTACATCAATTTTCAGGGAGGGACAAGATAGCACGACAAGACTGAAACTACTTTCATATGTAAAGTGACAAAAATGCACGGAGTTTTTTCGGATTTCGTTGAATATCTCAAGATTGAAATCGAATTTTGGGGATCTGTGAAGCTCAAAAGGTGAGACATTGTGAGCTGCATAAAATGGCGTTCTTAACTCAATTTGGCCCAAAATGTACGTACCACAAGTTAGCACGACGGCGACTAACTGTGAAGTTTTGTTGTGGAGGATGCAAAATCACCACCTCCCAATACCCCTTTTTGCCCTTGGTGAGTGAGGTTTGCTGCCACCATCTCTCTCCAAAAATCGGCGAAAATTTGTGAAGCAAAAAAAAAAGAGAAAATAAAAAATCCTTCCAACTCTCACTTGCTCGACGTCTGGCCGACTTGGGGGAAAACATTATTTTGTCGGGGAAAAAGAACTGCTGAAAAGCGCTCGGGAAAATTATAGGAATTATGTATTCAAAATAGGTGGTTATTTGGGGTAGGGAAGAGTAGAAGAATTGAGGATTGAGCTGCGTTTTGAGATAACGAACTGGGAGTTAAAGAGTCACGGTGAGTGATGAGAGTGGGGGTGAATCGTCAAGGGTTAAACACTGGAAGGATCCTAAGGACTTGATTCCGTTTGATAATTGTGGGATGAACGAGAGTAATTTTTGAAATTCAAACGAAACTATAAATTATCTGATCTGGCACATTTTTTTTTTGAAAATTAAATGGAAAGAAAAAAACTGATTGAATATAATATGAGATTGTATCATTCACTATCCTCTTTGAACTGATCAGCTCTTCTGAAAATTTCATTTCAAGATTTAGATAATTTGAAAGTAGAAAGCATTCACAACTTGAAAATGTATTTGCTGAATTTGACGCTGTCGTGCTATCTTGTCGTTCGTCACTTTTGACGTTTCGAGAGACGCGTTTTAATGTTTGATTTCAAATAAACAAAAATAGAGCACGCAATGTGAACAAAAAATAAAAGCATTTTTTTTTGGTTGACTATTCTATGCATTGCACCAGTGCTGTTAAACGTTAATTAACGTTAACGCGTCCGTTAATCGTTAAAATTAACGTGAACGCGAACGGAGCCTACGTTGATCTTAACGAGAACGCGAACGGAACACGTTAATTAACGCCGTTAATTAACGCCGTTAATTAACGTCGTTAATTAACGCGTTAATCCTTCTGAGGCCCCGACTTTGAAGGCCTGTATATCCCGAATGACAACATTTAGCGGGTTACTTTCAGTTGCATTTTACGGGCATTAACTGTGACTATGAGTTCCCGGTGAGGTTATTTGTCCAAAATTATCACCGGTTCCGGCAACCCGGAACATCCGTCAAGCATGTTTTTAAAGCTTTTGTCATTCAATCGACATTTGAGCCAATGTTATGAAACGTTGTTTGTAGTACATAGGTACACTGAATACCTTGGGTCAGTTCAGGGCATCTGTGGCCACTCCGGAACCGATTCCATGGTACCACGCAAATGGTTCCGATGATTGTGATGTTCAAAAGTCGACATGTTGCTTATCAAATTTAGTGAAATGAAACTCATTAATCAGCTATTATCATGTCGGTGTCCTTTGACCCGATCGGACCAATCCGGAACCGGTTACCGGTGACCGGAGGAAGTGTAGTGAGTATAGGAAAAGTCCTTTCATGCGACATATCAAACATCATGAAATTGAAAATTATAACCAATGAAGGCCAAACTGGCGTCATCAGGGTTGATCCTTCCGGAATCGGCCATTGGAGGCCACAGTGCTTCTCCCTCCCCTCTCGCTTCTCCTGCATCATAGATAAAGTGTCGACGCCTTATGAAGAATTACATATTATTAATAAATATATTTTAGCTATACCACAGAGTAAGACAGAGTTACCACTGCCACTTGATTTATGGTTCCACTATGTGGTACATCGCACGCCTGCTACCAGCAAACCTTATGGAGCCAAAAAATAAAATGACATTTATTTGGACTGCTCGCTCTGTGTTACTTTGTGGCTATACACTTGTATTGGTTGGCTGGTTTTAAAATCATTGACAGAACATTCGGAAGTGGTTCCGTAACGCAATCTAGGAGGCCTTGAACTAAAAATCAGGCAAATTTGACAATTGACGTAATAAACAGCAACTACTGGCTTTTTGATTGGGTTTCCATGGTAACTGGCGAGATGAGAGTGTCAAACCTGTACAATTCAGCTGGCTACTTGGCCTACTTGGATGCAGTGCAATGGGACTCCAACTGCGTACCATCTTGTAGCCTACAAACTGCAAAAGCGCACTGGAGTTTAAACGCTGGTCAACCGGAACCAATACAAAAGTGTAATTGTATATTTCCTGAATAAAATAAAAAATCTACATATAGAATCATAAGGCATCGACATGCATCTAAGAGGACATAATTTTCAATTTCATGAAGTTTGATATGTCGCATGAAAGGACTTTTCCTATACTCACTACACTTCCTCCGGTCTCCGGTAACCGGTTCCGGAGTGGTCCGATCGGGTCAAAGGACACCGGCATGATAATAGCTGATTAATGAGTTTCATTTCAACATGTCGACTTTTGAACATCACAATCATCGGAACCGTGGAATCGGTTCCGGAGTGGCCACAGATGCCCTGAACTGACCCAAGGTATTCAGTGTACCTATGTACTACAAACAAGGTTTCATAACATTGGCTCAAATGTCGATTGAATGACAAAAGCTTTAAAAAACATGCTTGACGGATGTTCCGGGTTGCCGGAACCGGTGGTAACTTTGGACAAATAACCTCACCGGGAATTCATAGTCACAGTTAATGCCCGTAAAATGCAACTGGAAGTACCCCGCTAAATGTTGTCATTCGGGATATACAGGCCTTCAAAGTCGGGGCCTCAAAAGGATTAACGCGTTAATTAACGACGTTAATTAACGCGTTAATTAACGTGTTCCGTTCGCGTTCTCGTTAAGATCAACGTAGGCTCCGTTCGCGTTCACGTTTAGGTTAACTTTTAACGATTCCGTTAAGTTAAACGTCGTTAATTTAAACGTTTAACAGCACTGCATTGCACCGAAGTTTGGTTAAACCCGGGAAGACTGTAATAACAAAATTCTTGCCATTTCAATAACAAATAGTGTTAAAATAACAGAAAGTGTTATGGAATCTTCTTGAAAAATCAATTTTTGCATAAGAGTTTCATAACAGTTTATGTTATCAAAACAAAATTTGTTATTGCTCTGATAATGGTTGAAAGTCAAAACAACTTTGGAATAACATTTTTTGTTATGGAAGAATAACTCCAACTGTTGTTGGGATGATCGGATTAGTCGTTAAAAAAACAAAAAATAATAACAAAGATTTGTTCGAAGAATAACTTAAAATGTTATTAGTCTGTTATTACAACAACAATCCAATAACAAAAAATGCATAACGACGAATAACAAAACTTGTTATAAATAACATAAAATGTTATTGACGTAGTATTTTCAAATATCAAAAAATGTTATTCCCAAGTTATTTCCGTCTGCTCGGGAATTTGGTTGACGGAATCCCGAATTATAGTTACAAATGTTTACGGTAGTCTGGCATGTACAAGTGTCAAATGCGATCTGATCAGAAATTCCTTTGCCCTTTTACGCACTTTTAGGGTGTGTCAAGATGACACGACAAGATTGAAACTTTTTTCATAACTGGAGTTTTTTTGAACCAAATTTTCATATTTTTTTCTTTTTGGGTGTTTTTGAAACCACCTTGAGTCAGGGGTATTAAAAACACTCAAAAAGCAAAAACTGAAAATTTGGTTTATTGGACCTTTTCAAAAAAAATTCCAGATAAGAAAGGTGACAAAAATGCACAAAAATTTTGAATTTAATTTAATATCTCAGGAATCAAATAGAATTTTGGGGATTTTTGAAAATCAAAAAAAAAATAGTTTACTTAACTCAATTTGGCTCAAAATGCACTGCACTTGGGACAAGATAACACGACAGCGACGAATTGTTAAGAAACAGAATTTACGTTATAATCCAGCTGATACTTTTTTGGTTAGTAGTCCATATAACTTTCCATACAAATTTGGCAGCTGTCTTTGTTTTGTTTATTGTTCACCGTCTTCGACCAGAGTCGCACAGACTGAATATCTTAAAAACTAACATAAAATTAAACAGTCAAATAACATAAAAAAATCACATCGCATCAAAGAGCTAGAATTTTTCGTTTGAAACGTTCTCTGGTCATGCTAGGCTCGTACTCGTCAGATACGGAGTTGAAAATTCGGCAGCAGCGGTCAATTGGTCGGTTGTATCCATATAGAGTACGATGGAAGGGAATCCTCAGAAGGGGCTGGTTCCTCAGCGTCCGCGTTGGTCTATGCACCGTGATTTCTTCTCGGAGTTGCGGGCAGTCGATGCGACCGGTCAGAACATCGAAGACGAACATCCGTTGAAGAAAGGTTCGCCGCTTTTCTAGTGACACCATTTCCAGTAAGGTGCATCTGTCGCTGTAGCTCGACCGCCAAACGCCGTTCCTCCAAGGCAGACGGCGAAGGGCATAAAGAGTGAAACGGCGCTGAACTTTCTCCAAGCGATCACGTTGATTAGCGTGGTGCGGCGCCCACACCTGCACAGCGTACTCCAAGATGCTTCGAATCATGGTGATGTAGAGCGTTTTAAGGGCATTGATGTTCTCGAACTCAGCAGTGTTGCGACGCAGAAATCCAAGCAACGCGAACGCCTTAGCTGTTGTGGAAGAGACATGCTCCGAGAAGCTCAGCTTGCGGTCGATCAGCAGACCGAGATCCCTGATTGAGCAGACGCGGTCCATTTCGTGGCGGTCGAAGGTGTAATCGTACCGAATTGGAGCGGGTGATCTGGTGAAGCTGATGCTTTTACATTTGCCATTAGCAAATAATTTATGAATGAAAATTCAAAAATCTGTATCGTTTGAAGGAATTTTTTGATCGATTTTGTGTCTTCGAGAAAGTTGTAGGTATGGATAAGGACTACACTGGAAAAATATGATACAAGGTATATTTTTTTTCGTGTTCAAAAAAGTTGTTGGGCTTGCCAATTCAAGCAACTTTGTCGCCATCTACGACCAAATTTATAGAAAGCATCTGAACAAACCTTCCGAAATCAGGTTTTTGAACGTGGCAATTCAGGGTTGAATTTTAAAGAAAAAAGATATTCGGGGCACTCTGAGAGCTCTACAAAACGAACATTTTTATTTTTTGACATGTAAATTTGGACTTGAGGGTCAAAAGTTACAGTCATTTTAACGTGAAGACTTCCATCATTGTCATGATTTTTCGTTCAAAGATATAAATTTTGCGTCGCTTTCAACATTTTGACAAAATTCCTTCAACAAGTTGTTTAGAATAGTGCCCTACACATGCTGATTCCTTTTGGTAATGATTATCCCATTCCTTGTAAAGTTATGGAAATCGTCATTAATCAATGATTGCCAACTAGGACGTCAATGATTGTACCACAAAATTATATAAATTTTCAAACACAATTGCTTTAGATCAAAAATTCCTTCAGTGGCTTCAAGAAGGCAACAACCGGCACATGCTGGTTCATTTTGGTGCAGAAATTCGTTAAATTGAATTTATTACAGAATATTTCATAGTGATGATCAATTTTCTTCAAAATTGATCAACGGCTTCACCTTAAGGTTAAAAAGATGCAAATTTAAATCCTAAATATCTCGAAAAGGCGCAAGCTAAATTTTAAGCACCAGGTTGCATTTGAAAAAAGAGATGCAGCACTACAAACGCTGAAAAAGTCTAATTTCAAGGTAAAACCATACGAAATCGAACCATCCTAATTTTCAACCAATCAAAAAGTTGCCCCTTTTCATTTGCAACAACTTTTTTAAAGACACCAAAGCTTCAAAATTTCACATTTTTTTGGAAAATCAATTTCCACTTAATTTTGCGATCTGGACCACTGTGCATTGAAATCGGACCATTAGTTGCTGAGATATCGACGTTAGAAAATGGTGGGTGGGAATTAGAAAACATCAATTTTCCTGTTTTTAAACCTTTGCATGGCAATATCTCAGCAACTTAGGGTCGTATCAACGAAGTTCAAAAAAACAAAATATTGTGAATTTTCTCAGCTCTTCAATTTTTTTTCAAAAGTGTGCATTAATTAAAAACAAAGAAAAACTGCTAACTTTAAAAAACAAAGAAAAACTGCTGGACTTTGCTAAAATTGGCTAGAATTATGGGATGATTTGACCATATTCGTCGGAGTCATTATTTTGGCCATGAAATGGGGTCCTTTAGTTCAAATTATTCTACAAAGTTGAAATTTTGATAGTTGGTTTTTTCAATTATTTGATATACCACCTGAAGTTGAAAAAATTATGCAACCAATTAATCGATGTTTTTAAAAAATCAGTACTGATTAAATAAATCATAACTCGTTCAATGATTTTTTGCACAACCTCGAAATTTCTGTCAAATTGGCATTTAATTTCCCCTGAAACATTATAAAATACAATTTCACGGTGTATAATTTTTTTTCAGTGTAGTCCTTATTAAATTCTACAGCTTTTTCGAAGACACCAAATAAATCAAAAAATTCCTTCAAAATATACAGATTTTTAAATTTTCATACATCACTATAGTATGCTCGGGCATACGATAATAACAAAGTTCATGCCATTTCAATAACAAATACTGTTAAAATAACAGTAAGTGTTATGGAATCTTCTTTGAAAATCCATGTTTGTATAAGGGTTTAATAACAGTTTATGTTATCATAACAAAATTTGTTATTGGTCTGATATTGGTTGAAAACCAAAACAACTTTGGAATAACATTTTTGTTATGGAAGAATACCGCCAACTGTTATTGAGATGATCGGATTAGTTGTTAAAATAACAAAAAATAACAACAAAGATTTGTTCGAAGAATAGCCAAAAATGTTATTAGTTTGTTATTACAATAACAATCCAATAACAAAAAAATCATTACGACGAATAACAAAACTTGTTATAAATAACATAAAATGTTATTGGCCTAGTATTTACAAATATCAAAAAATGTTATTCCCAAGTTATTTTCGTCTGCTCCCCGGGCGGAAAGTGAGTTGGTGGATATAACTTCGAACTATCTTGGCTTGTTTATTCGCATCTTGCTGTAAACTCCTCGAGTTATGACGACTTTTGAAACCGACTGCGTATCATGGAAAGTATATTCCATGATCATACTGCATTATCTACAGTTGATATTGAGGTTTTAGTGGTAGTTTTTTTAGACTTAGCAAAAATTTCGAAAATTTTATTTTTTCCAAAATTTTACCCGAACATCATGAAATGATTATTTTGACTTTATTTCAAATTTATGCTGGACTTAGAAAAAATAGCAGTCACTGACAGAATTTTCAATTTCGACACTTAGAATAATTTTCATGAGCTTTTAAAGTTTGATTTTATTTATGCTGGACTTTGACATTTTTGCGTATATTTTTTAATTCTTTACTTTTTACAGAAAAAGCATTTTTTGGGACTTAGAAAATTTTCGGGAGTTTGGAAACATGATAAATTATTTTGATGTTTATTTTTGCTTTGAACCAAAATTTCGGAAAAATCGACGAAATTACATGAAATTTTTGTCCGATTTTTACAAAAACATCAGTTTGTTCCTAAAATAATGTCCCTAACAAAACGTCTTCATTGAAATTTTGAAATTCGAAAGTTGGTTTTTAATAATTATTGATATACCCCCTAGAAAAATCGTTCCGGCACTTAGAAAATTTACGGGATCCGTATCACGACAAGATTTTGGTAGAATTTATTTGATTTTGGACTTAACAAAATTTTAGCTTTCGGCCAGTAAAATATTTTCAACACTTAAAAAAATTTCGAGAACAGGAAACTTAAAAAAAAAATTTGGGACTTAGAAAATTTTTGGGAATTTGGAAACATGATAAAATATTTTGATGTTTATTTTTGCTTTGAATCAAAATTTCGGAAAATTCGTCGAAATTACAGGAAATTTTTGTCCGATTTTTACAAAAACATCAGTTTGTTCCTAAAATAATGTCCCTAACAAAACGTCTTCATTGAAATTTTGAAATTCCAAAGTTGGTTTTTAATAATTATTGTTATACCCCCTACAAAAATCGTTCCGGCACTTAGAAAATTTACGGGATCCGTATCACGACAAGATTGTTGGTAGAATTTATTAGATTTTCAGGACTTTGCGAAATTTTTGCTCTCAGCCAGTTTAATATTTTTCAACATTTTGAAAAATTATTTTGATAAGAAACAGGCTTTTTGAATTTTTTTGTGTGAATTTTTGGACTTATGCAATTTAAGGAATATTTTCATAAACTTTTATTTTTAATTAAAAAAATGGAATATAGAGACTTTGGATTTTTCGTGATTTGGAAAATTATTGTGACATTTTGGCAATTCAACGCTTTCTCCACAATTTTTTAATGAGTTTTTAAAGTAAAATAATTTTTCAACTTTGAAAAATCTTGTTTTGATGTAAGTGCGTATATTCCTGCAATATTACTCATATTTGTGAAGAGGAAGAAGGGGGGGGGGGGTCTGAATTGTGGCGGGGTGCATTAAAAACCAATAAAATTATTTTTGGGATCAAAATCTACTTTATGAACTTGATATGATTTTTGGAAGATTTCAGTTGTTTGCTACTATAAACTCAACTTCATGTGGCATTGTTGGTCAAATAAACTCAACAAGATTTTTCGCAGATACGCCTCGAACAATTTATGTTCGTGGCCATGTTCGGTTATCTCTTAACCATACCCTGGGGTGAACTTGACTTGTTCGTGTTTTTACGAACATGGGTAGATTTTTCCAAGATGCAACTTTCTGCCCGGGAATGACAATCCAATAACAAGAAAATCATAACGACGAATAACAAATCCTTTTATAAATAACATAAAATGTTAATGGCCAAGTATTTTCAAATAACAAAAAATGTTATTCCAAAGTTATTTCCGTCTGCTCGGGTGTGCAGCTACCAAATTTGTAAGGAAATGTATATGAACAAACTTAAAAAAAAAACAAAAATTGAAATTAAAAAAATACCGATTTTGTAGAGAATTGCTTAGCTGCAATAGTCCAGAAAAGTCGTTTTTATTCATAATAAAAAAAATAAATAAACAAAAAAAGAAGGGTGTCGACAGTTGGGTGGAGCTAGATAATGATTTTGTTTTAAATTACATGTCAAATAAATAATTGGTTATACTATACGGAATAAAAAAAGAGGGAAAATGCCATATTTTTACTAAAAACTCTTTAAGATATAACAATTGAAATTTCAGTTGTAAAAAAAAACAAGCAGAATGGTGGCCTGCAGTATTATTAAATTTCATGTCATGAGTATGGGGATAACTCCATGCAGCATTAATTAAAATGATCGTCACGTGATTTGTAGACAACTTTTCCCCACCTTATGACCACTCTTGGAGAAAAAGAGAAAAGCTCCCCCCATAGTTTAGTGACTGGTGTAGACTCTAAAACCGATACCCACCCTCAAACTCAAGCTCAACTCCACCGACCACGACGAAGATGAAACACACACACACACACACACACCAGTCTTGTTGCTCTAGTTCTCCCTGGATTAACATAATTTGCTAAATGGGAAAAGTTTAAAAAGCCAATTTAATTTTCAGCCCCCACTTGGTGGGAAAAACGTTGCGAGATGGGAGGGGAGGATGAAAACTGTGGTGATTCTGACAGGAGCAGAACGCGCCTGGGAAAAAAAGGAGTAAAGTTGAGCCTGAGATGGGCAAAAGAGATAGATCATTTCAGCGCGAGAGACTCCAGAGTCCTTCTCTGATGGCTGCGAGGATCCTCTTGGACCTAAGGGGGTGGGGGAGGATTTGGCTCTCAACCTTATCGTGGGGGGGAGAGGTTGTGAGCTCGGTGTGAGTGACGGCAAAAAGGTGGTTTAAATTTTTCTATTTTTTTGCTGCCGTTTGCTGCTTCCAGATTCATTTTAAACCACTCCGGTTTGTTGAGATACAGGTAATTACGGAATTGTCGAGATGATTTTAACGATTTTTTTTGCTCCTCCTTATCTGTGCATAATTATTCTGCTTCAGCTTGTCAGATAAACTGTTTGGTAGAATCTGGAGGGAAATTGCTTCTTTTTCTAGCTAATTTGATGCTCATGATTTGATTGAATGAACATTTAAAATTTAAACCATTCAAATAAATTATAAAATGTTACAGGTACACTCATCACAATTGTGAACTATCATGTATGTCAACGTTTTGGATAAAACCTTGATAACATTGTTGAACATTGTATTTGAAGCATAATGTTTCACACAAGCAGTTTATTCTTCCGAGCGGAACCAGCGTTCATGGCTGAAGGGCTCGTTAATATAGACAACTAACTAACTATAAATTCTATGAATGAAACATGTTTTTTTTTAAATTCTAGAGAACGTGATCCATTGAGCATGTTCAAATGTTTTATTCTATCTCATAATCCTTTTTTTAATTTCCAGAAATTAATAATCTCTTTGCTCTAAAAAACCATACTTCACCATAGCGCACATGATATTTTCACCCATCCGATTAGGTAAAAAACTGTTGATTATAATCTCCTTCTAATTAGAAGTAAATTATGAAAATGCTACCCACATCATCCACTATCCCGCGCCAGCTGCTGTGTGGGAGGGCGTTCAACCAAAGCTCGGTCAAACTATGTTTGCCTCAGCCTAATTATTCCCAACTATTTAGATGGACTGGACGAGAACCTTTTTTTGTTTTTGTTGGGTTGATGAAACGGAAAGTATGTTTCGCAAAGGGATAATTGGACGGATTATGGAAAAAGGATACACGCATCGCACGAGTTTAGGTTTTGTTTTGTTGATTGCAAAGTTAACTGGGGTAGGATTAGTTAGGGTAGGGTAGTCATCAATGAGACACTTTTGGTTTTCAACTTTCAAAGATTTTTCTCATTTTTTCATCAGCATGTTTTAATGAGCTTTTTGTTGCATTTTCTTTCTTTTAATGTGTTCTAACATTGACCAAAATATGAGATCGATCCGACATCTACAGCCAGAGTTATTCAACTGTCTCATTGTAGACGCACTTGGCAGGAACAATGAGACAGCTGGGGAACAATGAGACACATTACGAAAATACAGATTTTTTTAGTAAAACATCATGTTTTTGTATTGTTTCATTGCAGGTAACTTGCCTTGAACATTTTAGAGCAATTTTGCCAACATGAAACTTTAATTAACAAAAGTTATACTAAAAAGTATTTAAATTTGGTAAAATTCGTATATTTATACCAAATAACTTTGTATTTGTGGTTAAATGAAGTTAAAACTCTATAAATATGCCAAAAATCACTTTAAATTCATGTTTTGAAAGATTTTCATAGATTTTGAACAATTTAATGAAGAAAAATCAAAGTGTCTCATTGTTACCCATGAGCTGAAATGAGTGGGGAACAATGAGACAGTCCTGGATACTGGGTATATTCTAAATTTTGGCCAAACCTAATGAAAGGACATTGTAGCCCAACTCAATCCCTATGGAACGTCGAAAGAAATTTGAAGAAATATTAGTTTTGGTGTTAATGGCAGCCTACGAGCGAAAAAGTAATTTTTGTCCATAATTTACTTTCACACCCCAAAATTAAACATTTATGAATAACTTTTCAAGGGAGCGTCCATAACCAAAGCCACTATAATGGCAGACGTGTATCCAGTAGACACACCTTTCCCCCAAATATGAGCCTGATTGGTTGAAACTACGCCTTGTGAGAGCCATTTTATCATTGTTCCCCGTGTCTCATTGATGACTACTCTACCCTACACATTTTCGACAGATTGGCAGTGGGATTTAATTTTGAAAAACTGGAAACCCTTTTAACAGGCTGGTAAAAGCTTGGGAAACTCCGGGAATAATTCAATGGAAGATTCCGCAGTCTCAATGGGGTTCACTGAATTACTGTTACGATTCAACCAAGCTTTTATTTAGTTACAGTCGACTCTCTGGCTGTCGATCTTCTCGATATCAATAATTCTCCATCTATCGATGAATTGTTCAGTCCCTTCAATCTGCATACTTCAATTCTCTTCATTTCAAGTCAATGTAAGCCTAACATTCGACTCAAAAATGC
The DNA here is from genome assembly GCF_015732765.1 of Culex quinquefasciatus. NCBI lineage: Eukaryota > Metazoa > Arthropoda > Insecta > Diptera > Culicidae > Culex > Culex quinquefasciatus. The sequence continues at coordinate 39,380,233 of NC_051863.1, forward strand.
CAATCCATCAAACAATTTAAGCTGGTTTCAAAATCACGTTTTAAACAAGCTGTATCTTTTAACTGGAGTTCACATCGTTTTCTCGTTAAAGTAATTTTAGGTAGCATTTTTGAAAAAAGTCGCAGTTTTTCTCTTTTTAAAATAAGTGCAGCACATGTTGGATCTATTCACAATTATCAATTCCTAGCGAAGCTAAGCGAATTAGTGCACATGTTTGCCCACCCCCCACCCCCCCTAAAGTGTCCACGTGGTTTGTGGATGGTCCCTTGTGGGATTTTGGCTATATGGGAGACATTGCTATAATCGAAAAAACTATATATAGTGATATGGAATCGGGACGACGGCAGCTATCCATTGTTATTATTGTTTCATGAAAATATTCACAAAAATACGTAATTATCCTGTACAGTCCGAGCTCGACTATCTGAAGTATGACCCCTAAACTACGTTAAAGTGATTTAAAACTTTTAAATCCAAGATGGCAGCCAATATGACGGTGTTGAAATATTGAACAAATGTATTTTATTATTTAATAGGCAATCAACTATTCAAATTTGACAAAATTGGGGTTGCAGAACTCGAATTTGATGTTTAAAACAAGAAAAAGAAAAAAAAATGCATTTAATTCGATTATCCGAAGTCCCATACCAACCTTCGGATAATCGAGGCTTCAGATAATCGAGTCTGGACTGTATTTTGAAAATAAAATTGTTTACTGAGCAATTCTCTACCAAAACCGGAAATGGATTTTATTTGTATTTTTTTATTTGGCTCAGACTTTGTGGGGACCTTCCCTATGACCAAAGAATCTTTTTTGTGTCATTGGTTCACCCATACAAGTCTCCATACAATTTTGGCTGCTGTACATACAAAAATGGTATGTAAATATTCAAACAGCTGTAACTTTTGAGTGAATTTTCTGATCAATTTGGTGTCTTCGGCAATGTTGTAGGTATTGTTGAGGACTTTTGAGAAAAAAAGGTACACGGAAAAAAAAAATTGCCGATTTTTTTATCAACTTTTTTTTTACTAAAACTCAATTTTCCAAAATACGTATTTTTTGATTTTCAAGATTTTTTGATATGTTTTAGGGGACAAAAATCCGCAACTTTTGAGCCATAGAAAAACATGGTCAAAAAATTTGCCGCTGAGTTATGATTTTTTGAAAAAATAGTGATTTTTTGAAAAAATTAAAGTTTTATGCAAAAACAAATTTGACATTACTTTTTAATGCAAAATTGAATTTGCAATCGAAAAGTACTTCACAGATTTTTTGATAAAGGGCTCCGTTTTCAAGATATAGCCACCGAAAGTTTGATTTTAGCGAAATATTTGCAGTTTTTCAATTTTTAAAAATAGTGACCATGAGTGACCATTTCTAAAAATATTTTTTTGAAAAGTTCAGAAAATTTGCTAAAACATTGTCTAAGAGACATTGAAGATTGGACCTCGGGTTGCTGAGATAGAGCCGCTTGAAGAAAAAGAAACACGAAAATTGAAGTTTTCTAAGTCTCACCCAATCAGCCCACCATTTTCTAATGACGATATCTCAGCAATTAATGGTCCGATTTTCAATGTTAATTCATGAAACATTCGTGAAATTTTCCGATCTTTTCGAAAAAAATATTTTTAAATTTTTTAAATCAAGACTAGCATTTTAAATGGGCGTAATATTCAATATTTGGCCCTTTTAAAATGTTAGTCTTGATTTAAAAATTTTGAAAATATTTTTTTCGAAAAGATCGGAAAATTTCACGAATGTTTCATACATTAACATTGAAAATCGGACCATTAATTGCTGAGATATCGTCATTAGAAAAAGGTGGGTTGATTTAGAAAACTTCAATTTTCGTGTTTCTTTTTCTTAAAGCGGCTCTATCTCAACAACCCGAGGTCCAATCTTCAATGTCTCTTAGACAATTTTATAGCAAATGAACCTTTCAAAAAAAATATTTTTAGATATGGTCACTCATGGTCACTATTTTTAAAAATTGAAAAACTGCAAATATTTCGCTAAAATCTAACTTTCGGTGGCTTTACCTTGAAAACGGAGCCATTTATCAAAAAATCTGTAAAGTACTTTTCGATTGCAAATTCAATTTTGCATTAAAAAGTAATGTCAAACTTGTTTTTGCATAAAACTTCGATTTTTTCCAAAAATCACTATTTTTTCAAAAAATCATAACTCGGCGGCAGATTTTTGACCATGTTTCTCTATGGCTCAAAAGTTGCGAATTTTGTCCTCGAAAATAAAAAATAATTTTGGGAAATTGAGTTTTAGTGAAAAAAAAGTTGATAAAAAAATCTGCAATTTTTTTCCGTGTACCTACTTTTTTCTCAAAAGTCTCAACAATACCTACAACTTTGCTGAAGACACCAAATTGATCAGAAAATTCACTCAAAAGTTACAGCTGTTTGAATATTTACATACCATTTTTGTATGGACAGCAGCCAAAATTGTATGGAGACTTGTATGAGTGAACCTATGACGCAAAATAGCTTATTTGGTCATAGGGAAGGCCCCCACAAAGTTTGAGTCAAATAAAAAAATACAAAAAAATAAAAATGGTCGAAATCGGCCGATTTCGTAGAGAGTTGCTCTACTCTAAAAAAACCACAAAATATTTGTTATTGCAATATGGGTACCAAATGACCGTGTTTTTTCATCCATTTCAAATGTCATACATTTTTTTGAAAAAAAAAAAACTGAAAATTTTCACAAAACTAAGTATTTTCGAAAAAATATACTCACAATTTCAGTTTTTTGCAATATTGGTGTCAAATGATTGGGATTTATTCATACATTTCGAATTTAATAACAACAGTTTTTGGAAATACTCAACATTTTCTTAAAACTACGTATGTTTGAAAGAAAATACTTTAAATTTTAGTTTTTTTTTTGCAATATGGGTGTCAAACGATCGGGACTTTTTCATACATTTAAAATGTTCTAATAACTTTTTTTGAAAATACTTTAAAAAAAATTGTAAAACAATGTTTTTTCGAGAAAAACACTAAATATTTCATTTGGGTAACAAATTATCTGATTTTTCAAACATTTCGAATGTAATAAATTGTAGAACTTTGATATTTAGAGCATGTTTTTTTTTAAAAAGAAGTTTTTTAAAAAAAAACATTAGTATTTAAAATTGTTTTTATAGCTTTCAAAATTTATTGAAATATCTCGATTATTTGATACCTATCTTGTAAAAAACTGAAATTTCGAGCGTTTTTTTTCGAAAATACGTAGTTTTGTGATAAATTGTATTTTTTCAAAAAAATATGTTTTAACATTCGAAATGCATGAAAAAATCCCGATCTTTTGATATCCATATTGTAATAAACTGAAATTTTTAAATGTTTTTTTTTCGAAAATATGTAACTTCGTGAAAATTTTGAGTATTTTCAAAAAAATGATACAATATTCCATATATATGAATAAATCCAAATAATTTGATACCCATCGAGTGTAAAAAATAAATTTCAAGTATTTTTTTTAAAGACGTAGTTTTGTGAAAAATTTTAGTATTTTCATAAAAAGGTGTTATAACTTCAGAAATGAATGAAAAAATCCTGATCATTTGATACTCATATTGCAAAACTATATAAAATTTTTTATATTTTTTTCAATACGTAATTTTGTGATTTTTTTAGTATTTTCAAAAGACTATTTTACATTTGAAACGTATGAAAAATCCCGATCAATAATTTTGGGTATTTTTTCGAGATACATAGCATTTTAAAAATGCAGGAAAAATACGTTTTTTTTTTTGGGATTTTTTTATGTAATTATAAGGGTAATCGATTGAAACACGATTTAAACACTCTTATTTTTTGATGTTAGTGTGATCTTTCATACGTTTATAGCCTATGTCTTCCATATAGCTAAAATCCCATAAGCTCTATGCTTCAGTTATGCACTGGGCCGTGCTTAACCGAGACAGATGAACGAATCAAAATTGAGGCAGTGCAAAACCGAGGCGTGCAAAACCGGAGCATGACTGTAGCTCAAAATATTGCGTTTTTTGTTTTCTAAAACATTTACGATACTGAGAATTTTCACTTTTGGTAGAGGAATGAGAATGTGTATGAAATGTCAAATATTTGTTTTACAGTGTGACTATTTTTCCTAAAAATTCCTAAGTAAGTATTGTATGTAAACTTGTATGGACGAACAATAATGAAAAAATATCGATTAGTAATGAAGAAACAAAAAACGGTTCATATAGCCTTTAATTGAAATTTGACAAATGAAAATTCTTTTGTGTTCTAAACCTAATCAGTAAAATACCAAATATATGTTGCGAAAATCCTTAAAGCTCATCCTTTTCTTAATTTCAAGGAAATATAAACCACGGAACCTACACATCGTCGTGATCGTGCTATCTTGACGCACGTGCATGTTGGGAAACATTGAGTTCTCTCTCAATGTCTCACCTTTTGACCTTCATATGAAAGAAGTTAAGATCTGAATTTTAGTCAGAACGCATTTGACACACGTACATGCCCGACGCCTGTATATACTTTTAATTGTAACTCGAAACTCCAGTAACCAAATTCAACCAAACTTGTTTGTGATTGTTTAAATTAAAACACGTTATTCTCAAAACGTCAAAAAGCGACTAACGACAAGATTGCACGACAACGTCGAAATGTTTTAACTTCATAAAGGCTGCAGTCAGCCGTCCATTTTAATATAGAAATAAACTTACCGTAACGAAAGCTTCCATGCTCCGAGGAAAAAAAAATGCCTGTGATATTTCAATTACGGCACAAGAAAAACAACCCAGACAATACTTTATTTTTTAATAAGATTCCTTTATTTACGATTTCATTTCTACCCGAAACAATAAGGACATCATTTAAAGTTTTGAGAAGTTTTTCACGTTTCGGGTTTAATTTTTTTCTCCATTTTGCGTCTTAACTTACACACTGTTTTGTTTTTTTTTTTCCTCTTCATTTTCATTCTTTCGTTTCGTCTTTTAATAAGACTCGCTCTTTCCAATTAGCAATTTTCTTGTTTTGTTTGCCGTTTGCAATGAAGTTTGCTTCGACATTTTTGTCGTCAGTTTACTCGCCTGCTTTCAACTTCTTTTTGTGTGATTTCACGCAGCTTCTTACACTCTAAAAATAAGCACGTATTTGCAACTTTTTTTTTGTTTTTCTTCGCCAATGTTTTACACTTTAGTTTGCCTTACTTTGCTATGTACGTTTTTATTTCTTTTTCCATTTTTGGTTTTGTTTTGGTTTTGTTGTGAGACTGTTGCTTTATATGTATAGAGTGAAAAATGACAGTTTTATCTTACCTTCTTTTTTTCTTATGTTTTTTTGCCTTCCACCATTTGTTTATCTTAATCAGTTCAAAATTCCAGGGCGGTACAGTAACGGTGTGATTCATGGGACTTGCTGTCTGTGAATGTGTTTGTTTTATCTTGTGATGTGCGTGGGGATTGGGAAATTAATACAACTTGTATAAATCCTGTTTTTCTTTCGTTTTATTTTTGCTTTCAGCTGTCACGTTTTGAAGTACAGCTTGGATATCTTGTTTTTTTTTGTGTTATGGCTTTACATTTTAGCTCGATTTTTCCCTACATATCGGAGGCAACATTGGGGAGGATTACGGGGAGCTTTATCTTTTCTCCTTAATTTTTTGTCTTTTTCTGTTTAGTGTTTTATCATAATCATCTTTTTCTCTAAGGTTGTTTTGCTTCTTCAAGAATCATTGTTTTATACATCTAGTTTCACATTTATACACTATTTACAGAGGAATTTATTTACCTTCGAGAGGAATTTTAAGGTCAGGTGAAGCCAATGTTGTGTGCTGATTGGTAATTTTTTTTTCCTTGGAATTCCGTCAATCAAAAGTGGTAACCATTAAAAACCGATAATCTCGTTATGAGCATAATTTTTCCCGGAAGACTTCGCAACGCCACCCAAGCCACAAGCCGATCGAAACTTTTCCCAATCCAGCTTTTGCGGTGCGGTGAGTCTCTTAATTTAATTACGCTCAATTTTCGCGATTACAACCGTGTCTGTCCGTTTGTTTCCCCGGCGTGGTGGGTTGAGAAGAGCTTCGGAAAAGCTGAAACCCCAAGGCTTTGTGGGGTGGAAAATCAAGAGGTTTGCCCCCTCCCCCGGTGCGGAATCGGATGGAGAAACCTTGCCGAGTGGACTAATTGGTTCTACTACTGGGTTGTCGGCGATTATCCGATGTCGGAAGTGGATGTTAGTGTCGATGAAAGTTTTAATCTTAATGAGCACGTTGAAAGTAGGAGCTCATTAGATAGCGTTTGGCACGTTGTCACATAGTTGGAGTAACGTGCGGATTGTTTTTTTTTCAACCTTTGATGGTGGCAATTACATGTGATTCAAGACGGAGTTTTTTTTTATCGTGGACTAGAAGCTTTGGAATTCTCATTTTCTAGCATACCTAACGGAACATAAAATGAAATGACACTGCTCAGCAAAAGAATGTCAAAAATTGAGAGACATGTTATTTTATGGTAAAATTAATGTATTTTTCAAAATTGCAAAACCAAGAGAAAAAAAGCTTAGAGAGGGTGCTGAAAAAATCAAGTTTTTTTACGATTTTATCTAGAAAAAAAGGCTGTTTCGTCGCTCGACAATGACAGAAAAAGAAAGTAGTTTCATGACGGAATTGCAAAAAAGCATATTCCTATATCTTTACGGTTTCGAACTACAAATCACTGAAAAACGTGACTTAGTAAAATTCCAGAAAAATAAAAAGGGTCGTTCTGCTCCACCGTCACTTGATATCGAAAAATGTACCTCGATTTCGTTATTGAGAACAAAAATTAATGAATATTATTTAAAAAAAATCGATTTCCTAAATGAATTCACCTAAAAATATTTAGCAATTTTCCTTTCCTTGCCCAAAGTAATTCGACCAAGTGCAATTTTCGTCATTTTTCGCAAAAGCCACTTTTTTCAAAAAATCATATCTCGGCGCAATTTCATCTGTTTTTAGCTGTCTTCGACGCAAAATAAAGGTAGTGGGTTTGGCTATTTGAGAAAAATAGTAAGAAGTTTCAAAACTCTAGCTTAACATTTGAAAAAGTCGTATGAAAACTTAAAATGGCGTTTTGACTGTGTCTGGACCAAACAGCCAATGTCTGAAAATATTGTTATCGAATTCCTCGGAAAATTTCACAAAACATTTAGAAAATTTGGCACTTGTGAACCGTAAATTTCCGAGGTACGATTTTTTGAATATAAAAACTTATTTTTTTAAGCACCACGCGCAAAAACCAGGAACATGACGAAATGGGCAAAAAATTACCTTTTTTTACTAAAACTGCGATAACTTCAAAATTTAGGCGATGACATAAACATGTTTGGGTACCAAAAGTTGCGTCTTTCAATTTCGAAAATTTTGGTGCTCAATCATGTATCAGTCATCGCTGAAATTTTAAAGTTTTCGCAGTTTTAGTAAAAAAAAGTTGATTTTTTGCCGAGTTCGTCTTAGTCCTGTTTTTGCGCGTGGTGCGTCGAAAAACTCAGTTTTTATTTTGAAAAAAATCATATCTCGGAAACGAACGGCTTGACATCGGCAGTTTGTTTGTTATGTGAAATTTTCCGAGGAATCCGGAAAAATATTTTCAGACATAGGCTTTTTGGTCCAGGCACCGTCAAAACTTCATTTTAAGTTTTCGTACGATTTTTTTAAATGTTAAGTTAGATTTTGGAAACTTCTTACTATTTCTCCCAAATAGCCAATTTCATTACCTTTATTTTGCTTTTAAGACAGCCGAAATCAGATAAAATGGCGTGGAGATGCGATTTTTTTGTTGAAATAAGTGGTTTTTGCGAAAAATGACAAAAAATAGCAATTTTTTGAACTACCCTAGTGATGTAGGTCACCCTAGTGGTCAAACAAAAAAATATGGGTCGAGTTATTTTGGCCAACGAACCCCCAGAAAAATTTTGAGCCCGATCGGGAAACTTTTTTTTGGTTTAGGCTCTTTTCAAATAGACTTGCTGTATATTTATTTGAAATCAGTGTAGGAAAATCATCAAACTTTATTACTCATCGAAAGTCGTAGTTTAAACAACAAGTTAAAAATTATGATTTCCGAGTTTTGATTTTTGAGTTTTGAAACATATTTTATCCATTTATTTTTTGTTATTTCGAAAACAATTTTTGATAACAGTGCTCAATAGATTTACTCTTCAGCACACAAATGAGTGCCTTAATGAACTTTTCAGTTTTTGGTTATGATAAGTAGGCTATTTTGTCAATATAGAATATAATGAAAAATAAAGTATTTTTAAGAGGGATTAAAAAAAGACATTCAAAAACTTACCAAGTTATGTTCAAAATCTAGGTTAAGTAATTCTTACAGCACATTCATTTCCCTTTTTTAATATTTGGTACTTTATACAATATTGCATTGATTTTAAAAACCTAACCATACTTAATAAAACAATTAATAACTACCTCTGGTCCACAAATTAGATCGATGATTTTTTTTTTAATTTTTGGCAACTTTTTTTCTGTTTTTTTTTTTTTTTATTTATTAATTGCTTAGTACCTTTATATTAAGGGTGACCAAAGTATGGCCCGCGAGGTTAATTTTTGTGGCCCATGGACCAATTTTGAAAGATTTTGTAAAATGGCCCGCTGACCACTTCTAAAGTGATTTTATGCTTTTTCAAAATTAAGGTTTATTTTAAACTAAAGTTTTTTTTATTTGTTTTTAATAAAACAGATTTTAGGACAAAAATATTTTGTTCAAAAATCTTAATAATCAAAACAATTTTACTCATTTCAATGAGAGTGAAACTACTGAATATCGTCAAAACTTTCTTAAAACATTTTTGGAAATACAGTCATGCCTCGGTTTTGCACGCCTCGGTTTTGCACTGCCCCGGTTTTGAACCGTTCAGCTGCCTCGGTTAAGCACGACCCAGTGCTTTACTGAAGCACAGAGCTTATGGGTTTTTGGCTATATGGGAGACATTGGCTTTAATCGTATGAAAAATCATGCAAACATCAAAAAATTATAGTGTTTTGGAATCGGGATGATGTCAGTTATCCATTGAAATTATTATTTCATGAAAATTTTCTCAAAAATACGTAGTTTTCCTGTATTTTAAAATGCATTTTTTTTCTCTAAAGAATCCAAAAATATATTGTTATTGGAATATCGGTATCAAATGATCAGTTTTTTTCATACATTTCGAGGATGATAACAAAATTTTTAGAAAAAACTCCAAATTTTCACAAAACTACGTTTTTTTCGAAAAAAAATACTCAAAATTTAATTTTTTACAATATGGGTATCAAACGATTGGGATTTTTTCATACATTTCGAATGTAATACCAACTTTTTTAGAAAATACTCAAAATTTTCCCAAAACTACGTATTTTCGAATAAAATTCTCAAAATTTCCGTTTTTACAATATGGGTATCAAGCAATCCGGATTTTTTCATACATTTCGAACGTAATAACAATATTATTTTGCAAATACTTAAAATTTTCACAAATTTACGTATTTTTGTAAAACTTTTCAAAATTTCAGTTTTTTACAATATGGGTGTCAAAAAAATCAAATAATTATTTTTTTCAAAAATACATAGTTTTGTGAAAATTTTGAGTATTTTTATTTTTTAATAACTTTTGAAATGTATGAAAAAATCCCGATCGTTTGATACCCACATTGTGAAAACGGAAATTTTTAGCATAATTTTTCGAAAATACGTAGTTTTGTGAAAATTGTTAGTATCTTCAAAAAATATTGTTATTACATTCCGATCGTTCAACACCCACATCGTAAAAACGGTAATTTTGAGTATTTTTTTTAGAAAATACGTAGTTTTTTGAAAATTTGGAGTATTTTCAAAAAAAAAAATGTCATTATATTCGAAATGTATGAAAAAACCCCGATCGTTTGATACCAACATTGTAAAAACGGAAATTTTGTGTATTTTTTTTCGGAAATACGTAGTTTTGTGAAAATTTGGAGTATTTTCAAAAAAAATTGTTATTACATTCGAAATGTATGAAAAAATCCCGATCGTTCGATACCCACATTGTAAAAACGGAAATTTTGAGTATTTTATTCGAAAATACGTAGTTTTGTGAAAATATTGAGTATTTTTTTAAAATGTTGATATTACATCCAAAATGTATGAAAAAACCTGATCATTTGATACCCATATTGCAATAACAATATATTTTTGTTTCTTTAGAGAAAAAAAAATCATTTTCAAAATATAGGAAAAATTCGTATTTTTGTAAAAAATTTGAATGAAATAATAATTTCAATGGATAGTTGACATCATACCGATTTCAAAACACTATAATTTTTTGATGTTTGCATGATTTTTCGTACGATTAAAGCCACCCTAGTAACATTTTTAAACTTACTGGTTTTATCAGGGTTCGGAAAACCCTCATCCAACCTAAATAGGCTTTTATGGCCTACTTAAAACCTAAAATGTTACTAGGGCAGTGTCTCCCATATAGCAAAAATCCCATAAGCTCTGTGCCTCGGTTATGCACGCCTCGGTTTTGCATCCCCCATATGCGGTGCTAAACCGAGGCATGACTGTATTTAGAAATCTATATTAATAGCAAAAAAATATAACTATTATATATTCATTTGAAAGCAAAAATGACCCTTTTACGAACTGACCCTCAAACTTATTGAGAAACTTTCCCTCGGGATTCGAACTCATGACAGTTGGATTACGAATTTGATTGACTACCATCTTATCCGGGCAGACAAAATATTGAAAACGGAGAAATAAAGCTCTTGCAAATATTTTACAAAGCTTTTGTTAACTCCCCCCTTCATTATTAAAAAATTGTTAAAAAAATTAAACATTCAAAGCATCTTTGACGAACTTTTCAAAAACAAAAACAGACTAGGCTTGGCATACCATGGACTCACTTTAGGTCGATTTATCTCCTTATCAGTACACCTTACTAAAACTTATGTAAAGAACTTTTTGATTTTAGAAAAGATTCTGCAACTATGTATGAATCTGAAAAATATTTTTCATCGTTTTTATCAAAGTAGACACTTTACAATCGCAAATTGATATTTTTGTGCTAAAATGTAAAAATGGTAATTTTCTAGAGCGTATCTATTTTTTCACCAATTGATCTTACCTCGCCAATAACCATGTCGAAGGCACCATATTAATCAGAAATTCCGTTCGCAAGATTCGGATTTCAGAATATTGAGAGATTCCATTTTTTAAGTTTGACTTCTGGCAGAATGGCTCAAAAGTTACATTCAAATTGATTTAGTCAAGTTGCAAAAATTCGTGAGTGCAAAATTATTCCTTATGGCCTGTTAAGAAACTTGTTGAATTTTTTTTTCATTTTCGAAATTAGTTGGCTTATTATAAAATTCTAAAATTGAGCTCAAATTATGCCAGCAGTAAAACCAAAATTGTTGTATCAAAACTTAACAAAGATAAAACAAGCGATTGATTTTTAAAAAAGAATTAGTACATAAAACCCATGGCGCATTGGTTGCTTTGAAAAAAGTACTCTGGATAGGTAAGTTAGGATCTCCAATTAAATTGAAAATATTTCAATTCAAAATTGGTATCTGCTACTAAAAATGCAATAAAAATAACAAAAAATCCCAAAACCCGTCCCATTTCACAATTGACCACTCATCGTCGAGTGAGCCCTTCTCTCTCGTGAGTACGCTCGCACTTTGGCACAATTTCCTTCAAGAGGACTTCGCCTCACGCCAGTACTTGAAGCCCACAACCAGCCATGGAGAGAGCACGTTGCCCTCCCGACCAACCGCAGCACAATTTGTGGTGGAACCCGAATTGGGCACGCAGTAAAGTGTCCCTCTTTACTGGGTACCATTTTTTTATCGGGTGTTCGCGTTTTAATTTCTTATAATCCAGCTGCTGCTGGTTTCATTCAGTGAAATTTTGCCCCGGGTAGCAAGATAAGTTTGGTCTGCTTGAATGTATGACGATGCAAGCTAGGTTTGCGAGAAAAAGTCTCGAGAAAAAACAATATGGTTACTCAATTAATTGACTACTTTATCGGTTGATAGAATTTTCGTTTTTGCATTCTTTTGTGTCGTTTTGACAGCAATTTGAGGAAACTTTTTTTCATTATATTGTGAAACCCAAAAATCAACTTGATTTTTTTAGATAGAGTTAAATAAACATGTTGATTTAGCTAACTATAGAATATTAAAGCTGGATTACACTCAAACAACAGTGCCAAAGACAACCTCCCACTCGTTAATGAAATATTAATTCACCATTCTGTATATGGTGGAGCAGTAAACTTGTTCGCATACGGCATTGTTACTATACCGGCTCTGTGCACCTTAATAAGACACATTGGATAGCAGTACAAAGTTTATCATTGGCCTCGTCTCAGTCTGAGAAGGTTTTTCTCAGGAGGGGCTCTGCAGGGTTAATCGGGTCACAAATGTGTATTTTTGAAACCACTTTTTATTTTTTAGGCTAGCTCAGCGTTTGAATTTTAATAATTTTTTGAATTTTAACTTTCCCTTTTCCGATTGTACTCTCAAAGCCTCCAAACTTTCTACCTTGGAGTGTAACATGCTCGTACTGTTTTCTTTTATGAGCCAGAACGGTTTTGGAATTATCCCTCGGAGCTCTTCCTTATTTGCGCTTACAACCCCACGATCGTACAAGCACGCGTTCGTTTTTATTATCCACTCAACGGAATATAAGGAGATTTGTGCCTTTCGAGGAAACAACAGTCCTGGATGATATTTCGAAAGGTAGCATTGAATTTAATTTTAATTTGAAGTTTTGAAAAATTTATTTAAATATAAAAATCGATTTTTTTAACAGCGTAAATTTATTTGATTTTTTTAAATAGTTTTTTTCAATGTCAAACTACTTCTAGAAAACAATATTTCTGCACTTATAAATAAAAAAATCATTCAATGATGTGTTATTCTACTCAGCTGAAACTATGAGGGTTTTTTTTACTGTTACTATCAATATTATCATTTATTTTCGTTTAAACAGATCTTGCCTTATAAGCGTTTAGTTGAAAAACTTTTGATCGAAAAATTGCATGTGTCCAATTTAAATCTTTTTAAACCTACCTGATCCAGCACTTGAAAAATATTTAATTACTGGTGCCGTTTCACTAGGCTTAGTGATTTTCACGCTCAAAATTGCAAATTTCACGGGGACCTCAATTTCAAAACACCGAATTTCACGCAAATTTCGCGGAACGTGAAAATTGTTAAAATAACTCTGAAAATCTTATCTTTAAATCATAGAAACTTTTTTTATGCTTCATTATATATTATTTAAATACACTAAAAACAATTTGAATAAATTTGAACCTAACACAAAAAAAAATCTCCTAATTTTCCAAAAAGATTCCACCTGGTTTATGGATGGGCTCTATATTTATTTTTAAACAAATTGTATGGCATGCGTATTCTTATTTATTGAACTGTTTTTTTTTACACTTGACTGAAAAGTTTTCGCGAATTTGTTTCATTTTTCTGAGTTTCATATCAAAGCAAGATTCAACAATCTTGTCCAGCCAAAATAAGTTCAATAATTTGATTTTTTTGCGACATTTAGCATATTAAAAATAATATTATTTTTTTTATTCAAAATGACATTTTTAGCACTTGTTTTTTTTTTTTTTCTTGCTCTTGTTAATGCTTTAGTTATAGAAATAATTGTTCCAAAATGGATTATGATGCAACACACAGCTGAAAGGATTTCCAAAACTCTGTTATGAATTGCAAAAGAACTGATTGCATCTTGATTATTTACCAATAAATCCGAGTTGAATTGAAAAAAAATTTCAAAATGAAAAAAAAAAAACAAAAAAAAAGTATTTTTCCAACCAAATAATCAAATATCAAAATTAAACAGGACTCAGAAAAAAAGAAAAGTTTTTAAAAGTTGACTTCAAAGAAAAAAAATGCCCTTTATTTTAATTTAAATAAAACAAAGCTTGATTCTTTTAATTTCTTATGAAACTATACCTTTCAAATAAAATAGCAGTAACATTTTTATTTTAGCGAATGAAAATATTACTAAACCAACCTAAAGTAACCATCTCAAAGCCCTTTCTCAATCTGATACAAAGTGTTATACAAACAGGCTATCGTTTCCAATAAATTACAAATTAGGGGAACAGCATCTAATTCCAGCGTGCCTCTAATTTTGGCAGGTCAGAACTTTGACATTCAATTGCTGGTTTCATTCAGTGAAATTTTGCCCCGGGTAGCAAGATAAGTTTGGTCTGCTTGAATGTATGACGATGCAAGCTAGGTTTGCGAGAAAAGTCTCGAGAAAAACAATATGGTTACTCAATTAATTGACTACTTTATCGGTTGATAGAATTTTCGTTTTTGCATTCTTTTGTGTCGTTTTGACAGCAATTTGAGGAAACTTTTTTTCATTATATTGTGAAACCCAAAAATCAACTTGATTTTTTTAGATAGAGTTAAATAAACATGTTGATTTAGCTAACTATAGAATATTAAAGCTGGATTACACTCAAACAACAGTGCCAAAGACAACCTCCCACTCGTTAATGAAATATTAATTCACCATTCTGTATATGGTGGAGCAGTAAACTTGTTCGCATACGGCATTGTTACTATACCGGCTCTGTGCACCTTAATAAGACACATTGGATAGCAGTACAAAGTTTATCATTGGCCTCGTCTCAGTCTGAGAAGGTTTTTCTCAGGAGGGGCTCTGCAGGGTTAATCGGGTCACAAATGTGTATTTTGAAACCACTTTTTATTTTTAGGCTAGCTCAGCGTTTGAATTTTAATAATTTTTGAATTTTAACTTTCCCCTTTTCCGATTGTACTCTCAAAGCCTCCAAACTTTCTACCTTGGAGTGTAACATGCTCGTACTGTTTTCTTTTATGAGCCAGAACGGTTTTGGAATTATCCCTCGGAGCTCTTCCTTATTTGCGCTTACAACCCCACGATCGTACAAGCACGCGTTCGTTTTTATTATCCACTCAACGGAATATAAGGAGATTTGTGCCTTTCGAGGAAACAACAGTCCTGGATGATATTTCGAAAGGTAGCATTGAATTTAATTTTAATTTGAAGTTTTGAAAAATTTATTTAAATATAAAAATCGATTTTTTTAACAGCGTAAATTTATTTGATTTTTTTAAATAGTTTTTTTCAATGTCAAACTACTTCTAGAAAACAATATTTCTGCACTTATAAATAAAAAAATCATTCAATGATGTGTTATTCTACTCAGCTGAAACTATGAGGGTTTTTTTTACTGTTACTATCAATATTATCATTTATTTTCGTTTAAACAGATCTTGCCTTATAAGCGTTTAGTTGAAAAACTTTTGATCGAAAAATTGCATGTGTCCAATTTAAATCTTTTTAAACCTACCTGATCCAGCACTTGAAAAATATTTAATTACTGGTGCCGTTTCACTAGGCTTAGTGATTTTTCACGCTCAAAATTGCAAATTTCACGGGGACCTCAATTTCAAAACACCGAATTTCACGCAAATTTCGCGGAACGTGAAAATTGTTAAAATAACTCTGAAAATCTTATCTTTAAATCATAGAAACTTTTTTTATGCTTCATTATATATTATTTAAATACACTAAAAACAATTTGAATAAATTTGAACCTAACACAAAAAAAAATCTCCTAATTTTCCAAAAAGATTCCACCTGGTTTATGGATGGGCTCTATATTTATTTTTAAACAAATTGTATGGCATGCGTATTCTTATTTATTGAACTGTTTTTTTTTACACTTGACTGAAAAGTTTTCGCGAATTTGTTTCATTTTTCTGAGTTTCATATCAAAGCAAGATTCAACAATCTTGTCCAGCCAAAATAAGTTCAATAATTTGATTTTTTGCGACATTTAGCATATTAAAAATAATATTATTTTTTTATTCAAAATGACATTTTTAGCACTTGTTTTTTTTTTTCTTGCTCTTGTTAATGCTTTAGTTATAGAAATAATTGTTCCAAAATGGATTATGATGCAACACACAGCTGAAAGGATTTCCAAAACTCTGTTATGAATTGCAAAAGAACTGATTGCATCTTGATTATTTACCAATAAATCCGAGTTGAATTGAAAAAAATTTCAAAATGAAAAAAAAACAAAAAAGTATTTTTCCAACCAAATAATCAAATATCAAAATTAAACAGGACTCAGAAAAAGAAAAGTTTTTAAAAGTTGACTTCAAAGAAAAAAAATGCCCTTTATTTTAATTTAAATAAAACAAAGCTTGATTCTTTTAATTTCTTATGAAACTATACCTTTCAAATAAAATAGCAGTAACATTTTTATTTTAGCGAATGAAAATATTACTAAACCAACCTAAAGTAACCATCTCAAAGCCCTTTCTCAATCTGATACAAAGTGTTATACAAACAGGCTATCGTTTCCAATAAATTACAAATTAGGGGAACAGCATCTAATTCCAGCGTGCCTCTAATTTTGGCAGGTCAGAACTTTGACATTCAATTGCTGGTTTCATTCAGTGAAATTTTGCCCCGGGTAGCAAGATAAGTTTGGTCTGCTTGAATGTATGACGATGCAAGCTAGGTTTGCGAGAAAAAGTCTCGAGAAAAAACAATATGGTTACTCAATTAATTGACTACTTTATCGGTTGATAGAATTTTCGTTTTTGCATTCTTTTGTGTCGTTTTGACAGCAATTTGAGGAAACTTTTTTTCATTATATTGTGAAACCCAAAATCAACTTGATTTTTTAGATAGAGTTAAATAAACATGTTGATTTAGCTAACTATAGAATATTAAAGCTGGATTACACTCAAACAACAGTGCCAAAGACAACCTCCCACTCGTTAATGAAATATTAATTCACCATTCTGTATATGGTGGAGCAGTAAACTTGTTCGCATACGGCATTGTTACTATACCGGCTCTGTGCACCTTAATAAGACACATTGGATAGCAGTACAAAGTTTATCATTGGCCTCGTCTCAGTCTGAGAAGGTTTTTCTCAGGAGGGGCTCTGCAGGGTTAATCGGGTCACAAATGTGTATTTTTGAAACCACTTTTTATTTTTTAGGCTAGCTCAGCGTTTGAATTTTAATAATTTTTTGAATTTTAACTTTCCCCTTTTCCGATTGTACTCTCAAAGCCTCCAAACTTTCTACCTTGGAGTGTAACATGCTCGTACTGTTTTCTTTTATGAGCCAGAACGGTTTTGGAATTATCCCTCGGAGCTCTTCCTTATTTGCGCTTACAACCCCCACGATCGTACAAGCACGCGTTCGTTTTTATTATCCACTCAACGGAATATAAGGAGATTTGTGCCTTTCGAGGAAACAACAGTCCTGGATGATATTTCGAAAGGTAGCATTGAATTTAATTTTAATTTGAAGTTTTGAAAAATTTATTTAAATATAAAAATCGATTTTTTTAACAGCGTAAATTTATTTGATTTTTTTAAATAGTTTTTTTCAATGTCAAACTACTTCTAGAAAACAATATTTCTGCACTTATAAATAAAAAATCATTCAATGATGTGTTATTCTACTCAGCTGAAACTATGAGGGTTTTTTTTACTGTTACTATCAATATTATCATTTATTTTCGTTTAAACAGATCTTGCCTTATAAGCGTTTAGTTGAAAAACTTTTGATCGAAAAATTGCATGTGTCCAATTTAAATCTTTTTAAACCTACCTGATCCAGCACTTGAAAAATATTTAATTACTGGTGCCGTTTCACTAGGCTTAGTGATTTTTCACGCTCAAAAATTGCAAATTTCACGGGGACCTCAATTTCAAAACACCGAATTTCACGCAAATTTCGCGGAACGTGAAAATTGTTAAAATAACTCTGAAAATCTTATCTTTAAATCATAGAAACTTTTTTTATGCTTCATTATATATTATTTAAATACACTAAAAACAATTTGAATAAATTTGAACCTAACACAAAAAAAAATCTCCTAATTTTCCAAAAAGATTCCACCTGGTTTATGGATGGGCTCTATATTTATTTTTAAACAAATTGTATGGCATGCGTATTCTTATTTATTGAACTGTTTTTTTTTACACTTGACTGAAAAGTTTTCGCGAATTTGTTTCATTTTTCTGAGTTTCATATCAAAGCAAGATTCAACAATCTTGTCCAGCCAAAATAAGTTCAATAATTTGATTTTTTGCGACATTTAGCATATTAAAAATAATATTATTTTTTTTATTCAAAATGACATTTTTAGCACTTGTTTTTTTTTTTTTTCTTGCTCTTGTTAATGCTTTAGTTATAGAAATAATTGTTCCAAAATGGATTATGATGCAACACACAGCTGAAAGGATTTCCAAAACTCTGTTATGAATTGCAAAAGAACTGATTGCATCTTGATTATTTACCAATAAATCCGAGTTGAATTGAAAAAAAATTTCAAAATGAAAAAAAAACAAAAAAGTATTTTTCCAACCAAATAATCAAATATCAAAATTAAACAGGACTCAGAAAAAAAGAAAAGTTTTTAAAAGTTGACTTCAAAGAAAAAAAATGCCCTTTATTTTAATTTAAATAAAACAAAGCTTGATTCTTTTAATTTCTTATGAAACTATACCTTTCAAATAAAATAGCAGTAACATTTTTATTTTAGCGAATGAAAATATTACTAAACCAACCTAAAGTAACCATCTCAAAGCCCTTTCTCAATCTGATACAAAGTGTTATACAAACAGGCTATCGTTTCCAATAAATTACAAATTAGGGGAACAGCATCTAATTCCAGCGTGCCTCTAATTTTGGCAGGTCAGAACTTTGACATTCAATTAGAGCTAATTAAAAGCGTTTTCAACTGAAATCGAGTGATAAATAGCTCAATAAGAAGTGAGCAAGCAAGTTTCTATCAAAAGTTTTGAAAAATTAGTTGTTTAAATAGTGAAAATTAGCAAACTGGATGGAGTTAGGAGCGAGGGCTTAGCCTGCCAAACATACGAGAATTTCCCCTACTAGCTAGTTTATAAAAATAAAAAATAAAAATTTGAACAATTCTTCAAATGGTTCATATCAAGCATTTCAATTGTAAACTAATAAAATTTACTTAAATAGTCTGTGTGGGTAAAATATTTATTATGTTGTTATTTTGAAAAAAAAATGAGAAAATTGATAAACTTCACGTTACGCCGTCTTCGAATTCGTCAAAAATCACTAACCCTATGTTAGTAATTTAACCAGGGTATTCACTCGCTTTCTACAGTATTTTATAAGATTATTTTTATTCTTAATTGAGTTTGATAAATCATTTTGAGAAAAATAGTTACAGTTTCACACAAACATAAAATTTCACGGGATTTCACGGAAAAAGCCAAATTGCACGGATTTCACGCTGTCCGCGAAATCGTGAAATTTCACTAACCCTACGTTTCACGAAACTTCCAATCAAAAAGTTGGGTTTTTACAATAAAAAGAACGAACTAATTTTCACAATTAAAAAAATAATACTTGATGTAATAATACCCACCCCCTTCAAAATCATCAAGAAAATTATACGACATTTTTGTTCAAAGCTTAAAAAATTCCAATTCAAATTTAAAAAAAAATATCTGCGCTAAGAATGAATTTAAGCGTGTGTTTGTGTTTATCCTTAAATCATTTGAATTTTCGATTTGGGTCATTCTCTGCCAACTCACACGAATTCGCGAAAAAAAGTTGGCCCAACCCCTCTTTGATTTCTGAAGTTTTTTTTAGTAAAATTTGACTCCAGCGTTTATGGCGTATTTAAAAAAAACGTTTTTTTTTTTCATCGAAAAAATACAATGGAAATTTATTACGGATAATATTTTTTTTTAACACTGGAACGCCCAACGCATATCCAACTTACACGGACGCCCAAGCCTCCCAATAAAGTTGGAACGGTAACTTCAACTCGCTGGTTCTCGGGCATAACTCAACCAATCGGGACGATTCTTGTTTCCAGGGATTTGTTAGAATGTCTAGATGATCCTAAAATTTTACAGAACTTGATTTGAACAAATCTGTAATTTCTGCGACCGAAAACATCGTTCCACCTTTTTTAAAACGACTGCCTCCGCGGAATTTTTGGCGAATTTTTTTTTACTCGCGAAAAAAAAGTTGGAACGATGTTTTTGATCGCAAACATTACAAATTTGATCAAATTAAGTTCTACAAAGTTCTAGAATAATCTAGACATCCTAACAAATCACTAAAAAGAAGAATCATCTTGATTGGTTGAGTTATGCCCAAGAAATATCGAGTTAAAGTTACCGTTCCAACTTTTTTGGAGCCTTGGGCGATGGAATGTTAATTGGCTCAAACCTTGTGGGGGGCCTTTCCTTTGACCAAAGAAGCCATTTTGTGTCTTTGATTCACCCAAACAAGTCTCCAAACAATTTTTGCAGCTATCCTTATAAAAACGGTATGTAATCATTCGAAAATTTGTAATTTTTGAAAGAATTTTCTGATCAATTAGGTGTCTTCGGCAATGTTGTAGTTATTTATAAGGACTGCTCAGAAAAAGATAGATACACGGAAAAAAATCTTGCTTTTTTTATACATTTTTTTCATATTTGCAGTTTTATAAATTTTTAAAAATAGTGACCATTTCTGGAAATATTTTTTTAAAGTTCAAAAAAAGCTATAAAATTTTCAAAGATAGATTGGATCCCTGAAAAAGAAAAAGGAAAAATGAAGTTTTATAAGTCTAACCCAAACAACTCTTGTCTCAGCAACTAATATATCAGCAACTTATGGTCCGGTTTTCAATGTTAAAAAATTAAACATTTTTGAAATTTTCCGATCTTTCCGAAAAAAATATTTTCTTTATTTGTTAATCAAGACTTACATTTCAAAAGGATCGGTTTTGGTCTCCAAAAACAAATCAAAAAATCTCAAGAATAAAAAAAAAACTTAGTTTTTAGACGGATTTTTTTGTGAAAAAAGCTTATTAAAAATCGGCATGATTTTTTTTTCGTGTACATATTCTTTTCTTAATAGTTCTCATCAATACCTTCAACTTTGCCGAAGAGACTAAATTGAGCAGATAATTCCTTTAAAAGTCACAGGTATTTGAATATTTACATTACATTTTTGTATGGAATGCTGACATGGTCATAAGGAAGGCCTCCACAAAGTTTGAGCTATATCAAAAAATTAAAATATTCGAAACCGGCCGATTTCGTTGATAATTGCTCATGTGTATTTTTCAGTGTTCCCTAAGCCCCAAGCCTAAGCCATCGGCTCGGCTAGGTTCATTTTTCTGGCTCAGGTTCACACCACACGTCGGCAAACATCGTCGGCTCAGGCTCACCGAGCGCCGTGAGCCATGGTTCATTTGGTTCAAATCAGGCAAGCTAGCCAAAATTAACCATTGGCTTGAACCAGGCTTGAACCTGATCAAAGAATGTAAGGCTAAACGGTGAGCTCTGTTAGACCGTAACACTGTGCAACCCGAAATCTACTACTCCGTAATATTTGTTACACCGTAACATTGTTCCACCGTAATATTCGTAACGAATGTTACGGTGTAACGAATGTTACGGTGTAATGAATGTTACGGTGTAATGAATGTTACGGTGTAGAAAAGTAACAAAGTTACGGTGTAACAAAGTAACAAAGTTACGGTGTAACAAAGTTACGGTGTAACAAAGTTACGGTGTAACAAAGTTACGGTGTAACAAAGTTACGGTGTAACAAAGTTACGGTGTAACAAAGTTACGGTGTAACAAAGTTACGGTGTAACAAAGTTACGGTGTAACAAAGTTACGGTGTAACAAAGTTACGGTGTAACAAAGTTACGGTGTAACAAAGTTACGGTGTAACAAAGTTACGGTGTAACAAAGTTACGGTGTAACAAAGTTACGGTGTAACAAAGTTACGGTGTAACAAAGTTACGGTGTAACAAAGTTACGGTGTAACAAAGTTACGGTGTAACAAAGTTACGGTGTAACAAAGTTACGGTGTAACAAAGTTACGGTGTAACAAAGTTACGGTGTAACAAAGTTACGGTGTAACAAAGTTACGGTGTAACAAAGTTACGGTGTAACCATATTACGGTGTAACGAATGTTGCAGAGTAACCATTGTCGTAACATTTGTTACACCGTAATATCCGTTACACCGTAATATGATTACACCGTAACATTGTTACAACGTAACATTTTTACACCGTATCATTCGATACACTGTAACATTGTTACATCATTAATGTGTTACACGTTAGCATGGTTGCACCTTAACACTATGCATAGGTCATGGTTTTCATTAGCCTGGTTAGCCTGGCTTAAGCCATGGTTCATGGTTCACTGAACCTGGATTGAACCACAAAGGGAGGTTTAAGCCGAACCAATTTTATTGCTGAACCTAGCCTAACCGGTTCATTTGGGAACTCTGGTATTTTTTAATCCAAAGAAATTGTTATATTTTGTGTTTTTTTTTTGTTTATTTTCAGGTATATTTTTGAGAGAGTATTTGAGAGAGATTTTAAAGAGAAACGTTTTGAAAACGTTACTTTTTATTGTTATCCTTTGTTTCGTCGTTCTTGGTTGCTGTGAGTTACCTTGAACGGCCATGATCACACGGAGGAAAAAGAGTTCCCAAAATCGTGAACAAGCGTTCATGAATTTGGGAACCACAAACAAAGTGTTGAAATGTCATGGTACGTTTTTCAAAAACGTGTTGCCAGACGTGGAAGGTTAGGCACTCGCTCGAGGGTTAATAAAATTTGATGCTCGCACTTTTTCCCGCTATCTCGCTCAAAGAAGAAGACCCATTAATAGGCTAATATTTTATTTATATTCATGGTCGAAACTGGGTGGCTCGCCTTAGGGGGGTGATTGTGGTGTGGGTTTTATTTTTTATTAGACTTTCATTCATTTTGCATCGATTGGTTTTTTTCTGGAAGTGGAAGCTTGAAACACAGCTTAAACGTAAGCTGGCAATATTGGACCAATAATAATCAACATCATGGTTATTCACTTCAACAAGCAGCACAAATAAATGTCGATCCCCTCAAATTCATTGCAAATGCTCAACCTGCACCGCAAATCAATGCAAACCCCTAGAACCACACCTTCACTGACAGAAACAATCACGACTGCAATCAATCAAGCACCGGAGCAAAAAGAAAGGGCAAACTTCAATGAACGATCGTACCGCATCTCAATTCCCTGCATAGCTGTGGACCTGATGGTGCCCGGGGAACGGAGAAAAAGGTGCTTGCTGGGAAATGCAAATGCTTCAATTTGGTACCAATTTACCAAATGACTGAACCGTTTACAGGTGAGTAAAATCAAGAGGAGAACTGTTGCGAGGAGCTGTTTGAGCAAAAGAATTGATTGGTTTTACGGAAAACTCTTTTTTGCTTGAACAATGGCTACTTTAGAGAGGAAAAAAAGGAATAGATGTAGCTAGTTGCAGGGTAGCAATTTTTCAAAGAAAAATAAGCATGTTATACACACCTCATTTGTTCTGAATTTATTACGACATTTCTCATAAAAGATTGAATAATAAGTTTTAAAAGCAATTCATTAGACCTACCATCAACACACAACAATGTCAGCATTTCACCGTGGGAGAAGTTTGGATGCAATTTTCTTAAAGTTCTGACGGGTTTCAGTGGGGGGTTTTTAATTGTTTAAAAAAGTTTATCTACCTCACTTTACTGCTCTCCTCGCTCACCAATCTACTAGTATTTCTCGGGGTTTTGTAATCCCACTGTGATTACCACCACTTACAGAAGCCTCAAGCTTTAAGCTAACACTTAACTAGCGCAGAAACCGTCACCACTAGCAGCACGACTACTAGCCCTTGTGACCCCCAACTCCGGAGTCGTCCCGCGGAACTGGACGTGACCCCGCCGACCGACGATCGCCAGCCCATGTCGATGCCGATGGATTCCCGCGACAGCGGCAACTCGGTCGGTTCGTCCAGCTCCTTGGTGCACGGCAGCAGGTCCTGCTTGCGTAACTTCATCAGCGTAAAGACCTGCTGGCCGGCAGCATTCAGCGGAGCCTTCGGAGCGTACGGGTCCGGCCGGTGAACCGGCTGCACTCCGTACCCAACGCCGTGCTGCGGCTTTCCGTGGTCCAGATGGTCCAAGCCGCCGTAATCGGTGCTGTCGTCGTACCCGAGGATGTCGTGCGGCCGCGATAGATCGCTCAGCTGGTGCTGGACCGAGATCGGAATTGGGCCGCCGCGGTTGTCTGTGGTGCCCTTCAGCTCGTACAGACACTCGAGCTGGCGCAGGGTGTGCCGCAGGTCGTCGTTTTTGGTCGTGTTGGCCAGGTCGAACAGCCACGCGAGCCGGCAGTCGCAGATTAGTTTGTTTTCTGGAAGAAGAGAGAAAGAGTGGAAAAGAAGATGTTGAAAATATTTTCGAAAAAAAGTGCATAACTAAAATCAACATTTTCTGATATGCTCAAAAATTAGGCAATATTCAACAGGGAATGGTAACAGATTATGTGTCCAAAATAATGTGTAATATTGCATCAGAAACTGTTAAATTTTCATCAGGTTTACATTTTTACACTTTCTTAGGTAAAATTACTCAAAAAAGAGGAAATATTCAACCTCATATTTTTTTTCTGTGTAGCATTAAAAATTCAATATCTGGTAAGCTAAAATTACAAATAAAATCAATATATGAAAACTCTTGTAAAATTGACTCAGCTCTACAATAAATTTGGAGGGTATCATTTTGGAAGGTTCAATAAATCCTTTTACAAGAAGCAATTTTTCCACGATCAGACTGAAAAAGTGAGATTACACCAGAAAAGAGGTAAAAAATTGGTTCAGTCCTCACTTTGCGCAAAGCGATTCAATTTTCCATAGAAATTCGAAGTGGAAAAACTTTTTTTTTAATTTGATAATTGAAAAATCCACGTTTCACGCTATATCATGCTATAGCAAAGAGTGTCCAGGGCGTTCGTGGATATACAATGTCCCCATCCCAGAGGGTCCCGGAGTACCAAATCTTCTTAGCATTGTGCTCCCAACGAATACAACCAAAACTCGGAGCGTATGGCGGTGTGTCCCCACACTTCTTCCTTCCCTGTCGATTCAGAATTGTGTTGTTGTTCGAACACTCTGTGCTCAAACTCAACCCACTTCAAAACGAATCATGTCTCTGCGATACGCAGTAGGCCTGGCCGCTTTAACGCTTGTGATGTTTCAGTGCATTCTAATGCAATGGCGCACTACAAATCTAGATTAAAGGTTCAAATGGTGTGTTATTTTACCCTTTTTTCTGGTGTAATCTCACTTTTTTCAGTCTGAATCGTGGTAAAATTACAACCTTGAACTTTCCAAAATTACACCTGTCAAATTTACACAATTGTTTACTGAGTTGCTTACCACGGCGGTAGACCCACCGGTCTGAAGCGGTTCTCGGGTGACCCAGAATATCTCAATAAGTTGCAATAAGAAGCAGTCTGGGTAGGTAACGATTCCTAAATCTTAAAGTTTCGACTTGTTTCTATTGTGAGTCTCGTGCACGCACGATTCAAACAGATTAAAACAAAAACCGTCATGTTTCAACTATGCCTAGTCATATCAGAACTGCTAGTTTCGTCGAATGAAGTCAAGAAAATCAAAATGCATAATACACCATATTCTTGTTTTACGCAGAGCAATTCCAGCTCAAATCAGGAATTTTCCTGGTACTTTTGTACCCGACCCTCTCTGATTTCAATGAAACTTTGTAGACATGTTATCCTCGGTCTATATAAGCCATTTTTGTGTGTATGGAGCCAATAGTACTCGAGAATAACATTTGAGAAGGGCGTAAGGTAATTACATATTTTTGTATTTTGCAATTTAAAAACTACTGTATCTCGAAGCCGTTGCATCGGATCAAAAAGTGGTCAAAGACAAACTTGTAGGAAATTGGACGGGCTTTTTGATAAAAATACACTGAAACAAAAATACACGCA
This sequence comes from Culex quinquefasciatus, assembly GCF_015732765.1. Taxonomy (NCBI): domain Eukaryota; kingdom Metazoa; phylum Arthropoda; class Insecta; order Diptera; family Culicidae; genus Culex; species Culex quinquefasciatus. The sequence goes on from NC_051863.1 coordinate 39,406,143, forward strand.
CTGAAGCAGTCTGGGTACACAAAAAATCATGGTAATATTTCATCTGGGAAGGAGTACATCTTTTATGTCAGAAAAAAGGTGTAATTTTACCTCTGGAAATGTGTAATTTTACCACTTTTTCAGTCTAAATTTAGGTAAAATTATATCATAAAAGTGGTAATATTCAACCTTCCAAAATTACAGCTTCCAAATTTACATTATTTTGTGCTGTGTAGGATCCGTAGTCAAAATCTTGAAGTTTCGACTTATATTTTTGGTAAGCCTCAAAATTCCCGGAAGTTTAGGATGGACTAGAACATCCCAGATGTTGCAAAACTATGCTTACATGCTTAAATAACATTACTATTCAAAATACAAGTGATACATTTGGAAAACTTTCCGAAACATTGCGAAATCCCGAAGATTCTTAATTTAAGTCATATTCTCGTATGAGTCATGGACATTATTTTTTTAAGTCATGTCTTAAAAAAAGTTGCGTAAATCGAGAATCGTTTAAAAAGTCACAAGAATATGGTGTATAATATCGATTTCATGAGTGTTATTCGAAAGTGCTAAAATACGATTTTTTATACATTTTTACCAAAAATACTCAGACTTCAACAGTTGGTTATACTTTTATAAAAAATCCGCCCATTGTCCTTTGTTTTTCCTTGATCGTAAAAACAAATCTATGAAATGAAATGATGGGAAAATAAGTTTGTGATGAAAATGTTTAAAAAAAATTTAAAATTGTAAAAAAAGGTAAAAAAAAAATTACTAAGGCTTTTATGAACACATATAGAGAATATGTTTTTTTTTCTCAAAAAAATGGATTGAAAACAAAATTTTGTATTAATTCTAGTTAAACTGGATGTTTTATTTATAAAAAAATATAACATTGAAATATTGGTACAATGGCATTGATTTTTTAAATTAATAGTCAAATTCCACACAAATGATAAAAATATCTAGATAAAAACTGATCTTCACAAAAAATTCCAGATATTTTGTTTTTTGTTTTTTTTTTAATTTCAAATAAACTTGTTCTGTGAGCAGTTCTCTACGGAATCGGTCTTTTTTCTTTAATTTTAATTTTTGTATTTTTTAATCCGGCTGAAACTTTTTTGGTGCCTTCGGTATGCCCAAAGAAGCCATTTTGCATCATTAGTTTGTCCATATAATTTTCCATACAAATTTGGCAGCTGTTCATACAAAAATGATATGTGAAAATTCAAAAATTTGTATCTTTTGAAGGAATTTTTTGATCGAGTTGGTGTCTTCGGCAAAGTTGTAGGTATGGATATGGACTACACTGAAAAAAAAATTTTTCAGCTTCATTTTTCGATGTAAAATCGAATTTGCAATCAAAAAGTACTTAAGTGAATTTTTGATAAAGTGCACCGTTTTCAAGTTATAGCCATTTTTAGATAACTTTTTTGAAAATAGTCGCAGTTTTTCAATTTTTTAAAATTAGTGCCCATGTTTGCCCACCTTTGAAAAAAATATTTTTGAAAAGCTGAGAAAATTCTCTATATTTTGCTTTATTGAACTTTGTTGATGCGACCCATAGTTGCTGAGATATTGCTATGCAAAGGCTAAAAAACAGGAAAATTGATGTTTTCTAAGTCTCACCCAAACAACCCAACATTTTCTTATGTCGATATCTCAGCAACTATAGGTCTGATTTACAATGTTGAAACATGAAACATTCGTGAAATTTTCCGATCTTTTCGAAAAAAGTATTTTCAAAAATTTAAAATCAAGACTAACATTTCAAATGGGCGTAAAATTGAATGTTTGGCCCGTTTAAAATGTAAGTCTTGATTTTAAATTTTTGAAAATATTTTTTTCGAAAAGATCGGAAAATTTCACGAATGTTTCATGTTTTAACATTGTAAATCGGACCTATAGTTGCTGAGATATCGACATTAGAAAATGGTGGGTTGTTTGGGTGAGACTTAGGGAGCGTTCTTTAATTACGTAACGCAGTAGGGGGGGAGGGCGGTGGGTCGGAAGCCGTGTTACGCTCCATACAAAATTTTTAAAATTTGTATGGAAATTTTGTTACGAGGGTGGGGAGGGGGTCTAAAAGTCCGATTTTTCGCGTTATGTAATAAAAGAACGCTCCCTTAGAAAACATCAATTTTCCTGTTTTTTAGCCTTTGCATAGCAATATCTCAGCAACTATGGGTCGCATCAACAAAGTTCAATAAAGCAAAATATAGAGAATTTTCTCAGCTTTTCAAAAATATTTTTTTCAAAGGTGGGCAAACATGGCCACTAATTTTAAAAAATGAAAAACTGCGACAATTTTCAAAAAAGTTACCTAAAAATGGCTATAACTTGAAAACGGTGCACTTTATCAAAAATTCACTAATGTACTTTTTGATTGCAAATTCGATTTTACATCGAAAAAAATGAAGTTGAAAAATTTTTGCGACCGATATTTCGATTTTTTGAAAAAATCAGTATTGATTCAAAAAATCATAACTCGGTCAAAGATTTTTTGCCCATCCTGGAAATTTCTGAAAAGTTGGCATTTTATGTCCTCTAAAACATATCAAAAAATAATAAAAATTAAAAATAGTGTTTTTTTGCAAATCAAGTTTTAGTGACAAAAAGTTAAATAAAAAATCACCAAAAAAATTTTTACCGTGTATCATTTTTTTCAGTGTAGTCCATATCCATACCTACAACTTTGTCGAAGACACCAACTCGATCACAAAATTCCTTCAAAAGATACAGATTTTTGAATTTTCACATATCATTTTTGTATGGACAGCTGCAAAATTTGTATGGAAAATTATATGGACAAACTAATGATGCAAAATGGCTTCTTTGGGCATACTGAAGGCACCAAAAAAGTTTCAGCCGGATTAAAAAATACAAAAAAAAAATCGAATGACTGAAAACTCAGAGCATTGCTCCTGTGCTTTTTCTTGTTCAGCTAATGCCGAGAGACAAAATCTTTCATAATTGACAGTTTTAAAAAATTATTCTCAAAATCTTAAATAAAATTTAACTAAATTATGTGCGACAACATTTATGATTATTTTTCAAGAAATTTATATTTCTGTTACTTTAATTTTTGTTTCAGATTCTGGAAAAGTTGGAAAATAAAAAGTTGATACTGAGTGGCCACCCTGTTATCATGCAACATTTCTGGAGCAACATTTGAAAGGGGCGGTACGACATTGCTCTTACGGCCTTACATTACACGCGTTTAAATGGGACGTGTATATCCAACTCGGTAAACCTCGTTGGATTAATGTACGACTCGTGCTGAAAAAATCTTCCTTTTGCAACTTGTTGTATAAACTACTATTTCGATCACGATGACATTTTCAACACAGTTTTCGAAAAATCATATTTTTATCTGAAAAATTGGCAACACTACCGAATTGAACATTGCTAAAAAGAGGGACAAACTATTCCAAAAACCTGTGCCTCCCTTCGTCAAAACAATATCCCACTGATCAAAAGCGTTTATTTTCGCATCATCGAACGATTTCAGCTCTCACCCCGCCGCGGAGGTGTTCATTTGCGAACAATTTAGTGATGCCTTTCTCAGCCCTCACTTTTTGTAGAGGTTCAATTTTCGCCCACTTCCCAGCAGTGTGCCCAGTGTGCCCCCAATTAAACTTTGACCGCCCTCATCTGGTGCAGCAAGTTTCCTATTTTAGTTTTTTTGCGGGCGAAAACGTTTTTATAGTTTCAAGCTCTCGATTTTTGCCGATCAGCGCGCGTGTGGTGGAGTTTGGGGAAAATATGATTGATTTTGGGGGAGGTTTTTCCGGGGATCGAACGTTCATCCCTCCAATCAAGTTTTTATCAGCGATAACAGCTGGGAGTTTGAAGGGAAAAAGCTCTCCTGCTCGTGCCATATAATTTGATTGAGTCACTTAGTGGGGTTGAAGAATATAAAAAAAATGAATTTTAGTAAATCACTCACAAAATGAAGAACTGAGAAAATTATGTTTTTTTGAAAAAGAAAAAAAACAGATTTTAACAATAATTTGTGAAAACAAAATGAAAAGAGAACATCCAACATGGAATTTCCGCTAATGAAATTTTAAATTTGTGCGAGCATTGACGACGGGCGACTGAAGTTTCGACAGCGCAAAGACCCTTGATTGATGGGCGATTTTTCACTTTTTGCCGCCCCCATTCTCCGGTGCGGTTAATGACGGGAAAAGGCTAAAATTGAAAGCGAGCGAATTTCTGACTGGATTTTACCTGCCACAATTTGGGGGAGGAGGAAAAAAAGAATAAGAGGGTGTTTGTAAGTTACGTTGCGGTTTTAGACGCTAACATGAGAGAGGGGAAAAAGTTTAATTAAGTGCGCGATTTGTGAAAGACCCACTGACCGCTCCGCAGTCAGCTGCAGTGTGTTGCAAAATGGAAAAGTTTTAAGTGGTTTTAGACTGCTGGTTAATGTTGATTGATGATCGATCGGGTTCGACGCGCAAACGAGAAGTTATGCCATAATGGATTATTACAGTCGATCAGAGATTTTTTTCGTTAATTTTCATATAAAACCGCAACAAACATTTTGCTCCGTTTTTTCTGCAACTTTTTTTTAAATTACATAAAATTGCAAAATTTTGACAATGACATAACATCAATGTTTTAATTAATTCAACGTTGAAATATGACTTTACACTACTTATTTACTGATAAAGTATTCACCGAAAATGATGCTGAAAAAAAGTATTCGATGAAAACTCTTGAATCCACTAAGCTTTTCCTTGCATCTTCTTCTCAAGACTGTTTTCTGTTAATTTCCCCTAGCCGAGAACAATGGCGCAAAACCCAGACGAAAATCCATTGAGCTTTCCCTCCCAACACATTCCAGGAAGTGCAAGTAAGAAAAACAACTTGTACCGCCCCCGCACGCGGCTATCACGAACGTAATAATTCTTTCGTTGTTGTTGGTGGCCGCTAGGGCCGCCTTTTTTTTCGTTGAGCTGCTTCTTCCAAGTTAAATTGCAAATTATTTATTTACGCAACCGGCACGGGGGCCAAAAATGTACTTGAGTACCTAATAACAACTTTGCGCTCCCTCCTTGGTGCAAGTAGAAGCAACGGCAGCACCCCAAAGATACATCTCAACTCGACGCAGTCGTGCTATGTTGTCGCACGTTGCTTTTTGACGTTGCGGGAAAAAACGGGTTTTAATAACAAACACGTCCGGTTTGGTTGATTGCTGGAGTCCCGAGTTATAATTTCAAATGTTTACGGTAGTCGGGCATGTACGTGTGTCAAACGTGTTCTGACCTGACATCCCTTTGGCCAGTTGTCGTACGTACACCAATTTTCAGGGTGTGTCAAGATAGCACGACAAGATTGAAACTTATTTTATATGCAGAATGACTTAAATGCATGGAGTTTATTTTTAAGATTTTCATTTAATATGATTTAAAGCGAATTTTTGGTATTTGTGAAGGTCAAAAGGTGGGGATTTGTGAGCTGCACAAAATAAACTCAATTTGGCCCAAAATGCACGTGCGACAAGTAAGCACGACAGCGACAAACTGGGAGATAAAAAAAATGAAGATGAAATGAGGAGAACACTGATGAAATGGTCAGATTTTGTTGGTTCGAAGGGAAGAGTTTTTCCTAAAAATTAAATTTTAAAATAAAAAAAAAACAATTTTGAAACCATTTAGGTTTTTTAGGTTTAGTGATGTGATAAAAAATATCATATTTTTGGCAGGTTGACCACTCGCTCCTAACTTTGTCCAATTAGCTGATTTCAATATTTGATTAACTTATTTTCTAAACATTTTAATAGAAACTTGTTTGTTGATTTCCTATTAAGCTGTTGATCACTCGATTTCAGTTGAAAACGCTTTTTATGAGATGTTATAATAATTATTCTTATTATTAATTATTGAGCGTCAAAGTTAGTTTTCGAGATTCAGCCCTTTTAAAATGAAATTTTACAATAAGAAATAAATACGATTTCATTATTTCAAAGAATATACAATGATGGATTTTGCTTTATATGAATACAAAAAATACAGCCGTTCTAAACTATTATTTCCGACTTTTTTTAAGAAAATCTTTGTAATTGGTGTGACAAAGTCGAAAAACAGTATCTCAAATCGGCGAAAAATCAATTTTTCAACCATTTTTTGACCTTTTAAAAGAATTGGAAAGAAGAACTCTTAAAATTTTAGAAAATGTATGGGTTGAAGTTTTACTTGTTTTATGTGACTTACCAATGTTTTTAAAAATGTAATTTTTAGGGGTAAACTTTGGCTGTGTTTTTTACTAACATTTCCAATATTTTAAGTAAAAAGAAGTATGCAGTAATTTTTCCAGTGTCCCAGACTATGCCTCTACGATTTCTTTTTGTATTATGAAAAAAATAGATACACAACATGTAATGATCGGAGGTGGTAGAATAGCCCAAATACTACTAAAACAAAATAAATGCAAATTAAATTACTAAAAATGAAACAAGAAAAACATAGAACAAGAGAAGTAAAATATTTCCTAGAAAAAAAAATGCTTAAAATGACCTCCTGAACACGGGAAAAATAAAAATATTCGTCAAAAAAATTCGTCATTAGAGGGCAGAGATGCCACTTGTTTTTTTTTAAATGTCTGTAAAAAAGTCTGTGTATGTATGTGCATTTGTCTAAAATTCAAATATATCAATTCACAGTCATTGGAATCCATCAGAAATTGCGTTTTTAAGCATTTGAAGACTAACGAAATTAGTTTCGACAAAAAAGATTACAAAATAATAATTTAATGAAGTTTTTTTTAAAAAGTCTGTGCACCTCAAAAAATGTCTGACACAAGCTCAAAAGTCTGTGAAACACAGACAAATCTGTGTATCTGGCATCCCTGGTAGAGGGTTAACCAAAACTAACAGAATAGAAAAGTAATACTTTTCGATACAATGACTGAAAATGTGTATTTTTAGCGCTGAAATTTGTGTACTTGTAGCGAATAGTGTTACTTTTCAATTATTATATTATATTTGACAGATGAAAATTAATGCAACTGAAAATGGGTAATTCTCCGCCAACTCACACAGCAGTTGCCCCGACCCCTCTTCGATTTGCGTGAAACTTTGTCCTAAGGGGTAACTTTTGTCCCTGATCACGAATCCGAGGTCCGTTTTTTGATATCTCGTGACGGAGGGGCGGTACGACCCTTCCATTTTGAACATGTGAAAAAGAGGTTTTTCAATAATTTGCAGCCTGAAACGGTGATAAGATAGAAATTTGGTGTCAAAGGGACTTTTGTGTAAAATTAGACGCCCAATTTGATGGCGTACTCAGAATTCCGAATAAACGTATTTTTCATCGAAAAAAACACTAAAAAAGTTTTAAAATTCTCCCATTTTCCGTTACTCGACTGTAAAAATTTTGGAACATGTCATTTTATGGCAAATTTAATGTACTTTTCGAATCTACATTGACCCAGAAGGGTCATTTTTCATTAGAACAAAATTTTTCATTTTACAATTTCGTGTTTTTCTAACTTTGCAGGGTTATTTTTTAGAGTGTAACAATGTTCTACAAAGTTGTAGAGCAGACAATTACAAAAAAATTGATATATAGACATAAGGGGTTTGCTTATAAACATCACGAGTTATCGCGATTTTACGAAAAAAAGTTTTGAAAAAGTTGGTCGTCATCGATCATGGCCGTTCATGGTCACCCGCGACAGACACGGACGACGAAACAAAGAGAAACGCAAAAAGTAACTTTTTCAAAACTTTTTTTCGTAAAATCGCGATAACTCGTGATGTTTATAAGCAAACCCCTTATGTCTGTATATCAAATTTTTTGTAATTGTCTGCTCTACAACTTTGTAGAACATTGTTACACTCTAAAAAAGAACCCTGCAAAGTTAGAAAAAACACGAAATTGTAAAATGAAAAATTTTGTTCTAAATGAAAAAATGACCCTTCTGGGTCAATGTAGATTCGAAAAGTACATTAAATTTCCCATAATATGACATGTTCCAAAAAATTTTACAGTCGAGTAACGGAAAATGGGAGAATTTTAAAACTTTTAGTGTTTTTTCAATGAAAATACGTTTATTCGGAATTCTGAGTACGCCATCAAATCGGGCGTCTAATTTTACATAAAAGTCCCTTTGACACCAAATTTCTATCTCATCACCGTTTCAGGCTGCAAATTGTTGAAAAACACCTCTTTTTCGCATGTTCAAAAATGGAAGGTCGTACCGCCCCTCCGTCACGAGATATCAAAAAACGGACCTCGGATTCGTGATCAGGGACAAAAGTTACCCCTTAGGACAAAGTTTCACGCAAATCGAAGAGGGGTCGGGGCAACTTTTCCCGATTTCGTGTGAGTTGGTAGAGAATTACCCAAATAGGGTACGTTATCCATTAGTGGACCCCTTTCCTATACGGAGAAAAAAGAGTTCCCAAAATCGTGAACAAGCGTTCATGAAAATGGGAACCACGAACAAAGTGTTCAAATTTCATGGTACATTTTTCAAAATCGTACCATGGGATTTGAACACTTTATTCGAGGTTCACGATTTTGGGAACTTTTTTTTCTCCGTGTACAGTGGACCCTCTGAAGGGTTTTTGATTAAAAAAAAAATCAATAAAATCACAATTTCAAGCGTGTTGTTGTCTGCAAATCTTTTATTTGGCATGTTCAGCATCATGTAAAACAATGTTGACTGACATTGAATTGGCACTTTCACCAAAAATAAGGGTTTTAAGTGCGACATCTGAAATCAGTCATGGCCACTAGCATTTTCACAACAAAACAGCGTTTCTATTTCATGATTGAATTAACAAATTTTTTTTGACTTCTAATTTAACTTCAGTAAGTCAAAATAATGTAAGTTTAATTAATGATATCAAAATAAAGCGAAAAACTCCTCATTTTCGAGCAAAAATTAGAGGGGTCCAATATAGGACAACAAAAATCTTAACTTTTCCAAAAGTGGACCCCTGATAATTTAACCTTCATATATGGAGAAAACTGTGTATTTAAGCAAAAGTTTTTCTTAAACATACAATAAATGCTTGTTATAATCAACCTAATTGCATATTTTTTTCAATTATGAGTATAAATATAGCTGTTTTCACGTTAATAATTTCAAAAATGCTAAAGCCGTAAGAATTTATAATTAATAAAAAACTATAGTTAATTGTACTAAAGTGAAGAATCATAATAAAAGTTTGAAATGATATTTTATAATAATAAATTAATAACAAAACATTTTTTGAAAATAAACATGCGTAGTTTTATCAGCAACTGTAAACAAATCTATTGTTTTTGTTTCGGTCAACTATTTATATAATTAATATGGAAAAATGTGCATCGAAATAACTTTTTTTACTCATTTTAATGTTTGCAGTAGTTTTTGAAACGTTTTTTTCTGATCTTTTTCGGAAATAAATGTGTTAAAATGTCTGTTAGGTTTTTTTTGTTGTTTTAAGCCAAATTTGTTAACAAAACATATTTGTTTATGATGAAAAGTGAGCAAAATCCATATTTTATTCATTATATCTATCATTTAACCTCCACCATGCATCAAAGCACCAAATATCGGTTAAATTTGGTATAAAAATAATAGTTTTCCTATAGTGGACCCGGGTGCACAATCGGATTATGGACCCGGGTCCACTATAGGAAAAGGGGGTCCATAACAGGTTTTGTACAAAGGGTTATGAAAAAGTGCTTAAAATATTGAAAACTTGTGAAAAATGCGCGTCGGCTCTACTAGGGTGTCCACTAATGGTTAAAATGCCCTACATGAAATGAATGAAGCTAAATATTTAAAAAGAGAGGTATTTTTTTTGTAAAAAACAATCTAAAACTAGGCAATCAAGAGTAAAAAGATTATTTTGAAACAAATCTGTTAATTTTGAAAAAATGTAGTTTTACACGTGCTCACGAGCAATGTTTGCTCCCAGGCAAAATAAAAACAAGCCACCATCCTTTATTTCTTTTATTTTCATTTCCCCGAAATTCCGTGGATCCGCACTTGAGATAAAAAGAAATGACAGCACGGGCAAAAGGTCGAGATGGAGGTAGAGCAAACGAGTTCTCGGGAACTACACCACCAGCCGAGCGCGTGTTTTCCACCCTCTCACTAAAGTGGGCTTGTTTGGAGGAGGGAGTTCCAAAGTAACCCCACCTCGAGCAAACATATCTTGGGGCTAGAGGGCAGGAGGTGGCAAGCAACGTTTCTTATCCTTTGTTCGGCAACACATTTTTTTCCAGCGAATCCTCGCTTTTCCACCGAGGCCACTTTCGCGGAGCTTTTCTCCCGAAACTCTTGAAGGTGTTTTGGCTTTTGTTTGAAGAGGGCGCGGGGAGGAGCTTGGAGATATAAAGAAAGTAGATTTTCCACGAAATCATTAAACTTGAAAAGTATACAAACAAATCATTGTCAACTTTAAAAATAAGTGACCGAAACAAAAATATGCTGCAATTCTTTTAATCCAAAAGGTGAATTGATCAACAGCAACGTTTTCTCCAACATCTCTAGGAAATTAATAAAAGAAGGCAGTTTAGGTGCTTCTGTTTTCCGAATCGTACTTTTACTCCGTCTCGGTGTATCTTCCTTGCGGGAAAAGCTCATGAAGAGGACAGTGGGAGGGGATGGTGAGGAAGCTGAGGTTTCACACCCCCGCCCTTCTTTTCTCCAACCAACAGAAATAAACGAAGGAAATATCCCCTCTGCTCCCCTGTCAGAGTGTCAGAGTTCAGTGCGGAAAAAAAACGTGAGTAGGAGGAGGGTGACACGTGTTGGGGGTCTTGTAAAAAATGTAAATGATAAAAATTTCAAAATTGTTTTATTGTCTGTGTTTTATGCCGTGTAACCTGGTGACTTTTATTGTGTTCCGAAAAAGATCCACCATCCGCTACCGCCGGTCTCTCTGCCGCTGGGAGTTTTTTTTTCCACTTTTTTGGGTTGATTGTGAAACAAAAGAATAAAAAGCATAATTATGGCGGAGTGAAATTCGTTTTCAGAACTCAGTCGGAGTGATGTAATTTGAATTCAATTCTCATGTACTGCTCGCGCTGTGATCATTAAAATTTCATTTCCCCGGGAGTTCATTATCGTGTTTCCTCACGTGTTGAGATTTAAAAAAGAACGCGCTTTGTATTTCCCATGAAATTCAGGAGACAAATCGATATCCGAGCTGTTGTAAAGATTTTTTTATCGATTTTCCTGTCTTGTATGGCCTTCTGTAGTAACGAAACGGCCTATTTGTCATTACCTAAGCAAGATTGATGAATAGATCAAATATTCAACATTAAATAATGTCGAAAAGTACTTCTTTCAAGCACTATCTTGAAATTCACTATAGAAACGGATGGAAAAGTAAGTACCTTCAAAGCGGAATAGCTATATAAAATATAAAGCTATATAAACAAAGTTACTGAACTGACTTTAACTCGTTTATTGGCGATCATCTCAGCTATAAAATTCTGCATAATTGTTGGAATGTTGTATGACTAGCGCTTCGAAACTGTATTTGGCAACAGTTGAAGACTCCTCAATTTAATATTTCGTCGCCGTCGTGCTAACTTGTCGTGCGTGAGTAAGTTAAGAATGCTATTTTGTGCCTCACCTTTTGACCTTCACAGATCCTCAAAATCCGATGTCAATCCTGAGATATTCAACGATATCCGAAAAAACACTCAATCTTGTCGTGCTATCTTGAAAATTTATGTAAGTGCGACAACTGGCCAAAGGGATTTCAGGTCAGAATGCGTTTGACGCACGTACAAGTTAGACAACCTTAAACATTTGTAATTATAACTCGGGACTCCATCAACCAACTTCAACCAAACTTCGGGACAATGCACACAATGGTCAGCCAAACAAAACGTGTTTGTTATTGTTTACATTGCGTGCTTTCGTTTTTGTTTATTCAAGGTCAAAAATCAAAACGCGTTTTTCTCGGTACGTCGAAATGGCGGGTGCGACAAGATAGCACGACGACGTTGATTTAATTGTGATTGATGAAAAAAAAAGTGAACAGTAGTTTATGCAACAAGTTGCAAAACATCAAAACAGCACGAGTCTTACATTTATCCAACGATCAAGTTTTGCAACAAGTTGCATGCAACATTTTTTGCAATTCCGAAAAACGCTGTTTGAATAAAATTTTATGTCAATCATTTTAAGCAAATCTAAATATACCGTTCAAAACAAAAAATTTGAAAAATGTTACTTTTCGATAAAAGTGTTGAAAAGTTCAATTATTAAATTTTCATTCTGTTATTTTTGATAGTGAAAAGTAGGCCGTTTCGCTTCTCCAAAAGGACTGGAAAAGTTGATAGTTTCGCAGCGGAATTGAAAAACGTTTTTTTTTTTGCAATTCCGTCGTGAAACTACTTACTTTTCCTGTCATTCTCGAACGACGAAATAGCCTACTTTTCTGTACCAAAAATAACAGAATCGAATAGCAACACTTTTCAAAATAAATGATGAAAAGTTCTACTTTTCAGCACTGAAATGGGTGCTAATTTAGAGCAATTCCCTATGAAAACTAAATGATTCGAAAAATGTTCTCCGATCGGGCACAACGTTTTCTGGGGGTTCTTTGGTCGAAATAATTAAACTTTTTTTTTGCCCTGCGCCTCAAAAAATTGGCACTTTCGTCGATTTTCGCAATTGCCACATTTTTCAACAAAACATTACTCCGCACCGTTACAACCGATTTAAGCGGTCTTGGATGCAATTGAAAGGTGTTTACTTGGACTATCAAATAAAAAAAGTATTAACAAGTTTCAAAAATCAAGCCTATAATTTGAACAATTCCTTAGAAAATTGCGTGTATGAATTATAAAAGAATTGAAGGTCTCGATTTACACGTTACCGAATTATTATTATTTTTTTTTTTTTGAAAATAAAAACTGGCTTTTTTGGGTACTGAAATTTCCGTAATTAAAAGACCCAACATATGATACGGAAAAATACAGGTCATCACTGAAATTTTCGAGGAATCCGATAATAAAAAATCAGATACAGTATTTGAAGATTTCATACAACCTTTTGAAGTGTCATGATAGATTTTTGAAACTTTGAACTATTTTTGCTTAAAAGCCTTAAAAGTTTATTCATTGGCGACACGTTGAATCCGTTAAAATGGCACGGAGTTAAATATATTTGTTTCAAAAAAGGTTTTTTTTTATTGTGAAAATCGTCGAACAAGGCAATTTTCGGACCACCCTAACATGACATTTCGGATAATGCTATTTTGTAAGGAGTTGCTGTGTGATAATTTTTAAAATTTTGAAATTGAAATTAAAATTTTGAAATTGAAATTAAAATTTTGAAATTGAAATTAAAATTTTGAAATTAAAACCACAAATTTGGTCATATTTACCAATTGCAAATTACAATAAGCAAATTTCATACAATTACAAAAAAAAATCGAAACACAAACCCAATCATCATCAGTAGCACCAGCAGCAGTCGCTCGTATAACGCCCGAATGAGTGGGAGAATGAGTTTCGCTCGAAGGTAGATTTCCCGTGATGGAAATTAAAGTTTTAATGAACGGAATCCCGTGGCAACACGAAAGACACACACTGGTGTGGGTTTTTGCGCAGAAGATGGGTTTCGTTAAGCTCAGCTGGAATTTAAATGATTTTTTTTAATGCGAGCTGATTTTCAGTTATATCTTGGGCAAAACTCGATCAACAATGTGTTCTTATTGATAAATTTAATCCAATTTATCCATATTTATAAAGGGTTTGTTGTTTGTTTGTTGTTTGTTGTTTGTTGTTTGTTGTTTGTTGTTTGTTGTTTGTTGTTTGTTGTTTGTTGTTTGTTGTTTGTTGTTTGTTGTTTGTTGTTTGTTGTTTGTTGTTTGTTGTTTGTTGTTTGTTGTTTGTTGTTTGTTGTTTGTTGTTTGTTGTTTGTTGTTTGTTGTTTGTTGTTTGTTGTTTGTTGTTTGTTGTTTGTTGTTTGTTGTTTGTTGTTTGTTGTTTGTTGTTTGTTGTTTGTTGTTTGTTGTTTGTTGTTTGTTGTTTGTTGTTTGTTGTTTGTTGTTTGTTGTTTGTTGTTTGTTGTTTGTTGTTTGTTGTTTGTTGTTTGTTGTTTGTTGTTTGTTGTTTGTTGTTTGTTGTTTGTTGTTTGTTGTTTGTTGTTTGTTGTTTGTTGTTTGTTGTTTGTTGTTTGTTGTTTGTTGTTTGTTGTTTGTTGTTTGTTGTTTGTTGTTTGTTGTTTGTTGTTTGTTGTTTGTTGTTTGTTGTTTGTTGTTTGTTGTTTGTTGTTTGTTGTTTGTTGTTTGTTGTTTGTTGTTTGTTGTTTGTTGTTTGTTGTTTGTTGTTTGTTGTTTGTTGTTTGTTGTTTGTTGTTTGTTGTTTGTTGTTTGTTGTTTGTTGTTTGTTGTTTGTTGTTTGTTGTTTGTTGTTTGTTGTTTGTTGTTTGTTGTTTGTTGTTTGTTGTTTGTTGTTTGTTGTTTGTTGTTTGTTGTTTGTTGTTTGTTGTTTGTTGTTTGTTGTTTGTTGTTTGTTGTTTGTTGTTTGTTGTTTGTTGTTTGTTGTTTGTTGTTTGTTGTTTGTTGTTTGTTGTTTGTTGTTTGTTGTTTGTTGTTTGTTGTTTGTTGTTTGTTGTTTGTTGTTTGTTGTTTGTTGTTTGTTGTTTGTTGTTTGTTGTTTGTTGTTTGTTGTTTGTTGTTTGTTGTTTGTTGTTTGTTGTTTGTTGTTTGTTGTTTGTTGTTTGTTGTTTGTTGTTTGTTGTTTGTTGTTTGTTGTTTGTTGTTTGTTGTTTGTTGTTTGTTGTTTGTTGTTTGTTGTTTGTTGTTTGTTGTTTGTTGTTTGTTGTTTGTTGTTTGTTGTTTGTTGTTTGTTGTTTGTTGTTTGTTGTTTGTTGTTTGTTGTTTGTTGTTTGTTGTTTGTTGTTTGTTGTTTGTTGTTTGTTGTTTGTTGTTTGTTGTTTGTTGTTTGTTGTTTGTTGTTTGTTGTCTGTTGTTTGCAAGTTTTTATACTATTGAATACTTTATTTGTTCTCATGGTCAGTTTTTTGTAAGAAATATTTGCTTATCAAAACATCTTCATATTAAAGTTGAAGTAATTTAAGAAAGACAAAAGACTCAAAACAAATATACCCAGAAGAAGCAGAACTGAACAAAAAACCTGGGCCGGAAAATTAACTTCACACCTCAGTTCCGGTGGTAGCAGAATGAGAAAAAATACGAAAAAAATAATCAAACTCTGACTGACTGCTTAGAGAAAGCAAATTCTACTCCACGCCAAAAATGGCCACCCTTCTCAGAATCCACCGGAGAAGAAGTGGGTACGCCACCGTTCTGCATATTGTATGAATAAGGGTCCGGAAAGTGGGTCCTTTTTTTCTCGTTGGATGCAACGGTTGACTTTAGGCAGCCACCCCAAATGGATGTTCCATCGAAGTGAGTAAACGAAAGGGGTGTTGGGACGCTGAAATGGTGTTGATGAATTTTTGAAACATTTTTTTTCTGCTTTGTCTCAGTCGTTGGAAATGCAAATCGTTGTTGGCTGAAGTGCAGTGTAAATAATTTATAATTGGAACGAAAGGAGCTTTGTCAGATAATCGAAATTGAGCTTTCTTAGGAGCTTTTGTTGATGAATAATTATCATTCGAATATATTTTATTAGTTTTGTTCTTATGAAAACAATCAGTTTGGTTTGTATTCAATTATTTTTGTGGGATTAAGAAAATTACGTATTAATGTTGAATTTACAATAGAATCTCAAAGCCAATCAAATCTTAAAGCTTCACTTTAAACTCCCCTTGCTCAAAGTACATAAACACTTGAGAAGTTCCTTCTTCTTCTTCTTCCTCTGTTTGGCAACACTGCTGTCATCGCTGTCTTTCAACACGTGGCGACGAGCCTTAAGCAAAACACGCAATGAAAAGAAGAAGAAGAAAAAAAGATCTCAAAACAAAAGAAAGCAACCATTACAGTTAACAGTTCTTTGGAAAAAAAATCTCCTTCGCTGGCTGGCCAGACCCCGGCCACTCCCCGAGGGCGTTTGCTCCCTCTGCGGAATCCGGCGTTCCCGTCCGGGCTTCCGGTGCTTTTCATCGCGGCGCCATTTTAATTGGTGCGAAGTTTGAGCGTTTTTCTTCCACCGAGTTTTGTTGACGGGAGGGGGATTTTTCTTCTTTGGCGAAGGACGATTTAAAGTTTGTGTCAGCGAGCAATTTAGTGTTCACTTTATCTAATTTATGGTTTTTGTTTAAATTTTTTGGAATCACACTTGAAATAACAATATAATCTTACCTTTAAGCAGCAACTCCACGGTGCTGTTGACCAGGTTGTCCATCAGCGGTAGAAAATTGTTGTACGTGATAGTCTGGAGCAGGTTCGAGTTCAGGTTGAGTCGCAGAATGGCCGGCACGCCGGTGAAGATGCCCCGCTCGAGCCGCGCCAGCCGGTTCTGTTCCAGGTTGAGCCGGCGCAGGTTGTTCAGGCCGTCAAAAGCGCGCGCGGAAAGTTTCTGGAACGGTGAAAAGATTTAAAAGTATGTTATTACTGCTTCAAATATGAGATACAATGCAAAATGCATTTTCGTTGTTAATAATGATTGAAACAATTTGTATACAACAAGCAGCAACAAAATCAAAAGTGCGCTCATTTTGGCTCGAATTTGGCATCGGAGTGCCTTGGCCAAAAAAAATATAGGGTGGTCCAAAAAAGCATTTTTTATCAATTTTCGAAGAAAAATACACAATTTTCTTTAAATAATTTTTCCGGAACTACCGTCAGTGGGGGTGACTATGGGTCAAAAAACGAAACACCTCTCGAAATTTCTTAATAACAAAAACAATTTAAATAACATCGAGAATCTTTTAACGTAGATTTGTTCTTAGATAGTTTACTAACATTTTCCCAAAATATGGTCGATTTTGATGAACACTACCTTAAATGCCAATTGTTTGAAAATTGGGTCAAATGAAACTAAAATGATGCTGAAATACAAAGATATGGTAAAAACAAGTCATCCAACAGCGTTTCTTGTTCGAGGGAATCGTATTGACACGCTACAATGTTTGAAGTGGAGATTTTCAAACACTTGGGTAATTTTCGAGCAATTGTGTGTGTGTGTGTGTGTGGTCCAATCCAATACCCGCTAACCGGTAGCGATATTATGGGAAAGTATAATTTGTATCAGACTTTGTATATGCCGAATGCTGATACAACTTATTTCAGTCCCGGGTATTAGGTGGTGATAGCCCTCGCGCTGCTTCCAACGACCCGTTTCAGAATGACAGAGCTCCTTGCGGTCCAATTCCGAGGTCGCTGGGCATTGTTCGGCCCCGCCTAAACATAGAAGCAAGCATCTGAAGGAAACTCGATCTATATTTAGACTTCCAATCCCCTCAGGCAAATCAGGGATCAGCGCGTATTTAATATGAGAAAGAGATAACATGTTTCAACACTACGGATCAATTCATTTCTATAGTGTAAACCTTCTGATGGCCGACTGCTTAGCGTCCCAGACCACCAATCCGGAGGTGTGAGTTCGAATCCCACCTGATTCATTTTCGTTTTTATTCATATTCAAAGTTCAAATTCCTGATTCCAAATTTCAGAGGTACCGGCCGGGATTTGATCCCTGAACCTTCTGCTTGTGAGGCAGAAGCCGTAACCATTAAGCCACGGAGCCGGTATTTGGGTAGTTTTCGAGCAATTCTAACAAAAATATTAGAAAAATGATTTTTCGAGAGGTCATTTTTGGCCAAAAACGTACCCCAACTTTAGACATCTGCCAAAATAACAGGATATGTTCTAGGAACGTATTTTTTTCAGCGAAGTCATCTTAAGATGTCCCCTACACAACCCTTTTAACAGAATTCAGTTTCATTGAAAAGAATCTGAGAAATGGTAAAATCCGTAAAAAATCACTTTGACCCAATCTCACCCCCCAGACCCAATGTCACCCCCACTGACGGTACAATATAGTCTAAGTCTTTTTCATTAAAAAGCCAGTTAATCACCTTATTTTTGAAACGTAGCGAGCAAAAAACAGATTAAATGAATATTTAAAATATTTTCCAATCAATTTTCATTTTTTTTTTTTGCGTAGCATATCCAAAAATAGTGAATATCCATTAACAGGGTTCTGAAATATGATTTTTTGAAAATAAAAACTAGGGTTTTTCGACGTGACTTTTCCAGGACTGCTGATTTCCTAACATTGAGTTGATGTTTCGCTATTACATGACACGAAATTTAGACCTGGACGAAAATAATATTTCCATTTCCGCTAGAAACCAGAAAAAGAACTAATTACCACTTTGGTTCGTTTAAATCATAGTTAATAATTAATTACTGAATATCTGGAGAATACTTTTGATTATTTCATAATACTTGTCACTACAGGCAAATTGACATCTTTTGACATCTTTTGATCTACTTAATCAAACAAGACAAAATATGTACTTTTTTAATGAATTGCATTCTATAAAAAAATGTTTGCAAGATTTTGTTTTATAATTATATAAAAAAATAATTTAAATGAAAAAAAATCTTGGGATACATAAGAAATGGGTTAGCAAATAAAAGGTAAATTTTGAAAATTAATCTGAAAAAAATATGAGAAGGTGACTGATGCTAATTTTTTGAAAGAAACGGACATTTTACATGTCAAATAACGTGTCGAAAGAAGACATTAAAAGACTACTTAAAAAAAATGCTATTTTTCTTTCAAATAAATGGGTTGTGAAAATATATTCTTTAAAATTATTTTTCATACATTAATTAACCTGTTAGGCTTGTTTCAAGTTATTTTTAACATAGACTGAGATAGGCAACACAGTGTCGATGAACTTTTTTATAAGAATTTTTTCGAAAGTATTGGGTAAATTTCACATTAAATAATCGAATCAAGCCGCTCTTTTGAACGGCTCTTTCGCTCTTTTTCAAATTTTGGAGGAAAAGGATATTTTCAAAGAATGGTGTGATTTTTAAAACTGTTTTACATTGGAATAATATAAATTATTTGAAAAAATTAGAAGAAAGCCATAAAAAAACCATAGTTCTTGGCGGTCTCTATGTGAACATTTCTACTCGAACCTAAACGATCGAATAATTGAATAGCATTCAAACTTAAACCTATGATTTTGAAGAAATTGCTGTTAACTTTAAAATCGCGTTCATTTCTGTCAAAATTGAACTAATGCTGATATTATGTTTAGAGAAAATATTCTGTTAACTCTTTTCTACATTCTGATTTGATAGATAAAGTCTATAAACTCTGAAGTTTATTCGGGCAAGAGGATTTATTTTTTCCAAAATCTCAACTAGATTTTTGGTAATAATTTACAAGCAATTTGAAACACTCAAATCGTGTTTGGGTAATACTTTAATGTACTATCAGTGTATTGAAAAAATTCTCCATTTTGTTTAGTAAATCATTTACTCTTGGAATTGCAAAAAAAAAAAAAAGACAAAGGAAACTGAATATATTATCATAAAACTACTCAATGCTTTTGAGAGCCTTTGAATATATATTGATAAGAAAGTTTTTATTAACACCTTAATGAAACATGAGGGTTCAGCTATGAAAATAAAGCTTCTTTTTAACATGCCGTTTTTTCATCTTAAAGTACTTGAAAAAGTACACCAAGGGACAATGTTGGGATTATTTTTGTATTAGCATTGAAATATTTTAAATTCTATTTTTAATTCTCAAAAACAAATTTAACACTACATTTTGTTTAAATTTAAAAAAAAAATTTATAACAAGTTTTAAAATTATTCCATCTTGTATCGATTCTTCCAAGACTGGAGTTTATAAAAGAACCGCGGTTCTTTTTTGTGAGCCATACTTCATTCACTCTTTTGAATCGGCTCTTTGAGCGGCTTGCTCTTCTTTTGCCCACCTCTACCATGTTTGATTACCGTGTACTTTTAATCTGGACAATTCTCCAAAAATCAGTTTTTATGACGTAAAAATTCAGGGTTATGTTTAAGTGAAAAGCGATGTTCAGCGCATTTTTAGAGCTCTAGAAATCCAACATTTTAATTTTTTTAATGTAAATTTTAACTTAAGGGTCAAAAGTTACGGCCATTTTATGGTTAAAAATGCAGAGCCAGGTTGCATTCAAAAGAGATATTGAGCTTAAATAACGCTGAAAAAAACCGGTATGGGTATTTTTTTTGAATCGAGATATCTAAGTTTGAAATTGTCGAATTTTCAAAGGAAAATTTTATGGGACCACTCGAACGAAATTTGAAATTGTTATAAGAATTCAAAAAAGTTTAATCTGAAGAAAATTTAAGCGTTCAATTTTTCTTATGGTAACCAAAATTTTAATTTATTGATTCTTCATTTTGACTTCATACAATTTTGGCAGCTGTACATTTGGATGACAAGAAAAATTTAAAGTTTTGGAAAATCTGAAGAGATACTTCCTGGCTCGATTCTTCAAGTAAGAATAAGGAACCAGGGCTGCGGTGTCGGGTCACATTTTGAACTACTCTGACTCCAACTCCGACTCCAGCTTTCTGAGTTAAGCCGACTCCGACTCCGGCTCCACTCGATTCAGCTCGAACCGACTCCGGCTCCGACTTCGACTCCGACCTACCAACTAGCCGACTCCAACTCCGACTCTGACTCCAGCTTTCAACAAATTGTTGACTCCGGCTCCGACTCCGAAACCTGCTCAGTATTAGGAATACCTAAAAAGTTGTATTCATATCATCACTCACATGTTCAGTTCACACTTGCGGAAATACCGTAAACTGGGGTGACATTGACAAGTTGAATTTTCGTTTTGCAAAATGATAAATACGAATTTAATAGAAACAGAATTATATGGAATCAAAGCTTGATAGAGAAGTGTTCGGATTTTCGCAAGAAGCAGTTTTCAACTAGTTTTAAAATGTTTCGAAAGTTATTTACCTAGAATTATGAATACATTGATAAATAGGACTATTCAAATACTCTAGTTTTAAAGTACACATAGCTTCGAGATGGAATCTCGGAATCGAAAACGCCAAGGCAATGCTGTAATTCGAACGATTTATTTAGTTTTTTAGGTATATTCATAGAAAATGATGGATATTAACATAAACCCATCTATATTAATGGACTTTTCTGAAGAAAATATCCTTTAAAATTGAGAAAAAATCCTTCGAAATATTTCACAGGCCCCGCAAACTGTTATGAAAAGAGCCTTTATTTCATGATGCCAAATATCAGACTGTTCAACGATATTTTTAATGTTCAACATAAATCATCATCACTCATAAATTTTTGTTGAGAAATTGTAAACATGGATGTTCCCTATATTCAATGGTTATTCAAAAATTGATGACCATTTATTTTTGATATATTGTTCAGTTAATTTTTTTTTAACAAGACACTTTTTTGATATTGCATACAAAATGAGAATGTTTAGTTCCAAGTAAAAGATTGATATAATAGTTGATAACATGTTGGTTGATTTATACTCTCAATTTTACAAATGTTTTAAAACGTTATCATTTTTGTTAAGTGCTGATAGTATTAATTATTTTTTCAATGATTTTTTTAATGAACCTCATTACTTTTTTTTTCTTTGAAAAAATGATCTACTTGAAACCTCCAAGACATTAGCTATCCGGCAAAATGATGACTGCGTGTGTACTTTTTTTAAGCAAAGTTTTAATAAAACTCGGTCAAATTTGAATTGGTAAAATACATAAATGAAAGCAAAAAATCAATTGAAAATTTTTCAAAAAATTGTCTACACAACAACAATTGGCTAATATTTTTTGGGTTATAACACTACAAACATGGGTAAGAGAGGTTTAACAGGTTAGAAATTTGGTGATCATGGTGAAAAAAACACATTTAGAGCAATCCAATCAAAATAAATATGCTTCAAAGACATAATGGCATCTGATAAATATCTTGAAACAAAATATAAATTAAATGAGAAAATGTCAAAGCAGTGCAAGCGATTTAAAAAATTAATTCAAAATATATAAACGTATTGGTAGTGAACCTGCATTATAACAAAAACTGAATAATAAATAAGTTCATTAAATATGTTAAATTTTGGATAACTCCAACTCCGGCTCCGACTCCGGTTTTATCAGAAATGTTCGACTCCGGCTCCGACTCCGACTCTAGCTCATAACATTTAGCCGACTCCGACTTCGACTCCGACTCCAGCTATTCGAGTTTTGACGACTCTGACTCCGACTCCGACTCCAGGTCCCCAAAAAGACCCGACTCCACCGACTCCGACTCTGACTCCACAGCCCTGTAAGAAACTGTGTCAATTTTGAGCCAAATTGGTTAAGGTTTAAGTGTCTCTATTGATCGTTGAAGTTTGTAAGGGAAAAAAACGAATAAATATAGGGAAAAGCAAAATATTCGAAAATTCTACCAAAAGGTGGCGTTATTGTCAAGTGTGAGATTCTCATATTAAATTTTATGACAAACAACTTTGTCGAATACTGCAAAACGGTTTATATATGAAAAGGAAAGAAAAGCTTATGTATGAAAAGATTTTTTCACCAGCCTTTAAACCTTAACCAAGTTGGCTCAAAATTGGCACAGATACTTTTTTTTAAGGATTGAGCCAGGGAACGATTAAAAAAAAATTCTTAAAAGTCAAAACAAAAAAACACTAAAAACCCTTTATATGGAAGCACAGACAAAAATGTTTCCACCGAGCCATGATTTTTTGAAAATTGTTTTTATTGGAAAAACAGTAATTGAATTCGAAAATGTTTTTTTGGCTTCAGACTTTTATACGTGAAATCAAATTTATAGTGCACTGATTTGAAAATATTACCACTTAAAATGTAATATTATCTAACAAACTTATTGTTTGGTTTTAAAAAATAGTTTTCATGATTATCCATTCCTAAAACTAATTATTATTCGAAAAGTTGAGAGAATTACCAATAAAAAAGGCATTGAAGATTTTGCCTCTGATTGCTAAAAAACAGCAAATAAGCTTGAAAATTGAAGTTTTTAAGTCTCATCCAAACCAAGGGGAGGCCTAGAGAGCACGTGTTGCCCCTATATGCCAACATTTTTTTCTGGATTTGGCCGGGGGTCATCAACAAATACCTTAATTAAAATTATCACATACGAGTGCCCCCCTTCTGTCAAAGGTCACGCTACTGTTTTCTTTGAAATAATTTCTTAGAAAATTTGGAATCCACTCCAACAGTTCGAAAGGGCGTAATATATAACATATATAAACAATGTCCATTTCTAGTGATGATGGAGAATTGCTCAGGTTCTGAAAATAGGTTCCAAGAATCAAAAGACTTACCTCAATATGATTGCTGCTCAAATCAAGTTCCTGCAGGCTCCACAGCTCCGCAAAGACCGTATCACCAATGTAGCTGATACTGTTCGACTTCATGTTGAGCAGCCTCAGGTTGCCCAACCCCTTGAAGATCTCCCTCGTGAGCACCGAAACCTGGTTCGATTCCAGCTTCAACTCGTCCAGGTTGGTGAGATCCACAAAGACATCGTCGTGCAGCATGGTCAGGTTGTTAAAGTCCAGATTGAGCTTCTTCAGC
Source organism: Culex quinquefasciatus (assembly GCF_015732765.1). Classification (NCBI taxonomy): domain Eukaryota; kingdom Metazoa; phylum Arthropoda; class Insecta; order Diptera; family Culicidae; genus Culex; species Culex quinquefasciatus. The sequence continues at coordinate 39,429,619 of NC_051863.1, forward strand.
TGGGGCAGATTGATCAGCGCTTCCTTGTCCAGCTCGATGAGCTCGTTCCGCTCCAGGTTGATCTCCTCCAGGAAGGGATGGTTTGCAAAGGCGAACGGGTGCACGATCCGGATCTGGTTCTTGTGCAGCGTAATGTTCCGCAGGTCGGTCATGTTTCCGAACGCGTAGTTCAGCAGGTCCGGAATCTGGCCGTACTCGATCGTGAGCATTTTCAGGTTCTTCAACGTTACGATCACATCCGACGGGATGTAGGTGAGGTTGCCGATCTTCTGCACGGTGATCTTCAGCTGCTCCAGCATGGTTTGCGTCTGGAAGGCCAACCAGTTGGGGTCCTTCCGGGGGAGATCCTTGCTGAAGATCCAACAGTTGGCTTTCTGCGCCTTGACGTGCTCGTCGTCCGGGGAACAGTGACACACGAGCTTCATTTCGCGATCTCCCGAGCAGAGATTCATCAACGGCGGCGAGGACATTCCGTGGAGTGTGTTGGAACTGGCGCTACTGCTGTGGCCGCCGATCACGTTCAGCTGGGCGGATTTGGCTTTTTTGGGGTCCTTGTCGCGGTACCTGCTCTCGGTCGGGCTTGTGACGATGCAGAGGAGGAGCAGCACCAGGGCCGTGTGTCGGTAGAACTTGGACGTCATTGTGGTTGGGTGCATTTCCATGGGTTCGATCTGGAAGTTGAAGAGAAGGGGGAGATTGTCAGTAAATTCAACTAAAACCAATTCATGTTTTTTTTTCGCAATATTTGTAGTTTAAAAGAAATTTTGACGTATAATATTAAAGAAAGAACTTCAACGCTTCGAAAAGTGAAAAGTTCTCAACTGGCAAACCGTGCCGGAACGTCGGAAGTGTATCCGGAAATCTTACAGTCTGCTTCCTGCAGCCAAGATGTAGCCAGTTGTGAGTCAAGTTCGATATGATTGAACGAAGCGCAGAGGACACGTACAAAAATACGCCAAGTCAAACGTTAAGGCCGGAAACAGATCCGGACGCGGAAACAAAGTGAAATCGAGAAGCTGCACCGTCGCGTGGGGTGAAATAGGAACAAATTTGGGCCGATTGACTGGTTTTCCGCTTCACCCCACGATACGGCTCACGTCTCAATAGCTGGTCGCACCGAATCGTTTGAGTGGCTGCCAATTGAAATTCGCCCATAAATCATACGAAGCCGGACCGGAATCAGCCCCAAACATGATGAAAATGTATTTACTTTCGCTTTTCGATTGCCAGTTGGTTCTAAGTGATTGCTGGCTGAGACGTGGTCCCCGGGCTTCTGTTAACCCTCAAGGGTCATTTTTGAGTTTATTTTGATTTTAAAAAAGACAAATCCATTAAATAAATAAAAAAAAAACAATTAATCTGAAAAAACATTGAAGTAAAAAAACAAAAACAGACTAAAAAACAAACAAAACAAAAAAAAAATTAAAAAATATAAAATATAAAAAGCTCAAACTAAACAACAATCAGAAAAATTAAAGAAAAACAGAAGAAACTAGAACAAAAAACAAAAAACAACAACAAAATAACTAAGTCGAACAAATCTTCAGAGAAAATAACTCGACAATATAACATTAATTATTTTTTAGCCGCATTTGGTCAACATCTGAGCCGTTGAACCTCAATTTGAGGGTTACCGAAAGGTTCATCCAACTGACAGCAAACTGACACTGCCTGGTGCGTGGAGACTTTCATCCAGATGGCGCTCCGGTTGCGGTGGTTTTCCCTTACTTTTTTTACGCTGTGGGGTGAGTCACTCTCCAACTTGTGTCGCGATAGGCTTTTTAAACAAAAATACACAGACTCGCCGCGAAGGCCCAAGCTGACAGATAAGGGTCGTGCCTGAATGAATTATGGGCTTGAACTCGAGAGTGGAAAGTTTGTAGCCTTGTCTGGAGCGGAGGCTGTGGTGGGGAGTAGCAGAACTTTAAAGACTACGGCACCACCACTTGCAAAATGGCAGTTGGCGACACGGTGCCAAGTTTCTTTTTGTGCGTGCCCTCTTTCTCGTCGTTTCCGTTGAAAGTTTAATGTATTCTTTAGCATTAATTTGAAAATGCTTTACTTCATGGAGACGGAAGTTTCGCTGTTCTCAAATGTAACATTATTTGCTGTATTATAACGAAAATTATGGAAATTTTCAATTTAAACTTTGTTAACATATTTTTTCTAGAAAAAAAGAAAATTTAATGACTTTTGATTTCCTCTAAACATTAAATGTTTCTCTCATCTATTCCAATCCAATCCAATCCAATCCAATCCAATCCAATCCAATCCAATCCAATCCAATCCAATCCAATCCAATCCAATCCAATCCAATCCAATCCAATCCAATCCAATCCAATCCAATCCAATCCAATCCAATCCAATCCAATCCAATCCAATCCAATCCAATCCAATCCAATCCAATCCAATCCAATCCAATCCAATCCAATCCAATCCAATCCAATCCAATCCAATCCAATCCAATCCAATCCAATCCAATCCAATCCAATCCAATCCAATCCAATCCAATCCAATCCAATCCAATCCAATCCAATCCAATCCAATCCAATCCAATCCAATCCAATCCAATCCAATCCAATCCAATCCAATCCAATCCAATCCAATCCAATCCAATCCAATCCAATCCAATCCAATCCAATCCAATCCAATCCAATCCAATCCAATCCAATCCAATCCAATCCAATCCAATCCAATCCAATCCAATCCAATCCAATCCAATCCAATCCAATCCAATCTAATCTAATCTTATTTTGGCAGAACCAAAGTACAGTACCGTAAACCGGGGTGACTTTGACAGGAATTTAATTTGTTTTTAGAATATTTTCCAACAGGTAAGGTTTTTCTCAAGATTATTATTTTAAAAACATGTACTGGGGTAGGCCACATGAAGTGAACTATTTTGGAAAAAAAAGTTTTTTCAATAATGTTAAGAAAAATAGTTACGTTAAAAATTCTTAGTTTTAATTCCGGGGTGACTTTAATAGTCATAGTTTTTCTTGTTAAAATCATATTTAAGATGTTCAAACTTTATTTGTACGTTAAATGTACCATCACTAAAGTAGCTGATATAGTTTGTAAGAAAAAAAATCAATGTTTATGTTAAGTTAACTAAGTTTATAAGCTTTTCAAAAAAATACATATAAATTTTAGGTAAAATTGTTAAAAAGTCGGAATTATGCCTGAAATTTGTTAAAACTAGTTTTGTTTACAAAATTATCGATTTCTATTGCATTTTATACTGAATTCGAAGCACGAATCACAAGTTTTAACATTTTAAATGAAATTTGTTCAACTGAAAATGCCTATAAATTTTGAGTTTTTTTTAACTGTGTTTCAAAAACACATATTATTTATTATTTACAAACTTGTTTATCCTTCTCCTAGTGGAAAATTGTCCAAAGAATCCGAAAATGCATTCCGTTTTTCGATTAAAAATCTTGATCATTAAGAAAATGATGACACCTCGAGAAGTTTAAAATAATGACTTCCATCAACATTTTCTCAACTATAGTTAACTAACTTTATAAACCTTTCAAAAACTTATGAAAAAGTCAGAAACATACTGACCGTGGTAGAGAAGTGTTCAAAGTACCTCAAGTACTTTGAACACTTATCTACCACGGTCAGTATGTTTCTGATCCATTCCTTACGTATTTTAAATGTACTCTTCATTTTGCGGAAAAATCGCAAACCTATCAAAGTCACCCCGTTTTACGGTACTTGTTCGGTAACTGGGGATGTTTAAATGGGCTGCTCTTAAATTGGGCGCTCGACAACTGGGCTATAGCAAAAAAACATGAAATGTTAAAAAACAAAAACAAACCAGAATGACAGAGGGAGCAATGGATGCAACAACCAAGCGTATTTTTTTTTTCTTTTTGGAAAATTTCAAGACATAATTCATAACTTGAAAATTTTTCTCTTAACACAAATTTTCGCAAATTTTATTTTTATATTTTACTAAGAAAATATAATGCATTGATGGTCCCCTCGGCATTTTTCGTTCAGTATAAACTTTCAATGCTGAAAAAAAATCTAAAAAATAGGACCTAAAAAATTCGTGACGGACCCCAATTATAATTAAACCAGCAAAGACATAATTTGAAAAAAAAAATAAAAATACTGTGTCCAACATCAAAATGGTTTTCGGTTCCCAAATGCCAACAAAAACATTAAAACATAAAAAAAAACTTGAGTAATTTTCCTAAATCGATAAAAGTGGAGATAAGTCAAAAGGTAGCAACATTTCAAATGTCACAAGGCTCCATGCGTCCATAACTGTCCACAGCAGTCACCGGTCAACTGTCCGTGGAAATTGCATCGATTTCCTCCCCGAAAAAGAAGAATCTCTTTTCACAAATCATCCTCCCAGAAACGACCCATTAGCCAAGAGCGAACCCATTGTGCGCAGCAATGTTAAGGTTCCCTCCGGAAAGTTGAGCAATCACGTCTTGATCTTCAATCGTTACTATTATAGTGCTCCTCGTTTTTTTTTTCCTCCGTCGTCTCCGTCTAGAGCATCCTGTGCACTCTGGGGCTAAAAAGGTTTCCAGTGGCGAACGGATACATCGAGCGAACATGCAGGAAACAAGCACTGCTGGCAAAAGTTCGACAAATAATGACAACTAGTGCCCCATAACAATCGATTTCGAATGTCGATTTTGGGGGGCAGTGGGAAGGAAATGGTGCTTCTTGAAAACTAATTTTCATATATTTTTTTGGGTTCGAGCAATGAGTGGTATAATGATACGAAATACGACCTGTTGTTAAAAAAATAAGCTGCAGAAAATCGGATTTCCTGGTCAGCGCAAAACCACTTTCGCATGGGAAAAACATGACATTGCAGGAAAATCATTTCCACCCCTCTTCCCCTCCCAGTTCAGCGAGCTATTTTCGAATTTGTCTGCACGATGAGCATCCACCCGGGAGGTTCCAGCCAACAACGGCGAAGACGACGAAAAAATTTTTGGAGAAAATCTATCGAGCTCCATCGTCGTCGTCGTCGCCGTTGTCGTCTGGGACCTAGGACCAAATCAAGCGACTACGGTCCGACAGATAGAGGACAGGGAAGTGGGGGCTGCCTCGCGAGAACAGCTTTATTATCGAGTAATTTCCTGTTTCGAGACACCGTGGCGCCAGCGGAATGGCACCCCAACTGAGCAGGGGTGTTTTACTTGTTAAAAAAAACGTAAAGTAGCGAATTAAATTCAAAATTCCAAGCCAAAACTAGAGCAATCTCATTTACGAAACCTAATCTTATAATCTGACCAAAATCCAATCGTATGACCTGAACCCAATAACCTAAATCAAATCTCTTGACCGCAAACCAATCTCACTATCTAAACCCATTCTCTTAAGCTAACTCTAATCTTATGACCAAAGCCTAGTCTTATGACCTCAACGCAATAACCTACACCAATATCTAAACCCAATCTCATGACCAAAACCAAATCTGAATGACCTAAGCCCAGTCGTATGACCTCATCTCAATAACTGTAACCCAATCTCATAACCTAAACCCAACCACTTAATCTAACCCTAATCTTAAGACCTATATACGTTCGTATGACCTAAACCCAATAACCTAAATTAAACCAATTGTATGACCTAACCCCAATCACCTAAACCTAATTTCATAACCTAACCTCAATCTTATGACCTAAGCCCAGTCGTATGACCTGAACTCATTAACCTAAACCCAATCTCATGACCAAAACCCAATCTTTTAACCTATCCCCAATCGTATGACCTAAATCCAATCGTATGACCTGAAAGCAATAACTTAGGCCAAATCTCTTAAACATGAACTAATCTCACGACCTAAAACCAATCTCTTAACCTAACCCCAATCTTATGACCTAAGCCCAGTCGTATGACCTCATCTCAATAACTGTAACCCAATCTCATAACCTAAACCCAACCACTTAATCTAACCCTAATCTTAAGACCTATATACGTTCGTATGACCTAAACCCAATAACCTAAATTAAACCAATTGTATGACCTAACCCCAATCACCTAAACCTAATCTCATAACCTAACCTCAATCTTATGACCTAAACCCAGTCGTATGACCTGAACTCATTAACCTAAACCCAATCTCATGACCAAAACCCAATCTCTTAACCTATCCCCAATCGTATGACCTAAATCCAATCGTATGACCTGAAAGCAATTCTCTCAGATTTTGGTCATTCGATTTTTTTTTTGTTTTTTTTTTTTTTTTGTGCCTTCGGTATGCCCAATGTAGCCATTTTGCATCATTAGTTTGTCCATAGAGTTTTCCATACAAATTTGGCAGCTGTCCATACAAAAATTATGTATGAAAATTCAAAAATCTGTATCTTTTGAAGACATTTTTTGATCCATTTGGTGTCTTCGGCAAAGTGATAGAAATGACACACGGTTAAAAAGGTGATTTTTAATATCATTTTTTGTCACTAAAACTTGATTTGCAAAAAACACTTTTTCATTTTTTTTAAATATTGTGATATGTTTGTCGAAATATTGGTCGCACAAATTTTTCAACTTTATTTTTCGATGTAAAATCAATTTTGAAATCAAAATGAACTTTTGTGAAATTCTGATAAAATGCGCCGTTTTCAAGTCATAGCTATTTTTAGGAAACTTTTTTGAAAATAGTCGCAGTTTTTTATTTTTTAAAATTAGTACTCATGATTGCCCACTTTTAAAAAAAATATTTTTGAAGAGATGAGAAATTCTCTGTATTTTGCTTTTTTGAACTTTGTTGATACGACTTGCTGAGATATTGCCATGCAAAGGTTTAAAAACAGGAAAATTGATGTTTTCTTAGTCTCACCAAACAACCCACCAATGTTATGATTTACAATGTAAAAATATGAAACATTCATGAGATTTTCCGATCTTTTTGAAAACAATTTTTTCAATATTTTCAAAACAAGACTAACATTTCAAAAGGCCGAAATATCGAATGTTTGGCCCGTATCAACAATGTTAAAACAGCAAAATATTGAGAATCTTCCAAGCATTTAAAAATAGTAGTTTATGCAACAAGTTGCAAAAAGAGGATTTTTTCAGTACGAGTTTATTTTGAAAAGTGTTGCTATTCGGTTCTGTTATTTTTGGTACAGAAAAGTAGGCTATTTCGTCGTTCAAGAATGACAGGAAAAGTAAGTAGTTTCACGACGGAATTGCAAAAATATTTTTTTCAAAACTGTGCAAACATGTGCACTTGTTTAAAAAATGAAAATCTGCGATCATTTTCAAAAAAAAATTGTGCTACCAATATTTCGTTTTTTTTTAAATTCAATAATTATTCAAAAAATTTAAAACTCGTTCAAAAATTTTTGCTTAACCTGAAAATTACTGAAAAGTTGGCATTTGATGTTCCCTAAAACATGTCAAAAAAATAAAAAATAAATAAAGATCGTGTTTTTTTGCAAATCAAGTTTTAGTAACAAAAAGTGAAATTAAAAATCACTTATTTTTTACCATGTATCATTTCTTTCAGTGTAGTCCTTACCCATACCTACAAATTTGCCAAAGACACCATATCGATCAAAAAATACCTTCAAAAGATATAGATGTTTGAATTTTCATACATCATTTATGTATGGACAGCTGCCAAATTTGTATGGAAAATTCTATGGACAAACTAATGATGCAAAATGGCTTCTTTGAGCATACCGAAGGCACCATTAAAGTTTCAGCTGGATTAAAAAAAAATAAAAAAAAGATCGATTTCGTAGAGAACTGCTCCTGAACACAATAACCTTTACTTAACCATTATTTTTTATATATTTTTATTTTCAGAAAAATGAACAACACTACTCGTTCTGAATCATTTCGCCTTTGGTTTTCCGAGGAATTTTCCTCCAAAACTATAGCCATTGGGAAAGTATAAAAGTATCGTGAATCTAGTGAAACTTCCCTGCTGAATCATTGGCCTTACGAGCGCGCTGCGGTAGGAATAATAATCGACCAAGAAAGTCGGCATTTCCAAAAATAACACATTTCATTGCAGAATAGAAGGAGTCAGGAGTTGAAAATTGATGCGATTGATATTCGCAGAAAACTTTCTGAAAAATAGCTTTAATTTGCATTAGAATTTAAAAAAAGTTCAACTCATAGCAACAATAAATGCCATAACTGAACACTTCCAAAATAACCATTTAAAGCAATTTAGCAAACGAGCAAGCTCATAACACTAATCGTTGCGTCAGACATTATGCTAGCCCGCCGCTTGTTTCCTATTTTAAGGTGTGAAGGTTGATTAAACGTAACAGTTTCTGGTAGTCTGGGTTGTTCCGGCGTTCCGTTACAGATTTGGTGAACCCTTCAGTCCGCATAAAGGCACTCCATAAAACACAAATTGTACCGCCCATAAAAACGACTCGTTTTGCTGCTGCAAACAGCATGACGGCGGTGGGGGTACGTAAGGGGAGGGGGGGAATGTATTTTCCGAGGAGAGCTTTCACCCGAGCGAGTGAAAAGTTGAAGGTCCATTGGGTTTGCCGCATGTACAGCAGGCCTGCCCATCGTGGATTTCTTGTGGGAAAAAGCAAACATCGAGTGGTAGCAGGTTGTAATGGAATTATGAAACCACTCGCTCCGTTTGAGCAAGGATTGCTCCGACTTAAATTTGTACAATGTGACAAGAAGACTTGACCACTTGAAGACTTGAAGACTTGAAGACTTGAAGACTTGAAGACTTGAAGACTTGAAGACTTGAAGACTTGAAGACTTGAAGACTTGAGGACTTGAAGACTTGAAACTTGAATACTTGAAGACTTGAATACTTGAAGACGTAAAGACTTGAACACTTGTTTCTTGTCTTCTTGTCTTCTTGTCTTCTTGTCTTCTTGTCTTCTTGTCTTCTTGTCTTCTTGTCTTCTTGTCTTCTTGTCTTCTTGTCTTCTTGTCTTCTTGTCTTCTTGTCTTCTTGTCTTCTTGTCTTCTTGTCTTCTTGTCTTCTTGTCTTCTTGTCTTCTTGTCTTCTTGTCTTCTTGTCTTCGTGTCTTCTTGTCTTCGTGTCTTATTGTCTTGTCTTCACTCTCTTGTCTTCTTGTCATCACTAGACAAAAAGTGCGTCCCAATTCCACCCAGTGCAAGCTTCCGGCAAAAAAACCGTTATCTCGCCATTTTCAAGGACCAGAGCCGGAAATGTGTGCGGTAGGAAAATTGTAATTGAATTTGAAATCCGTTTCAGGCTCTGGCCCCGGCCTGCCCGTATCGGGGGCCCAATCTACAAGCAGCTACATCGGGGCGGCCAGAAACACCATGTTGCAGCACAAGAAAAGAAACATAAAGTGGAAAACATTGAGTGTGAACAACGGGTCTTCTGGGGGAGGGAATCGATCCTTTGGGCGGGATTGAGGCTGGGGTGCAGATCGACTGTTATTTATAGAAAATTTTTATTGCATTTCGCGCCGATAAAGTTTCCACTTTCGAGGCAATTTTCAATCCGGCTGTTCCGGGAGGACGCAGCAGAGCACACTGCCAATCGATGGTGAAGGCTGGTTGGAAAAGTTTATAGTGCAGAGTTTGTAGGGTGGGGTGTTTTGGCGATGGAAGCAAGTTAAGTCAATAATGCGTTACAAAACAAATCATTCGTAAAGTAAAGTGCTTTCAAACATTTGCTATAAAATTCGAAAAAAATTTAATTTTGGACAATTGCAAATTTGATACTTAAAATTTCCTTTTTTATGTGAAATTTTATAAAAAACATTTAAATTTTATATTTTTGTTCTACTATTTTTTAGAATTTATATGTGTTGGTAAAAATCAACAAATAGGTGATTTTTTTTTATTTTGGAGTATTGTATAAAAGATTTTTTGCGATTTTTAGAGATTTTTATTTTCTTATTTGGTCACACAAAATTCGAATCTTTAGAATTGATACTTCTATTTGTTTTTTTTATAAAAATACTTAGTATTATTTTTGCGTTTTTTATATAAATTAAGGGGATTCAAAATAAGGCTTCTTCGGAGTCCGAATATAGGATGGTGCAAAATATGATACCAAAGACATGATTTTGGAAAAAAAACGCTAGGGCTCTTGCAGATATTTTTTAAAGTTTTTTTCTTCAAACAAAGCTAAACATTCTCTACTAAACCCCGAGTAGGCCGCAGGTAATCGGTGCTCCACCCACTAACATTTACACACAAGATCCTCTGTAATTACTCTTAGCTTTAAGGACAATGTAATTACATAAGCCGACTCGGTCCTAACCAGCTCTAAGTACTGTAAAGGACCTATTAAAATTGATTTTATGAAAAAAGCTAAACATTAAAACTCTTTATTTCTATGAATCTGAAAAGTTACGATATTTTGAGAAAAAATTGTATATAAAAAAACTCTGTAAATGTGAAAAAGCAAATCAAATGTCGCTTTGTTTGATGCCCATAATTGCATATTTTGAAAATTTGAGTATTTTAAAAAAGTAATTTGCTAAAATTTCAGCATTTTTCCAAAAAAAAAAAACTCTAATAAAGTAAAAAGCAAACAAAATTTCGCTTCGTTTGAAACCCATATTGCATATTTAAAAAAAATAGAGTATTTTCAAAAAAAAAGTAATTTGTTTAGATTTTAGCATTTTCCAAAAAAGCTCATAAAGTAAAAAGCATACAAAATTTTACTTCGTTTGATACCCCAATCACATGTTTTGAAAATTTGAGTACTTAAAAAAAGTAATTTGTTAAAATTTTAGCATTTTCAAAACAAAAAACTCTAATAAAGTAAAAGCATACAAAATATCGCTTCGTTTGATACCCATATTGCATATTTTGAAATTTGAGGATTATAAAAAAAAGTCATTTGATCAAATGATAGTGTTTCCAGAAAAAATCTAAAAAAAAGTGAAAAATCATGCAGAAATTCACTTCGCATATTTTCAAAATTTGAGAATCAAAAAAAAGTAATTTGTTAAAATTTTAGCATTTTCAAAAAAAAACTCTGATAAAGTAAAAAGCAAACAAAATTTCGCTTCGTTTGATACCCAAATTGCATATTTTGAAAATTTGAGGTTTTTTAAAAAAAAAAGTAATTTGTGGAAATGTAAGTGTTTCCAAAAACCAATCTAAAAAAGTGAAAGTATGCTGAATTTTGCTTCCTTTGATACCCATAATGCATATTTCAAAATTTGTGTATTTTTTAAAAAAGAAAGAAATTTTTTAAAATTTTAGCATTTTCTAAATTACTCTGATGAAGTAAAAAGCATACAATTTTTTTTCGTTTAGTATCCAAATTGCATATTTTGAAAATTTGAGGATTTGAAAAAAAATTTGTGATAATGTTAGTGTTTTCATGCAAATTCATATTATATGACAAATAAAGCATATTTTCAATATACATCAAAACATGAGTATTTAAAAAAGTAATTTGGTAAAATTTTAGCATTTAAAAAACTCAAGTAAAGTAAAATGCAAACAAAATTCCGCTTCGTTTGATACCCATATTGCATATTTTAATAATTTGAGTATTTTCGAAAAAAAATACGGTATTTTTTGAACAATTTTGCGTACATATTTCATGTAGAAACTGAGCTAAACGAAATTTGAAAAATATTTGCAGCGGTCTTAAATCTTGGCGAAAAAAATTTAAAAAATAAATTTTAAGATGCAAAGTCAAATTTTTCAATTAGATTTGAATTTGTTTGAAGGTAGTTATTTTGTGAAATTATTCTTATTTTTTTTTGCAATTTAATTATACTTAAAAAAAACCTTCAAAAATAAATTCAAAGAGCTGAAAAGAATTCCTTAAATTTTCATATTTGATCTACTGGTTGCTGAGATAAAGCCCTTAGGGGTTAAACAAATATTACGTCCAGAGATTTCCAGGATTTCAGAAATGGGTTTTTCTCAGTGTCATCGATTGAGCCTTTACTTTTCAACTCGTGATATCTTGGAAACTATTGGTTCAACTTTCATTATTAGAAATGAAACTTTGTTAAATGATCTTCTCTAATATAATAAAATTAGAGTAACATTTTAAAACTGCCAAAAAATATAATTTTGACTTTTTGAATCAGACCACAGAAATTTCCAAAAGTTTTATTTTGAACGTTGAAAATCAATCAATAGTTTCCAAGATTTCACGAGTAGAAAAATTAGTGCTTTCTTGTTGAAACCGGGGAAAACTCATTTACCAAAAAATAAATTTTCAAAAGAAAAATAATCATTTGGCTGTACCTTAACCAAGATTGGGAAAGATTGTTCGCTTTTTTTACATGAAAACATGATTTTTTAGAAACATTATTGAAACAATGTGTGAACTCTATTTTGATTTGAAATTTGATTTCATATGTTTGTTTGAATATAAATAAATGAACTTGAAAGTTTGTTTAATTATGATATAGAAATTTTGTTTGACTTTCTTTTAGATTTTTATTTCCAGAAAACAAATAAACTTTTCACAACTGAAAGATTATGTAAACTCTAGCAAAAAATGTGTTTTTCAGTCCTTCAAAGCACATTAAAAAAAATTTAAATTCATTTTTAACTGATAAAAAGTCTAAAAAAAATATCTAGAATTTTTTTCCGTGTACCTTTTCAAATAATCCACAAATTTGCGAAGGCACAAATTCGATCAGATCCCCTTTAGATACCGATTTTAAAAAAATCACATGCCCATTTTGTAAGCACAGCTTGCAAAATTCTATGGACTCCTATATGGAAAAGGAAATGATGCAAAATGGCTTCATAAAGAATGGACAACGCAATGGTTCATCTGAATAAAAAATACAAAGAAATGTCGGTTTGTGAAAACGTAATGATTTGCTTTATTTGTTTGCATAAATTTGGAAAACCTAGGTCAAAATTTTACAAGTTTTTTAATTTTAAATATTAAATTTGAAAATAAACGTATTTGATTCTTTCTCGAACAACCCTCGAAACAAAAAAAAAACTCTCAAGTTGAAAAAGTGTGCCAAAGTCATAAACTGCAACACAATTTGCACTAATCGCGCTATACTCCACACCATAAAAAGCGAACGAACTTCATCAATTCGGTGGTTTTGGCTTTATTCGAATGGTGCAACTTTGCCGTGTTCCACTTGTGTTTCTCCAAAGTTCAGCATAATTTACGCACGCACACACACACACACACTTGAAAATCAAATGTCAAACCGCACCACAAGTCACGTGGGCCCGCGGGCGCGAGAGGAGAGTAGTAAAATTTTTATCACTGCAATAAGGGATGAAAAAAGCATTCGAATAACTTGAAGCAGAAGCGAATAAAAAGTGGAACCCCGCAGACGTAAAAGCTTTAAGAAGAGCTTTCCCGGCTCTCGTAAAGTTGCCTTATTTAACACGATTTTCTCCCTTTCTTTTCCCCCACTGTGTGAGTGTGTGTGTGTTCGAAGCCAATGCTAATCGAATTGGAACGGCCTAAGCTGCAATGAAAGCTCGAAATTTATGGATGCTACTTTATGGAATCGACGGGGCTTCGGGGCTCCGGTCCGTTGGGTTCCGGCTCCGGGATGGTCAACTTTTACGTAAGAGTGCATTTTCTCTCTCTCTCTCTCTGTGTGCAGTACAACCATCGTGGAGCCCCATTAGCTGGTCGGTCGTCCCGGGGAAAGAGTGAAACTTTGGGCCGGAATGGTCACAGCCGGAACCAATAGCGGCTGAATTGCTTTGTAATTGTGTTTCACCGACACAGGGCGATTGTACACGGGTTTGGGGAAAGTGTTTGTGGGGACGAGAAAAACGTTCGAAAACAATAAAAAAAAACCTTGGAAATTGCTTCTGGTGTCTGGATGTAAACAGCAGTTGACAAGTGTAGTTCACAACTTTTGCTCAGTTTTTATTGGTTTGACCTTTATGACAACCCAAGATTTGATCTTTTTCAATTTTAGTTCCTTTTGAAAAAGTAAGCAGCATGGAGTTCCTAGTATTCATTTTTAACACTTTAATTTGACTATTTTTTCAGCGAATCCATTTGAAAAGAGCATAAACCGAAAAAAAGTTTTCCGAGCGGGCTCAATTTTTTTTCGGGAGTTCCATGGCCGAAATAATGAGACCGGCATTTTTTTTTTGTTTGTCCGTTAGATTGACCTACACGAAAAAAAAATCAATTATCGAAATCGTGAATAAAATTCAGGAATGCGAGAACCACGAAGGAATATATTCACGCAAATGCACCATACTCATGAATAAATTCCTTCGTGGTTCTCACATTCGTGAACCTTATTCACGATTACGAGAATTGTTTTTTTTTTCTGTGTATACAGTGGTAGAGTGGTCCCAAAAAAGGCCATTTTCGTCAACTTTCGCAAGAACTACATTTTGCAAAAAAAATCATAACTCCATGCCATTTCAACCGATTTTAACTGTCTTGGAAGCAAATGAACGGTGATTAGAGACAAACATTACAAAAAGTCTTATGAAAACTTTATATGGGGTTTTAACCATGTCTGTACCAAACATCCTATGACTGAAAATATCTTGATCGGATTCCGCGGAAAATTTCACAAAACTTATGATTAATTCTCTATGAAGTCCGTCTTTTTTTGTTTTTATTTTTGTGTTTTTTAATCCAGCTGAAATTTTTTTTGGTCTTTTTGCATCATTAGTTTGTCTTTATAATTTTCTTTACAAATTTGGCAGCTATCCATACAAAATCATAAATTTGTATCTTTTGAAGGAATTTTTTGATCGATTTAGTGTCTTTGGCAAAGTTGTAGGTATGGATAAGGACTACACCAGACCTGCCCAACGTCCGACCCGCGGGCTTGATCTGGCCCATGAAGCCATTTAATCCGGGTGTACCCCATTTGGCATAATGGAAATTTGGCATAACGGGTTTTCAAGAAGGACGTTTGGCATAATGGACGTTTGGCATAATTGATCCAAGGCATCAGGGACGTTTGGCGTAATGGACATTTGGCATAATGGACGTTTGACATAACTTGTTTAAAAACTATCTAGGACGTTTGGCATAATGCACGTTGTGCATAGTTATTTTTCCGGTGAGTTTTCAAAAAGCCGTAAGAGCCACCGTGACCTCCGACACTAATTTTCGTTTTTCTCGAAAATAAAACAAAATTAAATTTATTTTAAGTATGGGGCACTTGAAGGACGTATAGATGAACAATTTAGAGCATTTTTGATATTGGTTTTTCGTAGGTAGGTCGAATACCGATGCAAAAAGGGCTTTTTGAAAACTAATCCGAGATTACTAGTTTTTTTTTGTTTTTTTTTTTTTTATTATGAGTATTCCTTATTTTCACGAATAAAATTGTATTGTTTATTTACCTTTTTATATTACTTTAAGAGTTAAATTAGGTGTCTTTATATTTTTTCCCCAATAGTAATTTTTCCTATTTGATTAATTTACAATGAATTTTTTAATGAAATTTCGATATTTTTTATTGAAAATTTAGTTTAAAGAAGGAAATACCTCTTGTTAGCTTTACATTTTCCCCCTTTCAATATAATTAGCAATAATATTTTTTAAATAAAATTTTCTTTTCTTTTATATGAAATTCAACATAAACATAAACAAAAACTCTTTAAATCTTCGACAATTGAGCTGTTATAATGCAATTTTCCCTTCTTTTGATCATAATTTAACTTGAAGAAGGAAAAATCTCTAGATAAATTCACATTTGTCTCTTCTTTTTTTTCGGTTTCAATCTTTAGAACACCTAGAACTGGGCAGCACTCGTCCGACACGAGAGTAGCGGTAAAATTTACAGACACAGATAACACAGTTCTAGATGACCGAGAGAATTATGCCCTCGTGTCCATTCCAAAGAAAAGTTCATCCTTCAAAACAAAAAGCCTGGAGTTTTTTTTTTTTTTGAAAAGGTCCAATAAACCTAAACTGCCTTGGCCACAACAGCTTGGTGACACAAGAATAGTCAGATGTCGGTTGAGGTTGAGCTCTCTATAAATGTTGATGGAACAATACACTCGACCCTGTGTTTTGGGTGAAGGGATGTCGATTTTGCTATTCTTTAAATATTTTTCAATTAAGTTTTTTATGCAATTTTCCCATCTTTTTTATATTCAACATGAACAAGGGAAATTCTCTTATAGATGTTCTCTTTAAACATTTCTATCATTTTTGCACATTTTTTCTCTGTTGCTTTATATTTTGCAATGATGTTGTTTATGCAATTTTCCCTTCTTGTATTTATTAAAAACTAATCTTAAAGAAGTGACTATTGTTTAAAAAAAGAAATTATTGCTAATTAAATTGATATTTTGAATAGAGGTAGGTGAAAAACATAAAAACAATGCGATTATCAAACATTCAAAGAGTGGCAAAATGGGAATTATCAAAGAGACTTTTTATTCTATAAGTTGAATTTTATATAAAGAAGGGAACATTTCATAAACAAACTCAATTGTCGAATATTCAAAAGTATTTTTTTTAGATTTACCCTTCAAAAAGTTGAATTTAAAATAAAAGAATGGAAAATTTTATAATCATTTGTCAGATATTTAAAGTAAGAAAAAATGTACATCCCTTATTTCGGTTGAATATTAAAGAAAGGAAAATTGCATTAAACAAATAATTGTAAAATATTAAAAAAAAAATAAACAAAATAAAAAAATAAAGCATCTTTTGAGAAATTTTTCCTTCTTTTAGTTTTGAAATTAAAGAAGAGAAAAAAAAATCTTGAATTCAAAAAAGGAAGGAAAAGGAAAAATAGTATAAAATATTGATGGCAAAACTTACATCTCTTTGTTAGTTGAATTTTAAATAAAAGAAGGAAAAATTTCATACCAAAAATTAGTTGCTAAGTTTTTCAAAAGGAGAAATATTTTAGAATTATTTAGATTCTTTCTAAAAAAATGTAAATAAATTTATGGCAAAATGCATTTTAAACCCAAGTAGCACTCATAACTTGTCGACTGTTGAATAATAGTTAGACAATTGTTTTTGATAAACATACGAGAAAAAATCTGAACATAACTTAAATAACAGTTTGTTTCACTGCTTGTATAACTGACTTGTGTAACTATCGTGTTTTGTGCCACAAAAGTGTTAAAACACAGTCAACTTCACTCTTTTCCAACAAAACACAACATAGGAAAAATTCTCACCTATTTGGAGGGTTCCATCCAATTTGCTGATTTACACTGTTTAAACAACTTATTTTGGAACACCTTCGATAGAAACTTGCTTGCTCACTTCCGTTTGAGGTATCACTGCTTATCTAACCTAGTCATGTGACGGCATCTTCTGAAAAATGGGCGTGGCCAACCATTCTATAAATAACCTTAGGTTTTCTCGCTTTGTTACACAAATGTTATCGGAGAACGGATATTCAACAAACATATTCAACTTAACATTGCGTGTTGTTAGGTGGTGTAAATTTGTACGTGAGGTATTTATAGTTTCAATAATGTTTATTTATCGAAGATTGCAATAATTTTAATTGTTGACCGATTATTTATAAAAATATGGCCGGTAAAAGCTGCAAAAAATATCAGCTTACGGAATTCATGATAGAGAAAACAACAAATTAAAATCACACCAATTTTCAATGTTAATCCGTGGTACGGTAATCGAAATGACAGTTAAAACGGTTTGTTATAACAAAGTTACATAATGGAGTTATAAAAACTGACTTGAAACAAACTTATATAACTTTATTTCCAATGACAGCCTTTTCTGGAGTTAAGATGTATAGCTCACTGCAGTATAACAAAGCTGACAGCAGCCTTCTTATTGACGTTTAGGCCAGCTTGTTTACTATGACGCCTCGTGGAGAGATGTGGAAGCGCGCCTGGACCTGCCGTGGAGATAACAACAAGTCGTCGAAGTCATCGGATCGAATCTTGGGAAAGACGAAGTTCATCAAAAAATGAAAATCTAAAAGTTCGGATTAGTGCGCTGACCACGCGGACGCGCTGTCTTGTTTTTGCATGCTCATTTTCATTTTTTTTGTGTCGCTGTTTGTGTGCTTGGGTGAGTGGTTATTATAATTAAATAATGGCATCATTAGTGCACTGACCACGCGGACGCGCTGTCTTGTTTTTGCATGCTTATTTTCATTTTTTTTTGTGTCGCTGTTTGTGTGCTTGGGTGAGTGGTTATTATAATTAAATAATGGCATCATTAGTGCGCTGACCACGCGGACGCGCTGTCTTGTTTTTGCATGCTCATTTTCATTTCTTTTATGTCGCTGTTTGTGTGCTTGGGTGAGTGGTTATTATAACTTATTGGACATCATAAGTGCAGTGCTTCTGGGGACGCGCAGTCCTGTTTTTTCGCGATAATTTTCATCGTAAATGATCGTAAAAATTTATTCCAACTGGCATCGATCGATTTTATGAAGAGTAAAGCGTCATTTATTTACTATTTTTGAAATTTGCTCGCGTTATCTAAATTGAAAATAGTAAAAATATACTGATAAGTCCAGCCCATAGCACTACTGCTCGGCTGGCACGCGTTCGATAAAAAAAAAACTTTTTAAATGATCAATTATCTATCTTTTCGCAGCCGGCTGCCTAAGATTTAAAATTTTCAACCGATAAACAAAATGCTCATGGTCACATCACTGCCACTCGTGAATCCTGACCTCATACCCATCTACTAACCCCCTCAAAACTCATGTGATACTTTGTCGGAGAAGCAGTCGATTGGGCGGTCTCTATCACTCAAGTATCGGACTAACATTCCCATCCACTTCCCCGTGACCCTACCACTGGTCGTGGCCGGCGCCGGTATTGATCAGCATGATAGGGGCCTTTGAGAAGTTGCGAAGCGAGGAAAGATAGCTCCCACTTATCTTCCACGGCTCGTGGATGTAACTTCTGGAGGTCCTGGTCAATAACGGAGTAGCAACCGCGGGTGGGCACCTATGCTTATGCTTATGCTTATGCTTATGCTTATGCTTAAATGAAAATCTAAAAGTTCGCCATGAAGAGGGTTTCACATGAATCACAGTTAGAGAGCGCGAAAATATTTTTTTTTTTTCATGCGATTTCAATTTTTTTTCTAAATAAATCGGGCAGAAACAAGCGTACCAAAATAGTCAGAGATACTATTCATATTGGCTTCGTCGTTGATTGAAATTCTGATAAGAACTGTTTGTTTACATGTAAGTTGGGTAACGGTTAGACAACTGTTTTCAATCTATCTTTCCTTTTCAGTGTGCGCTTTGATTTGACAGCACAGCCGTTAACCACGCCCCCTTTTTCGTTGAATCTCTTGTTAGCTAGCACAGTGTTGTCAGATACATTTGTACAACTTACTCTGATAACTTGCATCTTATTCTGGCAAGTTATACAACAGAAAAAAGTGCGCTTTTTCCAATGCACAGGAGTTGTAGAACAAGTTGTGGTAACGAGGCCGTTCGGTTATACAACCAGTTAGGAAATACGTTTATCTGACAAAGTGTGTTGCTTGGGAAAGCTTGATTTATTATCTGTTTAGAAAATAGGAAAAAAGCTATAAATTATTATACTTTACAGAAAATAAATACTAATTTTATAAAACAAAAAAAAAATAGCAATAATTATACCAAACGTCCATTATGCCAAACATCCTTGATGGTTTTTGAACGAGTTATGCCAAACGTCCATTATGCCAAACGTCCCTGATGTCTTGGACCAATTATGCCAAATGTCCATTATGCCAAACGTCCTTCTTGAAAACCCGTTATGCCAAATGTTCATTATGCCAAATGGGGTACACCCATTTAATCCGGTCCACGACAGCTTTTCAAAATAGTTCTATGACTGACTCATAAAGCTGTTTATGAAATATTTAATAAATAAGATGTGCGTATAAATTTTAAAAATAAATTTAAATTTCACTTGAGATCAAATTTTACACATTTACACATTAAATTTTCCTAAAAATGACATGTTCCAATTTTTTTTACAGTTAAGTTACGGTAAATGGCAGAGATTTCAACACTTTTTTAGGGGTTTTTGATGAAAAATATGTTTTTTTTTTTTAAATTTTGAGTACGCCATCAAACCAGGCGTACAATTTTACATAAAAGTCGCTTTGGCGTCATCCATAAAGTATGTCACGCTCTAGGGGGGGAGGGGGGGTCTGAGAAAGTGTGACATTGTGTGTTATAAGTATAGGGAAAACGTGACAAAGGGGGGGAGGGGGGGTAAATTTTGACTGATTTTAGCGTGACGTCCTTTATGGATGAAGCCTTTGACACCAAATTTCTATCTCATCACCGTTTCAGACTGCAAATTATTGGAAAACACCTCTTTATCGCTTGTTCAAAAATGGAAGGGGTCGTACCGTCCCTCCGTCACAAAATTAAAAAAAAAACGAACTTTGGATTCGTGATCAGGTACAAAAGTTACCTCTTAGGACAAAGTTTTACGCAAATTTTGTGCGTTTTTAAAATTTTAAAATAATTTCAAAATTTTTGAATACACTCCAGACTCAATTATCCGAAGGTTTGTATGGGACTTCGGATAATCGAATCACGAACAAAAAAAAAAAAAACGGTGGGTCGTCCGCAGTTTTCTGAGTCGGCCCCTTGGCCGAACACATTTTTTTTCGTTTTTTTTCTTTTTCTTGTTTTAAACATCAAATTTGAGTTCTGCGACCTTATTTTATTAGAAATTTGAATAGTTGATTGCTTATTAAATAATAATATGCATTTTTTCAATATTTTGTCACCGCCAAGTTTGGTTGAAGTTGGTTGCTGGAGTCAATTTCATCCATTTCCATGGACTGACAAGATAGCACGACAAGATTGAAACCAGGGCTGTGGAGTCGGTGGAGTCGGAGTCTTCAAAACTCTAATAGCTGGAGTCGGAGTCGGAGTCGGCTAAATTGTATGAGTTGGAGTCGGAGTCGGAACCGGAGTCGTAAATTTTTGATAGACCCGGAGTAGGAGCTGGAGTTGGAGTTGTCAAAAAATTTAATTTAATTTACGAACTTACTTATTATTCAATATTTGTTATAATTTAGGTAAGTACCCATTGTTTATATTTTAAATTTATGTTTTGAACGGCGTGCACCACGTTGACATTTTTTTGTTTAATTTATTGTTTGGTTCAAGATATTTATCAGATTCAATGATGATTTCAAAGCATTTTTATTGTGATTGGAAAAAAATTAACAGAAATTATAATGGTTTTAAAACATTTTTAACTATTTTATCAATCTTCTACTTGGAACGCAACATGCTTATTTTGTACGTAAATAAAAACAAATCAAAGTGTCGTGCTGAAAACATTTCAAGGTAACAAAACTTTGCATATACGAGTTATTGAATTTATTAGATATTTCGATTACCCCAATGTTTACAATTTCTCTACAAAACTCTTAAAGTGTTGATCCTTAAATGATATCGTGGAACAAGTCTTTTTTTAATGCCCTTAATCGAGGTAATATGATTGATATAATTTAATTTATTTTTCAATCATTAAAATTTTCTCATGATTTGTATGTTTAAAGTGTGTACTGGGCTGGATCACACAATGTCCATGTACGTCTTCTCAAATAAATTCAAAAAAGCTTTAAAAAATAGTTACTTTGAAAATTGGTTATTTCATAACTAGGGTAACTTTGATAGTTACTGCACACCAATTTCTCATTACTGAATTCAGATAAATTTACAGAAATCTGAACCACTGAAATTTTCAGTAAATGAAAGCTTGCTGAAAAAAAAACAATTGAAAATTAATGTAGCTAGCTTACCAACTTAAAAAATGAATGTAAATTTTAAGTAGTTAAATAAAATGTTCCAACTTCCAGAAAATTGTTGTGCTGAAAATGCGTTTTTTTTAATATTTAAAAAACAGATAAAGTGTCGGAGTCGGAGTCGGAGCCGGAGTCATCAAATTTTGGAAAGCTGGAGTCGGAGTCGGAGTCGGCTAGAGTTGGTAGGCCGGAGTCGGAGTCGGAGCTGGTGTCAACAATTTGTGGAAAGCCGGAGCCCGAGTCGGAGTTGGAGTCGGCTTAACTCAGAAAGCCGGAGTCAGAGTCGGATTCGCTTGAAATATGACCCGACTCCGCAGCCCTGATTAAAACTACTTTCATATGTAAAGTGACAAAAATTCACGGAGTTTTTTGGATTTCCTTGAATATCTCTGGATTGAAATCGAATTTTGGGGATCTGTGAAGGTCACAAGGTGAGGCATTGTGAGCTGCACAAAATGGCGTTCTTAAATCAATTTGGCCCAAAATGTACGTACGACAAGTTAGCACTACAGCGACGAAATGACGAAATCGAGGAAAAAATCTACTTTTCTCACTAAAACTGCGATAAATTAAACATTTAAGCGATAACCTATACATTTTTGGGTACCAAAAGTTGCATCTTTCAAATAATTTTACACACATACTAATAATCTATTGCTTATTGTTGAGAATCTCCTTCCGGTCATTTGGCAGCTGTCAACTGTACAGGATGTGCTGATGTGCGTAATACTGTATGAAAGTCACTATCATTAAGAAACTAATTTGATCTAGAATTAGTGAGAAATGTCCCAAGACTCTGAAAATGCGGTTTATTTGAAAAAAAAAAAAAATCATGATACTTTTTTTAACAACACTGTCGTTATTACAATAAGCTAACCTCAAAAACATAAAAAAACACGTTGATGATTCCCTGAGGAATCTTTCTGAATTTACTTTATAATTATATCACAAAAAAGAAAAGCGAACTGCAAAATAATGCTTCTTCTAGAACAATTGCTTTGAAATTTCTCTACCTGCACATGCTCAGCTCAAATGTATTAAACTAAATTTTGTTCAAGGTTCTTCGTGCACTTTATTTGCTGCCCTTTTCCCCCCAAGCAAAGTGATAAATTCCAAACCCGAGCCAAAACAAAACTTTTAATTCCCCTCGACTATCCTTTACAAAACTAATTCAAGCCCTGGTATCTGTACTCCGGAATCGGCCCAGCAAAATAGGAATTTAAATGGCCATTTTTCTGCTGCTGGCAGCAATCCACTTTTTTATAGCAGCAGTGCACCCTGGCAACAATGGTTTGGCCTGTTTGGGGGCACTGCCACCGTCGCACACAATGACCGCCCTTAGGGGTGCACAAGATAATCCGATAATAAATCTACTAATCTCCGTGCTTTCCTGGGTGACGCTTTTGTACTCGTATTGTTGTACCTCGTTGGCGTCGGTAGCAACGGAGACGAAAGCTGGGAAATGGCTTTTCCAGAATAGGGGAGAGCTGGGTATAGAAGGGAATTTTGATTCAATTTCCATTTTTATCTGCTCAATCAAACGAGAAGCACTTGGAGGTTGTGTTACAGGCATGCCCAATATGACAAATAGCTTTGCACAATTATTTAAGTTGTTTTTTTAACATTCAAAAACCCTTTCTTATTGCAAAACAACTTCCCCTAAACCACAAAGCTGAAATTACGAAAAAAAAAGGACTACAATTTTTCTCTCCCTGCCATCCGGCGAGAGACCAAATTTTGACTTGAAGGCTTCCGCCGATGTGAGAGTTTCCGGGCTGGCAGGTGACCAACGCAAAATATAAAAAGTGGGTGTGTCCTCCTCCCAACCTCTTTCGTACAGAGGGGAATGGTGCATCTGCTTTGCGAACAGAACACCCACTCTGCTGCCGCTGCTGGGCAGTAATCATTAAGGTTCACTACCACTACAGCAGTACGCAGGGGATCAACCTTCCGAGAGGGATTAAATAATTGCCGGAAGCAGGTTGCAGCAGACCCGGCCGAAAAGCTTTTCCGTTCTCTCCGGAGGTGGTGGTTGGTGGCCGAGATTTGGACGGGAGAAAATTGTGTGACTTCATTTTTAGGGCTTGGTTGTCGGGTGGAAACAGTGGGAATATTTGGTGTTTTTTAACATTGTTTTGAAATTCATCAGAACTTAATATTGAGTACTTTTATTCTTTTTAGTTTCAAACATAAAATAACAATTTTCAAAGCTAAAAGTTAAATTTAAATAGAGTTAATGACGATTCTGCCCACCGTGCAGTGCTGGCTCCGAAACAAGACGATGAATAATTTCCAGGCTGTCCATTTGGGCTGGATTAGGCCACACAGGCCGAGCAAGATTGATTGCGGCCTCCTGTGTGACAATGACTCCCGGGCCACAGCACTTTCTCTCTCCGGACTCCGGTCTTCTGGCTCCTAATGAAGTCCCCGTGTGGGCTAGGGAAGATGAACTTTTTCAGCTCAGCCAGTAGGGTGCTGATGATCTGGGCCAGATGGCCGGTCTGACTTGTGGGGATGAGCCCCTCCCCGGAAGCGTGAAAGAATAATTGCGACCGCACCGAAGGGGTCATTTATTGAGTTGAGGAGACAAAAAAGATGTAATCACATGGGTAGTGAAGGGATAATTTGGTTCGAGACGGGAACAGGTTTGAGTGAAAGGATTTCGGATTCCAAATTCGAATTGCCAGTACAATCGAATAATGTATAAACTTAAAGAGTTTTTACAATATTAAATCTGATATTTTCACAGCTTATCAAAGAAAAGAATTACAAAATGGAACACCTCAAATAAGAGAAATTTTTTTGGAGAACATTGAAGATGCACTATCAATACTAGACCAACAGATAAGTTTTTGGCTTCTTCGGCTGATTTATGTCGAAAAAATAGCATTTCTTAGAAACTTTTTTCAGAAATGCTTATTTAATTTAAGGCAGTTCATTTTTCCTAACTAAACCATTACATGCAGCTTGTAGGAAACTTCACGGCGAATATTTTTTGTTCTGAGAAAAAAAAAATGAGTTTTAGTGAGAAAAAAGTGCCAATTTTCATAATTTCTCAGAATTCAGAAGCAAGGCCTACTAATTACACGACCTTGTTAGCATATGTCTAAAACGTCAGGGTATGCTTAATTATGGTAATTTTGGCCGCTGAATCCGAACCTGGAATATAATTTCGTGTAAACAGTGATGTTTTAGAGCTACGCCCTTTTGGAACGTTATTTTCGTGTGTTAGCTGCAATTGGTATTTCACTCACAAAACTATTTTAGGTTACCGTAATCTGGGGCGAATCGAGACTACAGTCTGAATAGGAACAGCAGTTTTTAGAGCACTTAAAGTTTTTAAATTTGGACATGGATCAACTCATTTTGTTGGCTTTAGTCTGTTCTAACCGAAACCAACCAGAAAAATCAAAATATTGGGCTCCAACATGGTTGAAACTGCTGTCCCAATTCGCCCCATGTGTCCCGATTGACCACAGTTTGCGGTAATGGTTTCTCATGTTCTGATTATCTTATGAATATCATTTAATCGCATATTGTTATTTGACATCCAAAAAAAAAATCAATAAAACAAAATATAGTTAATTTCGTCAGTTTTTCACTAATTTAAAATAAATGAATAACTGCGACTATTTTCAAAAAAACTTTCCTAAATTCGATCATGCATAGAAAAATGGAGTTGAAAAATTTTCGCGACTTATATTTAGATTTTTTGAAAAAAATCGGTATTGAAATTGACACAAGAATTTATAACTCGGTCAAAACTGTTTTGCCCGTTCTGGAAATTTCTGAAAAGTTGGCATTTGATCCCTTAAAACAAATAAAAAATAAGTGATTCTTGCAAGTCAAGTTTTAGTTACTAAAAGTTAAATTAAAAATCTCCAAAAAAGTTTTTACCGTGTTTTTTTTTCAGTGTAGTCCTTATTCAAACCAAAATTCCTTCAAAAGATACAGATTTTTTAATTTTCAAAAATCATTTTTGTACGGACAGCTGCCAAATTTGTATTGAAAATATTATATGGACAAACTAATGATGCAAAATGGCTGCTTTGGGCATACCGAAGGCAAAATAAAAGTTTAAGCCGGATTATAAAATATAAAAATTAAAATCAAATAAAAATACTTATATCAAATATTTGAGAAATTTTCCGATCTTTTCGAAAACAATATTTTCAAAATTTTCAAATCAAGACTAACATTTCAAAGGGGCCAAACATTCAATATTACGCCCTTTTAAAATGTTAGTTTTGATTTGAAAATTTTGAAAATATTGCCTTCGAAAAGATCGGAAAATTTCTCAAATATTTGATATTTTAACATTGAAAATCGGACCATTAGTTGCTGAGATATCGTCATTGAAAAATGGTGGGCTGTTTGGGTGAGACTTAGAAAACATCAATTTTTCTGTTTTTAAATCTTTGCATTGCAATATCTAAGCAATTAAAGGTCGTATCAACAAAGTCCGAGTATGCAAAATATAGAGAATTTTCTCAGCTTTTCAAAAATATTTTTTTGAAAAGTGGGCAAACATGTGCACTAATTTAAAAAAAATGAAAAACTTCGACTATTTTCAAAAAAGTCACCTAAATATGGATTTAACTTGAAAACGGTGCACTTTATCAAAATGTCAGTAAAGTATTTTTTGATTGCAAATTTGATTTTACATCGAAAAATGAAGTTGAAAAATTTTTGCGACCAATATTTCGATTTTTTGAAAAAATCAGTATTGATTAAAAAAATCATAACTCGGTCAATGATTTTTTGCACAACCTGGAAATTTCTGAAAAGTTGGCATTTTATGTCTTCTAAAACATATAGAAAAAAAAAACTAGAAATAGTGTTTTTTTGCAAATCAAGTTTGCAATGTAAATAAAAAAAAATATCATTTTTTTTACCCTGTATTATTTTTTCCAGTACATACATACAACTTTGCCAAAGACACCAAATCGATCAAAAAATTCTTTGGGCTTTTTGGGGCATACCGAAGGCACCAAAAAAGTTTCACTCGGATTTAAAAATACAAAAAAAAATCGAATGACCGAAATCTGGGAGAACTGCTCTCTTGATTATTATGTCGGTTTCAAGGTACATCCTGGCACATGGAATTATAAAAATGTCCTTTATTTCCAATTAAAATTGAAAAAGAACGTCTATCTGTGCAATGTATAATTTAAGGAACGTGCCCAATTTGAAAAACGAGAAACGTTGCCTTTCATTTTAAAAAAATCAAAGGGGACTTTTGAAATGCCATCTCATTTTAATGAAATTCTCGGTGTAATTAATGTCAAAGGAATTTCTTTTTAAAATGAATAAAAAGCCCCGATGCTTTGACATCACAAGCTTCCGTGCCTCATTCAGCAAAACACAGCGTGAATACTCAAGACATGACAGGAACGAAACGAAGCATGCAGCCGCTTAATTTGTAATGACACCCGTTTTTGTCCTTAGCTGCCAGATTTGCATCCGCAAAATCATATTTTACAACTCTGCAAAGCTCCCCAGCAGCCTGCCAGCAGAAGATGAAACAACCGTAGAAGCATAATAATTGGCTACCGCGACACACACACATACATGCAGTCATGCACACACACAGCTGGGGAAAACTCTCATGAATTTGAATTCATTTTGGATTTCATTTTTCATTCAAAGGGTTCTTTTTTTTCGTTTTGCTTTCATTCAAACCCGACCCAAGTTCTATTTGGGGACGGATTTTTTTTTGTCTTTCTAGTATTTTAATGCATTTTTCCTGCTCAAATCCCTGGGGAAAAACGGCGCTGCTTCCGTGCATATGCATTCGCTGACGCTGGATATGACGACGACGACGAGGGCGAAAGGAGTCATCCGGATGCACCCGGAAGCACCCGTAAGCTCGCTATTACTGTAGCGTTGAGCTGGACTGGAATATTAGAGATACAAGTTAAATTAAAATATTTTTTTTATACCGCTGACGGTGGTGGTGCGATACCTCATGACACATTTTCAATACTTTCCAGCTTCAAAATTCAGTGAAAAATTATATTGTTTTAGAAAACTGTATTTCATTGAAAAAAAGGCAATCTATAAAAAAATATTTTTGAAAATGCAGTCCAATTTTGTTTTCAATAACAAATAAAAAAAAATATTATGAATTTTCATCCATTTTTTTAATTTTTAGGACACATAAAAAACAGAATTATAAAATGATGTAGGGAAACACCAACATGCCTCTAATGATTCCATTTCAGCACTTTGACGTCCAATTACAGCTCATAAAACGCGTATTCAACTGAAATCGAGTGAAAAATAGTTCAATAGGAAAAAAGCAAGCAAGTTTCTATAAACAGTTTTCCAAAATATGTTGCTTGAATAGTGAAAATCAGCTAATTGGATGGACAATGTACAGTCCAGTTTTTTGGGCAAAAATTGCGGTGATAAAATATTGATAAAATGTATTTTGTTGTTTAATATACAATCAACAGAAACGCAGAACTAGAGTTTGATGTTTAAAACAGTTTACAGTTTAAACTGTTTGATAAATTTAAATCGAACTACAGATAATCGACTCTGAACAGCAATTTAATCTGCTTGCATATCGAATCTAACCATTTAATTTAAAAAAAAAACAATAAATTCCCCATGTTTTAAAATATTAACAATTATTTAAAAACAAAGTATAAAAAAGCATTATTTAAAAGACAACCTTTTCCATTTTTTTTAACAAAGTGAAAATGCCGATCAAACGAGCTGCTTTTAAGTAATTTTTAAAAAATAAAAAAACAGAAAACATATTTTGGTTGTAAAGTTATATTTTCAATTGAAAAGTTCCTTAACTATCTACTGCCCACATTTTTTTAAGATTCTTTTTTTTTATTTTCCCGTGTTCAGGTGGTCAGCAATTTTTGTTCAACAAAAAACTTCACTTCTCTTGTTTAATGTTTTTCTTGATTCATGTTTAGTATTTTAATTTGCATTTATCTTGTTTAGTTTATGTTTGTTTTTGGTAGTATTTGAGCAGTTCTCTAGGATTTCGGTCATTCGATTTTTTTTGTATTTTTAATCCGACTGAAACTTTTTTGGTGCCTTCGGTATGCCCAAAGAAGCCATTTTGCATCATTAGTTTGTCCATATAATTTTCCATACAAATTCGGCAGCTGTCCATACAAAATGATGTATGAAAATTCAAAATCTGTATCTTTGAAGGAATTTTTGATCGATTTGTGTCTTCGGCAAAGTTGTAGGTATGGATACGGACTACACTGAAAAAATAATACACGGTAAAAATTTGGTGATTTTTTATTTAACTTTTATCACTAAAACTTGATTTACAAAAACACTATTTTTAATTTTTCTATTTTTGATATGTTTTAGAAGACATAAATGCCAACTTTCAGAAATTTCAGGTTGTGCAAAATCACTGACCGAGTTATGAATATTTTAATCAATACTGATTTTTCAAAAATCGAAATTTGTCGTAAAATTTTTCAACTTCATTTTCGATGTAAAATCAAATTTGCAATCAAAAGTACTTACTGAAATTTTGATAGTGCACCGTTTTCGTTATAGCCATATTTATGACTTTTTGAAAATAGTCGCAGTTTTCATTTTTAAATTAGTGCACATGTTTGCCCAGTTTTGAAAAATATTTTGAAAAGCTGAGAAAATTCTCTATTTTGCTTATTTGGACTTTGTTGATACGACCTTTAGTTGCTGAGATATTGCAATGCAAAGGTTTAAAAACAGGAAAATTGATGTTTTCTGTTTCACCCAAACAACCCACCATTTTCTATCGTCAATATCTCAGCAACTAATGGTCCGATTTTCAATGTTAATATATGAAACAATTGTGAAATTTTCCGATCTCTTCGAAAAAATATTTTGGAATTTTCAAATCAAGACTAACATTTCACAAAGGCCAAACATTCAATATTACGCCCTTTTAAAATGTTTGTCTTGATTTGAAAATTCCAAAAATTTTTTTCGAAAAGATCGGAAAATTTCACAATTGTTTCATATATTAACATTGAAAATCGGACCATTAGTTGCTGAGATATTGACGATAGAAAATGGTGGGTTGTTTGGGTGAAACTTAGAAAACATCAATTTTCCTGTTTTTAAACCTTTGCATTGCAATATCTCAGCAACTAAAGGTCGTATCAACATAGTCCGAATAAGCAAAATATAGAGAATTTTCTCAGCTTTTCAAAAATATTTTTTCAAAACTGGGCAAACATGTGCACTAATTTAAAAATGAAAACTGCGACTATTTTCAAAAAGTCACTTAAATATGGCTATAACTTGAAAACGGTGCACTTTATCAAAATTTCAGTAAAGTACTTTTTGATTGCAAATTTGATTTTACATCGAAAAATGAAGTTGAAAATTTTACGACCAAAATTTCGATTTTTGAAAAATCAGTATTGATTAAAAATTCATAACTCGGTCAGTGATTTTTGCACAACCTGGAAATTTCTGAAAAGTTGGCATTTTATGCCTTCTAAAACATATCAAAAATAAAAAAATTAAAAATAGTGTTTTTTGTAAATCAAGTTTTAGTGATAAAAGTTAAATAAAAAATCACCAATTTTTTTACCGTGTATTATTTTTCCAGTGTAGTCCGTATCCATACCTACAACTTTGCCGAAGGCACCAAATCGATCAAAAAATTCCTTCAAAAGATACAGATTTTTGAATTTTCATACATCATTTTTGTATGGACAGCTGCCGAATTTGTATGGAAAATTATATGGACAAACTAATGATGCAAAATGGCTTCTTTGGGCATACCGAAGGCACCAAAAAAGTTTCAGCCGGATTAAAAAATACAAAAATTAAAATTGAAGAAAAAAGACCGATTTCGTAGAGAATTGCTCATTTGGCTTATTCTACCTCCTCCTATCATTACATTTTGCCCATCTTTTTTCCATGGTTTTAGAGTCACTTTTTCGATTTTTTTTGTGTTTTTCCAAATGTCTGATATAAAATGGCACCATTATGATTTTAATTGTAAAAATGCGTAGAGGAATAGTCTGGGACATTAAAAAAATAACTGCATACTTCATTTTACTTAAAATACCGTCAGTGGGGGTGACATTGGATCTGGGGGGTGAGATTGGGTCAAAGTATTTTTTATGGATTTTACCAATTCTCATATTCTTCTCAATGAAACTGAATTCTGTTAAAAGGGTTGTGTAGGGGACATCTTAAAACACTTCGCTGAAAAAATCTCGTTCCTAGGACAAATCCTGTTATTTTGGCAGCTGTCTAAAGTTGAGGTACGTTTTTTGGCCAAAAATGACCTCTCGAAAAATCATTTTTCTTATATTTTTGTTGGAATTGCTTGAAAACTACCCAAATGTATGAAAATATCCACTTCAAACATTGTAGCGTGTCAAAACGATTCTCTCGAACAAGAAACACTGTTGGATGGCTTGTTTTTACCATATCGTTGTATTGGAGAATCATTTTAGTTTCATTTGACCCAATGTCACCCCCTCTAAGGGTGGATTTTCATGGATTTTTCGATGACCGACATCGAAAGCGGCTTTCGATGCTCGTGGTCAAATTTGGTCGAAAACTCATATTTTTCGACCAAGTTAAGTGGTAAAATAGTTTAGATTGATTGTTCATGGCAGTACGAACAATAAAAACAAATACTAATTGCCGGAAAGCCCCGAAAATGTGATTTTCCGACTTTTGATTTTCGATGCACGAGCATCGTAAGATGACCGACATCGAAAGCATAGTCACTACCATGCTTTGCTAAAATGTCAGTACATCGTAGTTCGATGCCTGTCCTGTCAGCCATATTGCTGCCGCGACACCATGGACACAAACCAAATAACGCTGTGAAATATTTCCGTGAATATTTCAAGCAGGCAAGCGTTTCAAGCGTTTTGTGGCAAACACATGAGATTTTTCCGATGCCAAAATGGCAACAATGGAATCGGCTGATGTTGATGTCGACAAAGTTTTGAAAAGAGGCGATAGGCTACCTCAAATTATTTTAAAGTGGGTTTTTACGTTTTCAAATAACAAGAAAGAATTTTGATTTTATTTCACAGCATGAAATGTATGTCATTCAAGGAAAATGTTGATTGCCACCTATGATACGAGTGTTTCCCATAAACATAGAACATTTTTAAACAGTACGCTAGATCAAAGTGTGTACGGTTTACCATGCACGGAAAGTTGAAAACATGGAAAAATTAGATTTTTTTCATATTTATTTTTATGGAATAAATATTTGATAATTGCATCATAGTTCTGGCTGAAGGTTAGAAGAGTGGGAGAAATTAAGAAGAAAAGCAAGTAAAGAAAAAAAATAAAGAAATAAAGAAATAAAGCAATAAAGAAATAAAGAAATAAAGAAATAAAGAAATAAAGAAATAAAGAAATAAAGAAATAAAGAAATAAAGAAATAAAGAAATAAAGAAATAAAGAAATAAAGAAATAAAGAAATAAAGAAATAAAGAAATAAAGAAATAAAGAAATAAAGAAATAAAGAAATAAAGAAATAAAGAAATAAAGAAATAAAGAAATAAAGAAATAAAGAAATAAAGAAATAAAGAAATAAAGAAATAAAGAAATAAAGAAATAAAGAAAAAAAGAAATAAAGAAATAAAGAAATAAAGAAATAAAGAAATAAAGAAATAAAGAAATAAAGAAATAATGAAATAATGAAATAAAGAAATTAAGAAATTAAGAAATTAAGAAATTAAGAAATTAAGAAATTAAGAAATTAAGAAATTATGAAATTAAGAAATTAAAAAATTAAGAAATTAAGAAATTAAGAAATTAAGAAATTAAGAAATTAAGAAATTAAGAAATTAAGAAATTAAGAAATTAAGAAATTAAGAAATTAAGAAATTAAGAAATTAAGAAATTAAGAAATTAAGAAATTAAGAAATTAAGAAATTAAGAAATTAAGAAATTAAGATATTAAGAAATTAAGAAATTAAGAAATTAAGAAATTAAGAAATTAAGAAATTAAGAAATTAAGAAATTAAGAAATTAAGAAATTAAGAAATTAAGAAATTAAGAAATTAAGAAATTAAGAAATTAAGAAATTAAGAAATTAAGAAATTAAGAAATTAAGAAATTAAGAAATTAAGAAATTAAGAAATTAAGAAATTAAGAAATTAAGAAATTAAGAAATTAAGAAATTAAGAAATTAAGAAATTAAGAAATTAAGAAATTAAGAAATTAAGAAATTAAGAAATTAAGAAATTAAGAAATTAAGAAATTAAGAAATTAAGAAATTGAGAAATTAAGAAATTAAGAAATTAAGAAATTAAGAAATTAAGAAAATAAGAAATTAAGAAATTAAGAAATTAAGAAATTAAAAAATTAAGAAATTAAGAAATTAAGAAATTAAGAAATTAAGAAATTAAGAAATCAAGAAATTCAGAAATTCAGAAATTCAGAAATTCAGAAATTCAGAAATTAAGAAATTCCGAAATTAAGAAAGAATTTCAGAATTTCTCAATTTCTAAATTTCTCAATTTCATATTTTCAGAATTTCTTAATTTCATAATTAAAGAAATTCAGAATTTCAGAATTTCAGTATTTCAGTATTTCAGAATTTCAGGATTTCTGAATTTCTGAAATTCTGAATTTCTGAATGTCTGAATTTCTAAATTTCTGAATTTCTGAATTTCTGAATTTCTGAATTTCTGAATTTCTGAATTTCTGAATTTCTGAATTTCTGAATTTCTGAATTTCTGAATGTCTGAATTTCTGAATTTCTGCATTTCTGAATTCCTGAATTTCTGAATTTCTGAATTTCTGAATTTCTGAATTTCTGAATTTCTGAATTTCTGAATTTCTGAATTTCAGAATTTCAGAATTTCAGAATTTCAGAATTTCAGAATTTCAGAATTTCAGAATTTCAGAATTTCAGAATTTCAGAATTTCAGAATTTCAGAATTTCAGAATTTCAGAATTTCAGAATTTCAGAATTTCAGAATTTCAGAATTTCAGAATTTCAGAATTTCAGAATTTCAGAATTTCAGAATTTCAGAATTTCTAAATTTCAGAATTTCAGAATTTCAGAATTTCAGAATTTCAGAATTTCAGAATTTCAGAATTTCAGAATTTCAGAATTTCAGAATTTCAGAATTTCAGAATTTCAGAATTTCTTAATTTCTGAATTTCAGAATTTCTGAATTTCTGAATTTCTGAATTTCTGAATTTCTGAATTTCTGAATTTCTGAATTTCTAAATTTCTGAATTTCTGAATTTCTGAATTTCTGAATTTCTGAATTTCTGAATTTCTGAATTTCTGAATTTCTGAATTTCTGAATTTCTGAATTTCTGAATTTCTGAATTTCTAAATTTCTGAATTTCTGAATTTCTGAATTTCTGAATTTCTGAATTTCTGAATTTCTGAATTTCTGAATTTCTGAATTTCTGAATTTCTGAATTTCTGAATTTCTTAATTTCTGAATTTCTGAATTTCTGAATTTCTGAATTTCTGAATTTCTGATTTTCTGAATTTCTGAATTTCTGAATTTCTAAATTTCTGAATTTCTGAATTTCTGAATTTCTGAATTTCTGAATTTCTGAATCTCTGAATTTCTGAATTTCTGAATTTCTGAATTTCTGAATTTCTGAATTTCTGAATTTTTTTGTTGTGCTCTTCTAAATGCTGCCAAACATTGTTAATTTTAATATTATTTTGTTCTATCCGGAAATAAATTTTGAATGGTTCTAAATTAAAAGTTCTCCTGCATTTGTCTAAAATTTTTATCTTTGGTTTTTCCGTGCACGTGTTGCTTTGTGTTGACGTTTCCCAAGCGTTTCTCTCCCATTTTCTACCGTTCCTTCTTGAAACGCTTGCGGGAAAAATGGCGGTCTGCCCGTTATTTAGGTTTGAGTCATAGCTAAGTCATAACGCCATCCAAGAGCATCGTAAAAATTTCGATGCTCGTGCTTACGATGTCGTTGCATGATCCATGAAAATCCAGCCTAAGGGGTGAGATTGGGTCAATTTTCAAACTATTGGCATTTAAGATAGTGTTCATAAAAATCCACCATATTTTGGGAAAATGGTACCAAACTATCTAAGAACAAATCTACGTTGAAAGATTCTCGATGTTATTTAAATTGTTTTTGTTACTAAGAAATTACGAGAGGTGTATCGTTTTTTGACCCATAGTCACCCCCACTGACGGTATAGGAATTTTTTTTTCTATAAAAAAAAGAGAAATAAAGAGAATATAATTGAAATGTAACTTCTCAAAATTGTATTGATATATTTAACAAGCAAAAAAAATAAATAATAAATTACAAGCCATGATTAAAGAATCTGCATGAACAAAGAGTTTTTAAATGCATTTTTACAGTTAAGTTGTTTTGAAATCATTGAAGATTTTTTTTATTAATTTTTTGCGCTACTTTTACTAAAATTCTAAATTTATACGCAGAAAAATTTGTTTCAAATTGTTTCCTGTTGATTGGATTTTTTTTTTTGAGAAAAAACAATTTACAAAAATATTTGTCCGATTTTTTGTCAAAGTAATGTTTACTGGTAGTGTGTCCATCCCTGGAATTCCCGGGGCAAAATTCTAGGATGTTTCCAAAATGAGGAATTTTTAAATTACGGGGATTCCCAAATTGAAAAAAGATATTTAAATCTGGAAATTCAAATTGGTTTGTGGAAATGCAAAAAAAAAACAGTTGAATACTTAGTAATCGATATGAATTTTTAAGCAATCAAAATTACTCGGCTAAATCAGCGTTAATTTGTCTTAAAAAGAAACATTGTAAAAATTTGCTCAATATGCCTAGAACTTTTAATATGTTTTGTTTAATTTAATATATTTTTCAAAATTGTAATGTAATATTAAACATGAAAAAAAAACATAAAAAAATTAATTACAAGCCGTGGTTCCAGCATTTGGAGGAACAGAGTTTTTAAATGAATCTTATATTAGTTCAGTTGATTTGAAATCATTGACGATTTTTTTTTAAATATTTTTTGCACTACTTTTACTAAAATTCTAAATTCAAACGCAGAAAAATGTGTTTCGAATTGTTTTCTGTTGATTGGTTTTTTTTTGTAAAAAAAAACAATTTACAAAAATATTTGTCCGAGCTTTTGTCAAAGTAATGTTCACTGGTAGTGTGTCCATCCCTGGAATTCCCGGGGCAAAATTTCTAGGATTTTTTTAAAATGGGGAATTTTCAAAGTCTGGGAATTTCCAAAATTAAAAAAAAATCGATCTGGAAATTCAGATTGGGTTGTGGAAATGCAAAAAAAAAATAAAGCAGTTGAATACTTAGTAATCGATATGAATTCTAAAGCAATCAAAATTACTCGGCTAAATCAGCGTTAATTTGACTTAATAGGAAACAATGTTAAAATTTGCGCAATATGCCTAGAACATTTAATATGTTTTCTTTAATTTAATATATTTTTCAATGAAGTATCAACGTACATTTATGAATTTTAATTCAAAAAATAAATATAATATTTTAACTATTTTAATTAAACACCGGCATCTGAGCCATAACAAACAAATTTGGGCAGCTATTTAAGCCAGCTCGTTTGCATTATGTTATGATTGTTTTTATTGATTCCGGTCGAAACAGGAACAGAACAAAACAATGAGTTCACCTATTTACAAATTGCTCTACAATCTCCTATTCCTATTCAGACTGTAGTCCTGAATTCCACAAGTTTGCGGTAGTTCACTACACCCAGAACTGGGCATCGGCATACGAGAGGATAAAGAGCACGATTCGGTAGTAAAATGGTACTGTGTGCGGACGGAGAGGAAAAATCCCGAAATTACCGAGAGTACTTTACTCATGGTTTCCAAAAAAGTTCATCTATCAAAAAAAAAAAGTACCGGTACCAAGACTCGAACCCAAGACCTTCGGCTTATTGAACCGTGCCTTTGCCGTATGGGTCACCATGGTTCGCTGACTAAGTGGCGGTCGTTTGTCCATATAAGCCACTCATAGGATGAACTGTTCCAATGAACAAATGAACACGCGAGAGGACTATACTCTCCCAATATAGCACTTTCCTCACGTTTCTTTTCGTAAGGACTATCCCCTCGTTCTTTAACTTTGGGTGTAGTTGACCTATTCACTGATCATCTGAAAACCAATTCCATAAAAAAAACCATGAAAAGTAATTTGTTATTTTGACGATCAAACATGTTAAAATTGAGCCTAAATGCCAGGCTTGATCCAAAATAAAAAAGGTTTTGAAATTTAAAAAAAATGATATCGCTTATTTAAATTAACATATCGCTACACCCAAAATTTAGAATCGAGATAATCGTTCTCTCAAAATTTATTGAGAGCTCAGTGCCAAAATCGATAGAATAATGGTACCAACTCACACCATCATAACAAATGAGTTCATTCGTTAGTTGAATCAATAAATCTCCAACAAGTGTCATACATCGACTTCTGACTTCTACATGGTCACCAAGCTGTGGTGGCCGAGGCAGCTAAGTCATTGGATTGGTTTGTCAAAGGTCTCTGGTTCGATTACCGTTGTCGACACTTTTGGTTTTTTGTTTGACGGATGATTTTTTTTGCAAATGAACCTCGAGAGAATAGTTCTATCGCCCATCTCGAGCTGTGTTCTCTGCGTCCGTGAATGGTACCACTATTCTCTCGACTCGAGACCATCATTCTCTCGGACTAGCGCTGCCAGTTTTGGGTGTAGTTCATGCTAACAAAACGTTTGGTGGTATTTTATTCCGAATGAAATTAAAGAAATAAAACTATTGAGTCAAAACCTTTGCAGCTAAATTATAGCTAATGATATAGGTAAGTAGTGGTTTTAGCGCAAAAGAAAAACTCAACAACTAGCTGTTTACATTGAAGACGCGTAACTCATCGATTGTAAACTGTCATTATTAAATTTATGAACATGTTTGTTTGTTTGTTTTTTTTTTTGCAATACAGATCAGAATACAATATAAAAACATAAATATAATTTGTTACATTTACCAGTACCATATTTGAATTATGTTATTCAAAGCATTTCTTTCTTTTTCTTTTTTTTTTTTTAAATATTTGACTAGTGTTTTTTTAGAGATTGTTTCACATAAAGTTTTCCAAATTTTTATCATAAAATATAGATTAAACACAAGAAATTTTTCAAAATTACTTGAATTGTACGGTTTTCACATACATTTACATATGTCCTAACGGCACACATACGCTGAAGCCAGCCAAGCAAATACACATTCGTCTGCTGTTTTCATTCATGGTCTTCCTGATGTCTGTGAAAGTCTGCGAGGCTATGTTTGAGACTGAACAAACATGGTGGCCACAGATTGTAGATTTCATCCTTAAAAAAATTGAAAAAAATGGCAAAAGAGTTTAAGAAGTCAGATTTCCTCGATATACTGAAAATATAATATCATTTCCAACGTCTTCCTGTCTGTGGCACCTGCAGTAATCTTCCGTTTTTTTTGTTTTTTATTTTTTTTTCTACCCAAACGAGAAACTCTCCTCTCTGTGGGCAAGAAAGTATTTTCATTTCATTTCGTTAGCCGTCGTGCACGACGGTGGTGGCGCCGGCATCAGCACGGAATTTTCCTCAATTATGTTTCTTGCATATTTTTGTGCTTCAAAGTTCCAGGAAAAATAGTGCGGAGTTGGCGCTCGGTTGGGAAGACCGATATAATTCATTCGGGCTGGAAAAATGCACCCGGTTACAGTTTTCCCGGAGAGCTACCAGCGTAGTCTGCTGATGGTGGGCCTTGTAGAGTTTTACGAATTTGTACAAAGTTGTTTCTGTTCTGATGGAGGATGCAGGTTTTGCTTGAGTATTTTTTTTAGCGAATTTTATGCCAATGTTTTTCTTCAGAAATTTTGGTATTATTTAAGTTTTGTCAAAAATAAAACTCTGGAAATGAGGCTCGGCTTTAAAAACAAATTAAATTTAAATTTGAAATCTCTATCACAGAAGGTTGTGTAATTTATAGATATTAATCATCCTCCCAATTTCAGATGCACTCCAGCAAACCATAAAACCTCATTAATTCCGTCAATGTCATGGAAGTTTCTCAAAAAAGTTACAACCCACTTTCCCTGCTCGAAAAACTTTTACCACGCCAAAAAGATTTCCCGCGTCAGAATTTCCCTTTACCCGAAAAATTCAATTCCATGTTCCTGCCACGAACCTGGACTGACACTTTACAGATTTTTTCCTTCGATTTACACTTACACACTGACAGAGATCCTGTACCAAAGGCACTTGAGGGGGGGTGCCGCTTCCAAAAGAAAAGTCTTTGTTCGGCAAGGCAAGCAAGACAAATATTTTGCATACTTTCAGGCGTCACTTGCGAAGTTGTCGTCCCTTCCACCAAACTGACTGACGGGTTGCCGTTTTCTGCAGTTTAAAGGACTTAACACTCAAACGCTCGGGTAGTCATTTGACCCCTATTTTTTTTTTCTTAAAAATCTCATAACTTTTGGTAGAATTGACCAAATTGGATGCTTCCGGTTGCAAAAGATCCAGATTTGTCTATATTTTGAACTGTCAGATGGGGGACAAATATGGTCCACTTTTACCGGAGATATTCAGGATTCCGTTGGGGTACCTCGACCCTCCTATTTGGAATTTTGGTCAATAGAACAAAAATCATTGCACAGAAAAATGCCGGAAATGATGCAAAACTTCAAGGCATCATTCTAATACATCATCCTGCATAGACATATGGCATGGCCAAGACCTTCGGGCACCGAAACAGGTTCCAACCGAAAACGGTTCACTGAGCTGATGTCGATTGGTGCCCAGATAGAACCGGTTCCAGTGCCCCGTATGACTTAACCATGTCAATTA
Source organism: Culex quinquefasciatus (assembly GCF_015732765.1). Lineage (NCBI taxonomy): Eukaryota > Metazoa > Arthropoda > Insecta > Diptera > Culicidae > Culex > Culex quinquefasciatus. Next base: position 39,469,038 of record NC_051863.1, read on the forward strand.
TTTTTGCTGGATGATGTATTAGAAGGATGCCTTGAAGTTTTGCATCATTTCCGGCATTTTTCTGTGAAATGGATTTTGTTCTATTGACCAAAACCCCAAATAGGATGGCCGAGGTACCCCAACGGAATCCGTAATATCTCCGGTAAAGGTGGACCATATTTGTCCCCCATCTGACAGTTCAAAATATAGATAAATCTGGATCTTTTGCAACCGGAAGCATCCAATTTGGTCAATTCTACCAAAAGTTATGAGATTTTTAAGAAAAAAAATAGGGGTCAAATGACTACCCGAGCGTTTGAGTGTTAAGATGACTGCGAACAGTTTGTGCTGTGGAGGAGGTGTGAAATGGACATGGTCTCGCGAATCTGCTTCCAAACAGCGTCTTGAACTATTTCAAAACGTCTTACAAACTTCTAAAGGTATCCACTTCACCCCGAGTCACCCCGAAAGGACCCAGAGTGCGGAAAATCGTTGGGGACAAAGTTGGGCTAATTTTAATTAAGCGTCTCCCTTCTTTATCTCCTCGTCATGGTGAAAATTAGCCTCGGCAGTCCACCCGTCGGGCGGATAATTTCTTAGAATAGCAAGGCAGTCAGTGGCTGTGGGTCGTCCGAAATTCAAATGAAGAACGCGCCCCGAGATAATGCAATCTTCTGGGGGATTTTTGGGTGTGCGGAGTTCTCGATGAACTGAGCAGTTTTGTTTTTTTTTTAAGATGAAAATTATGAAGAAAATACTGCACAATAAAATAGGTTCTGCGATTTCTAAAACACGCTTTCTAGACCATCTTTCCATTGTTGGTCGAGCAATCCGATTACAATATTTCTCATTTTTAACACTAGTGGCGGTGTAGTATAGGGCAAATGAATTACTACACAGCAAAAAATCCGATGGTAAAATCGCATGCAAAAGCATGCACATCTTCTTTGTGAGCAAAAGCATGTAATGTATGTATTGTATGAGAAAACGTGTACACAAAAAGAATGTGCCAAAGAAAGAAAAATCAGTTTAGCTCACCCCAAAAATAACATTAATACGGCGAGAGTCATATTCAGATTACCAAGTCCACGCCTCATTATTTTTGGGGTGAGCTGAACTGATTTTTTCTTCGGTACATGCTTTTTGTGTACACGTTTTCTCATACAATATTTAATGCTTTTGCTAACAAGGTGATAAGGCATGCATGCGATTTTACACAGAATTTTTTAATGTGTACTACTGTCAAAAATTGCTAAAGTTCTGTTGTACGGAAAACTTCACACAGCTAAAAAAGTAGTAATCTAGCTGCGTGTAACAGACCTGGGTGTAAAATAAAAATTGCATTATTTTATGCAATTTTATGTGATTTTACACTCTGAAGTATGTAGCCCATCAGTATGGGAAACCTACTTGACCAAAATGTCAAGCTCATATATGCGTTTATCCTTTACAGATTTACATCGGTCTGATGGCCGAGTGGGCTAAGGCGCCAGTCCTTACTGTTGGTGCTGGTTTTGAATCCCGTCAGTTGCAACTTTTTTTGTGTGTTGCAAAAATTGTACATGCAGTGTGTAATATTAAGTGTTTATTTTGACGAAGGTGATGTGCATGCTTTTGCATGCGATTTTACCATCGGATTTTTTGCTGTGAACAATTGAAAAAAACTTCACAAATGGAACTTCATTATTATGATTTAGAGTAGAAACACAAACAATTAGTCTTTGAAAAAAATATCGAAAGTTCAACAATACTTATAACATTCATGTTATTTTTTAAATTGGCAAAAGTGTTCTAAAGGAAAGTATCAAATTTTCTGTATTTTACGTAGTTTTGGTAAAATTTTGTAGTATTCAGGAAGAAACACACTCAGAATGATTCGGAAACTTATAATTTAGATCATTTGAAAGTAAAAAATTTTCTGTATTTTACGTAGTTTTGGTAAAATTTTGTAGTATTCAGTAAGAATCACTTTCAGAATAATTCCGAAACTTATTATTAAGATCATTTGAAATTTTTTGATGAAATAAATAAATGAGTTTACCATGAAGCAAATAAAGTTCTAAAGGAAAGCATAACATTTCCTGTATTTTACGTAGTTTTGGTAAAATTTTGTAGTATTCAGTAAGAATCACAATCAGAATAATTTGGAAACTTATTATTAAGATCATTTAAATTTTTTTGATGAAATAAATAAATGAGTTTACCATGAAGCAAATAAAGTTCTAAAGGGAAGTATAAAATTTTCTGTATTTTACGTAGTTTTGGTAAAATTTTGTAGTATTCAGTAAGAATCATTTTCAGAATAATTCGAAAACTTATTATTAAGACCATTTGAAAATTTTTGATGAAATAAATAAATGAGTTTTTCATGAAGCAAATAAAGTTCTAAAGGAAAGTATAAACTTTTCTGTATTTTAAGTAGTTTTGGTAAAATTTTGTAGTATTCAGGATGAAAACACACTCAAAATGATTCGGAAACTTATAATTTAGATCATTTGAAACATTTTCATAAAATAAATGAATGATTTTACCATGAAGCAAATAAAGTTCTAAAGGAAAGTTTAATATTTTCTGTATTTTACATAGTTTTGGTAAAATTTTGTAGTATTCAGGAAGAACCAAACTAAGAATGATTCGGAAACTTATAATTCAGATCATTTGAAACATTTTCATGAAATAAATCAATGATTTTACCATGAAGCAAAAAAAGTTCTAAAGGAAAGTATCAAATTTTATGTATTTTACGTAGTTTTGGTAAAATTTTGTAGTATTCAGGATGAAAACACACTCAGAATGATTCGGAAACTTATAATCAGGGTTGCGAATGAGCGAGCGCTCACGGAAAGCTTGCTCGCTCCAGCTGGAGCGTGAGTTTTTATCACGTAGCTCGTGCTCGCTCACGCTCACCGGAGCGTTTTGCGCTCACGTGAGCTGGTGAGCCAAAGTAGGTAGTTGTTTTTTCCTGTTGAAGCATCTGCCTGTTTGGAACGAAGTTTCCAGAACTATTTCAGCACAGGCAGCAAAAACAAACAAGAAAGTGGTCGAACAAACAAAGCAAAGCAATGAAATGGATTTGGTCAGCGAACCGAAATCTATGTTCTATTTAAAATCTAGACATTTTTCGAACAAGGAACAAAAAACTAAATTCATAATGTAAACATTCATTGACGTGAAGAGATGCATTGTTTGTTCACAAATCAAATCCATATTGTATTGTTGTTATGTACAAAAAAAAAAAATGACAATTTATGTATATATTATTGATTTTTAAATAATCTTTTAAACAGTTACAATCATCCATGTTCAAAAAATCATATATAACTTATAATTGAATATTTTCAGAGGCTTGGTTGCGGAAGTGTTGAATAAAATCCACTTGTTGGAAGAAGAGCCGCCCTTTTCGTGGTGAAAAATATTGACAATTTATTTGACTTGAGTCAAAAGTGTTATTTCAACCCTTAGGAATTTTGAGGCTTATATTTAAAAATAAAACCGTTTCAAAAATATTACCTTATTTTCTAAAATGTTTGCCAAATAGAGACTAACCTTATAGAAATGATCAGCCGTTTCTAATCACTGAATCATTGAAAGATTTAATAAACGGATTTTTTTTTAATGGTAGCTCATTCTGACCAGCAATCTGGAAATATAATCAAAACACTGTTTAGGTACATAAAACAGTTTAATGTTATATTTTAGTCAACCAAGCATTTAACATTGAATCGAACTTACCCCAGCACAAATATTCTTGAATTATTTCATGGTTTTTTTCGTTTTTTTCTAAGGTTTACAGGCCTTTTTACTTAGCCGTCTATACCCCTCCGCCCGCACCTCTCTAATACAATTAGGCCTTTAAATTCTAAAATATTTATACATTCAACTGCATGTATAAAAAATTATTTAACCCTTGCGAATCCAACCTTTTATTTAAAAACATGGTTGATGAAAATAAGCTATTTCAATTCATATATCATAAAAATTTGTTCACAAAGTCATATTTTCACAGTCCTACTGCACCTTAAGCAAAAAATCCATCAAGAATTGAAAAAAAAAACTTTCTCAAAAGCGTTAATTGATTAGCGACACGTCCAAAATGAGCGCTCCGTGAGCGAAATATGAGCGCGAGCGCGAGCGTGGAGCAAACGCGAGCTGAAAAAATCGGAGCAAACGTGAGCGCGGGCAAACGTGAGCTAGCTCGCGCAGCGCTCCTCCTCACGAATGAGCGAAAAGTGAGCGCTCACGAGCGCATGAGCGCGTGAGGAACGCAACACTGCTTATAATTTAGATCATTTGAAACATTTTCATAAAATAAATCAATGATTTTATCATGAAGCAAATAAAGCTCTAAAGGAAAGCATACATTTTCTGTATTTTACCTAGTTTTAGTAAATTTTTTTTGTATTTAGGGAGAAACACACCCAGAATGATTCTGAAACATATAATTTAAATCAATTGAAACATTTTCATGAAAAAAAATCAATGAAATCAACGATTTTGCCATAAAGTTCTAGTCATAAAATGAGGCATTTTTATTTTTTCTGTAGTTTTACGTAGTTTTGTGAATTTTTTGAGAAAATAATGGAAATTTGAGAAGCTCATCATAATCCTGAGATCATAACGGAAATTTTGATATATAATTTTATGGGTTTTGCTAACATTTTAGCAAAGTTATTGTATTTTTGCAGCGTAGCAAAAATGTTCCCGCTTGAGTCGCTTTTCGGAAATACACGCGGAAAAAAAGTTGCTCCGACTAATTTAGTCGTAGTAATTAGAGGATTGATCAAATCGAGATCTGCAAAGTTCTAGGCTCATTTGGAGATCCGTACAAATCTCTGGAAAAAGGAATCATCCAGATTGGTTGAGTTTTGGCTGAGAACCAGCGAGTTGAAGTTAGCGTTCCAACTTTTTTTCCGCCTTGGACGGAGGAGTGTTAATAAAAAAATAAGCTTGAAATTTAATTTACACTTATGCAAGCAGAAATGTTACAAGAAATTTTTTGATTTTGTAATTTTTTTTGCAATAAATTGTTATTTATTCAATGCATTATTTTGATTTTGCTTTTGTATTTTTTATGATTTTTGTTTGATATTCTAACATTCTTCATGTTCGAATTTAATTCTTATCATTCCTATATTTATGATTCCTGAATCAATCATTAAATTGAAAAATTGCGCAGGAAAATAAAATCATCCATTTGTGTTTGAAATAAATGCTTATAAAAAGCAAATTGTACATCCTGAAGAAAAAATAGTTGCAAATATTTTTAAAATATTGAAATCTTAAAATGAGTAAAGAAATCAGGGAGCAAAAAATATATGACACATTCTCCAGTATATATTTTATAAACTTAAAGAAGAAGTTCAATGAATTAAACATGAAAACTACTCAATCTGTATTTTTCTACTGTTGGGTCGCGGACCCTATTATCGGCGATTATTTATTACCCCCCGTCGCACGGGGGGGTGAATACGAAAGAGACGTCAGTGGTGGCAACTGACGTCTGCTTGACTTGTTATTGTTTTGAATGTTGTTTGTAATGTTTGTGAAAATATACGTGCTGTTGCGTTTTGACACCCGTTGAGACTGGTCGTCTCATCGGGACCAAGAAAGTCGTCGTGTTTTATTTTGTAGTACCGTTCTCCCAGTGGTGTCTTCGTCCGCCGTCGTAGTATTCGTTTCGTTTCTTGTTCCGGACGTCCCCGCTGTAATGCACAACGTAGGGGACTGGACGATCGGGCCGATCATTGGTGCCGTGACCAGGATACGGGGGCTGCGCCGGAACATTTGCTGTTTTGTTTGCTGTCGACGGTAGCGCAAGATGGTTCCTGCGCCATTGCAGCAGCTGTGATGTAAGGAGTGGAACTTGGTCGCGGAAGTTCGGTAGGACCTGACGGGGACTGGAGTGTTGATGGCGAAAGGTCACTGGCTGCTGGTTCCCGGTGTCGGACCTGAGGTAATCCGGCGTTCAAGACTTGTGCTAGCGAGTCAAGTCTGGGGCTACAGAGCCTTTCCCGCGTACGGTCAAATCGGACCCAGGGATGAATTGACCGGAGACAAGGCCGGCAGCTTCCGGACACACAGTGGCTGCCCATTCATCGCTGCTGGAGGTGGAAACCATCGAAGGATGCCTGTCGCGCAAGAGAAAGATGGCGGTAGCGAAGCAGAGGACATCATGGGGACCGGAGCAGCAACAGCAAGAAGTCGTGCGAAGAAGTAGAGGGTAAAATGTGCCATTTTAGGGGACCGGTATGTTGGGTCGCGGACCCTATTATCGGCGATTATTTATTACCCCCCGTCGCACGGGGGGGTGAATACGAAAGAGACGTCAGTGGTGGCAACTGACGTCTGCTTGACTTGTTATTGTTTTGAATGTTGTTTGTAATGTTTGTGAAAATATACGTGCTGTTGCGTTTTGACACCCGTTGAGACTGGTCGTCTCATCGGGACCAAGAAAGTCGTCGTGTTTTATTTTGTAGTACCGTTCTCCCAGTGGTGTCTTCGTCCGCCGTCGTAGTATTCGTTTCGTTTCTTGTTCCGGACGTCCCCGCTGTAATGCACAACGTAGGGGACTGGACGATCGGGCCGAACATCTACACATTTAAAATTTGTGTGTTTAAAATGATTAAAAATGTTTTGTTTTTTTTTACTATTTTTTAAATTAATTATATAAGCGTATTCAATAGCAATTTACAAAAACAATTACAATAAATAAAAAAAAACAAAATGATAATAACAGAAATAAACACTTTTTTAAATGTTATGATTTTCATTAGCAACACTAGTTTATTCATTTGATTTCTTGAAAACAAACTTAAAAGATTAATGTTATGAAATAAAAAAAGTTTGCTTTTTCAATTTTTTATAAAACATAGGTTCCGGCCCGTCACTACTTCAGAAAAATCAGATCTGGTCCACAGGGCCAAAAGGTTGGGCACCCCTGATTTAAAGAGTTCTTCTTTGTAATGTCTGTGTTGGCAAGAAGAAACGAGAAACTAAATTGGTACCGGAAACCGGGGATTTTTTGAAGCAAGACTAACATTTCGAAAGAGTCAAGAATTCAATATAATGCCTTTTTTTAAAATGTTAGGCACGACTCAAAAAAAATTGTTTTCTAAAAGATCGGAAATTTCACAATTGTTCCATTTTTTACACTACGGCATTAGAAAATGGAGGGTTGTTTGGGTTAGACTTGAAAAACTATATCTCAGCAACCAGAGGTCTAATCTTCAATGTTTCTTAGACAAATTAATAGCAAATTTCTGAACCTTAAAAAAATATTTTCAGAAATGGTTTCTTGGTCTCTTTTTTAAATTCGAAAAGCTGCAAATATTTCACTGCAATCAAACCTTGGTGGCTATATCTGGAAAATGAGGCACTTTATCAAACAATCAGTGAGGAATTTTTTGATTGCAAATTCAAGTTCAACTAAAAAAGGAGGACAAAAAAATATGTATGAAATGCTTATGTTAAATTTCTGGCTACTTATTTCCTTTTTTTATATTTTTTTATAAAAAATAGAGGGAATTGATTTCACGCATGCTTAACATTTTTATGAAGCTTTTTTCTGTGTACACCGGTTTAGATAAAATGCTTGTGTTTCTTTACTGCTTGAAATTTTAAAATAATTTTATAATGACACATTTGTGTTTTTTTTTTTATGTACGAATTGTTGAGTTTTTAGCAGTTTTTACGATTCTGTCGTGAAACTACTTACCTTTCCTATCATTCTAGAACGATAAAACAGCATACTTTTTTCGACCTAAAAATAACAGATTCGAAAAAAAAACAAACACTGAAATGGATGCTGAAAAGTTGAACTTTTCAGCACTTTTTTGGTAAAGTTATACATTTCAACAATTTTTTAATATAAACGATTCATTGACTCAATATCCTATCATTCTGTTCAAAAATTGTGTTTGGATTTGCAAAAAATGTTTTATGAAAAATCATTTCAATTTATACATTTCTTGATGTATATTTTAGCATTCTGTGATCAACTTTTTCCTCCCATCCGACCTGCATGCGAAATTTCATAATGTCAATAATTACCGATTCCCAAACTGGCTAAAAAGCGCTCTAAAATTAATATTTTCAACACTTTGCATAGAATCGTTACAAAAAGGACACCCGGAAAGGACCCTTCGTAGTACAATAACAACAACAGCCGTTCTGGCTTTTGTCCGTTACGGATAAACTTTCATCTTCACAGTGAAGGAGCCTCGCAAAAAAAAAAAAACGGCTGAATAAGATTTTTTTTTCTGCGGTACGGTTCCTGCATTTTTCCACCAACATTTTTGAGTAGGGTTCTGTTTTCTGTTGGTGGTGGACCGTGACAAAAAGAAGAAAGCGAAAAAAACTATGCAAATAGCGTGCCCTTTCTGAAGGGACACACTTTCGGTAATGATCTTCTCGACGCAAGGATGAACTCCAAGGACGGACAAAGTGGTGGTGCTGCTGCTGCTGGCCACCCAGATTAATCAACCGAAGAGGCTCCTTCGATGACTCTGTCTCCGAGTGGACTTTGGGCTGGAAAGCCTTTCTCGTTTCGGGCCAAGGATGATGCATTAGGACGGAATTAGACCGAAAGGGATGGAGTTTCAGCAGAGAGTGCTGAGCTTGGTGATATGCGTTCGAAGGAGTGGATTCGTGTTGTCCAGGAGTTGACAAACAGTTAGACTGATGAAATGGAGACGGATTTTGCGACAATGTTGGCTGGTAAGCTGCCAGAATTAAGTGCAAAGAAGCTTTCAGGAGGATTTTGAAAGTGCGTTTGCAATAATGAGGGATTGTTTAGTTCGAAGCAAACGAAAACGAAACTATTGGCACTACGCCCCCCGGGGCATGGCCTTCCTCTAACGTGGGATTTCTGCTCCAGCGCCTCTGACGAGACAGGAGAAACCGGGACCGACGTTTTACTTCACCATCCGATAGAAGCTCAGTGGATATGGCGGGAATCGAACCCGCGTCTCATAGCATCATCGGGATCGGCAGCCGAAGCCGCTACCCCTGCGCCACGAGACCCACTTTAGTTCGAAGCAATGAGAACTAAATTTGAAGCTAGATGAAGTCTTCGGTTATCGGTTAAATGGAAAACATTTTAACAAACTACAATTCATGTTTATTCGATAATATATCGGCATCTATATGTAGTTTTTGTAGAATGGTAGGTTTAAAAAAACATAATGTACATAGTTAAAAATCATAATAATATTATATCAGGGAATAAAAACATTTTTATGTTTCTAACAACACATTAGTAATTTTACTTCTAAATACTGTTCCAGTGTAGCTTCACATTTTTAGCAGAGTTCCCAAATGAACCGTTTAGGCTAGGTTCACCTATAAACTTGGTTCGGCTTAAACCTCTCTTTGTGGTTCAATCCTGGTTCAGTGAACCATGAACCATGGCTTAAGCCAGGCTAACCAGGCTAATGAAAATCATAGCAATAATGCTACTGTGTAACAAATATTATTGTGTAACAATGTTACAATGTAACATTCATTACACCGTAACATTGCTACACCACAACATTCGTTACACTGTTACATTCGTTACACCGTAACATTGTTACACCGCAACATTCATTACACCGTAACATTGTTACACCACAGTATGGTTACACCGTAACATCGTTACACCGCAAAATTAGTTACACCGTAACATTCGTTACACCGTAGTATGATTACACCGTAACATTGTTACACCACAACATTCGTTACACCGTAGTTTGGTTACACCGTAACATTGTTGCACTGCAACATTCGTTGCGAAAAACGAAACTATTGGCACTACGCCCCCCGGGGCATGGCCTTCCTCTAACGTGGGATTTCTGCTCCAGCGCCTCTGACGAGACAGGAGAAACCGGGACCGACGTTTTACTTCACCATACGATAGAAGCTCAGTGGATAAGGCGGGAATCGAACCCGCGTCTCATAGCATCATCGGAATCGGCAGCCGAAGCCGCTACCCCTGCGCCACGAGACCCACACACAATTCGTTGCATCGTATTTGAATCATATTTAAAACACTATCGATATCCAAAAAAGTGTCCACGTGGTTTATGGATGGTCCCCAAATGGTTGATTTACTATTATAAAAAAGACATTTTTTAAAATATTTTATCACCCCCATTTTGGTCGCCACCTAGGATTTACAAATTCCAAATTAATTTAGAGCAGTTTAGGGATTTTGTTTTCGTGATTCGATTATCTGAAGTGAAATTTTCCCAAATCCTTCGAATAATCGAGTTTGGACTGTTTGAAATTTATAGATTTTCATCATGTATGTAACCCCCTAAGCAAAATTTTGTTCCATTAAAAAGAATCACATTGCATATGAGCAATTCTCTAATCAAATTTGCAATCAAAAATACTTCAGTGAAATTTTGATAGAATTTACCGTTTTCAAGTGGAAGCCATTTATATATATTTTGAAAATAATCGCTCTTATTTATTTCTAAAATTATTGCCCATGTTTGTCCATTTTTGAAACAAATATTTTTTGAAAAGCTGAGAAAATTCTCTATATTTTGCTTTTTTGAACTTTGTTGATACAACCCTTTGTTGCTGAGATATTGCCATGCAAGTGATTAAAAACAGGAAAATTGATGTTTTCTAAGTCTCACCCATCAACCCACCATTTTCTAATGTCGATAACTAACTCATGGTTAGTAACTCATGGTCTGATTTTCAATATTAAAATATGATACATTAGTGAAATTTTGCGATCTTTTAAATAACAATATATTTTTTTTTATAATCAAGACTAACATTTCAAAAGGGCCAAACATTGAATATTACGCTTTTTTGATATGTTAGTCTTGATTTAAATTTTTTGAAAATTTTATTTTTTGAAAAGATCGGCAAATTTCACGAATGTTACATATTTTAACATTGAAAATCGGACCATTAGTTACTGAGATATCGACATTAGAAAAATATTTGTTCCGAAAATGGACAAACCTGGGCACTTATTTTAGAAATAAATAACAGCGATTATTTTCAAACTATCTAAAAATGGCTTTAACTTGAAAACGGTGCACTTTATCAAAATTTCACTTAACGGTTTACATACATGTATATCTGCAAAAAAATCAGAGGTTGGTATGAGCACACACTTCAACTTTTTTTTATTTTTTTTTTTCAGGGCATTAAAATATACATTTTCACCTATTAACAAAACAAATTTGGAGATATTTGGTTGCATGATTGCCGAGATATAGCAATTTCAAGTTAGCAGTTTCAAAAAAAGGGTGCCACGATATCTCAACACTGTCTTGACCAAATCGGCTCAACATTTTGGTGAAGACTCGTTAAACCGACTTTGTGTGCATGACGAAGGCCGATTTTCAAAAAGTTTATTTTAGAAAAAGATAAAAATATTTTTGTGTTTTTCATATAGAAAACCGTTAGTTTTTGATTTTTGTATTTTTTTTAAACAAATTTTAAAAATTGAGCTTTGTCATGCACACGGGATACATCTTGAGAGTCTCCACCTAAAATTTCAGCCAATTTGGACCATCTCATCTCGAGATATCGTGGCATCCGTAAACCAACTCGGGGTTTAGAGAAAAACGCCAACAAAGTTTGACAGCCCGCTTTGCGCATGGCAAAACTTTGAGCTTAAATCGTCTCTCACTTAATTTAAACATGAAATATCTTCATGAAACTTTCAGGAGTAATTAATAATCATCAATTGAGTGGATTCAACAAATATTCTGTAATATTAAATTTTGTGATTTTCTACATGTATGTAACATGTAACCCCTTAAGTACTTTTTGATTGCAAATTTGATTTTACATCGGAAAATGACAAAAAATTGCGACCAGTATTTCGATTTTTTGAAGAAATCAGTATGGACTTAAAAAAAAATAACTCGGTCAACGTTTTTTTGCAAAACCTGGACATTTATGAAATGTTGGCTTTTGATGTCCCCTAAAACATATAAAAAAATAGTGTTTTTTTGCAAATCAACTTTTTGTGACAAAATTTTTAATAAAAACGTTTCTTAATCCACCATTAGGTGGGTGGTGCCTTCCTCATATTTACAAAGTAATAATGAAAATAAGTTTATGAAAAAATATATACCTGATACAGACTTTTCCAGAAAACATGCAGACTCTCATTTGAAGCAATGTGGCATCCGGGCGTTTCGCATCTAGCGCGACTCTCGCACGTAAACAAAAAGACCCGGCCTTTTGAGGTTAGGCAAAAAATCACCCTTTTTTGTATCTACAAAAATCTTTTTCTTGGCATAAATTTTTAAATACTTAACTAAACAGAATAAAATTTAATAGGGTCTTAGGGGACCCCAAAACGAACAGAATAAGGCGGATCCGGCCAAAATCGGTTCAGCCAGTTCTGAGATAATCGTGTGGAAAAAAATCATGTCTACACACATCCCCACAGGCATTTGTTCAGAATTAGATTCTGAGTCGATAGGTATACGTGAAGGTATATCTACACGCAACCGAGGTCGGCCGAAAATTGCGAGGGATCCCTCCCGAATCGAAGGAAAAAAGCTCCCGTGCTCGGACAGGCGAGTTTTACCGCACGATGCTTGTGAGGGAAATCCACGAAGAAAAGCTTCACGCCAGCAACTGAACTTACACTCACACATGCATAACTTCCCTACATGTATTGGTGGCGTACCGTGTATCCGTTGTTTAGATGTATTGGTGAATCAGGGATGTGTGTGTGTTTGTGAGATGTGGTGGAAAATATATTTCTCGCCAAATAAAAATTTGATTCAAACTCACAATTTTCGTTAAAAAACATAATTTATTCACAATCTTACACGAAAAACAATTACATTTTAACACCTATCGATTTGGTTCCCATTCTCTGGCCGCGGCAATACAAGATGAGTTGGTTGAAGGTGAAACTTGAAGCAGCCATCTCCAACCGCAACCAAGCCGGCATGTGGCGGTGCTGGCCATCCTGGGCCATGCGTATCGACGTGGCCACCGAAACATAGCCCGTGGCCTTCCTGCCGCCGCGAAAAATCTGTGATGAGCATATTTTGCCGGAGCTGAAATGAGACAAAGAAAAAGAAAAAGGAGTTTTATGTCCACATAAATAATACAATTTAAAAAAACTTCACTGAAATTCATCTGCAAGCATACTTACTCGAATTAAAGAGGTTTGGTCCACGTTCGCAACTGCCTTCTGGTCGATTTAACTACGAAATTTTAACCCGGTTGTTCAAGCCACACAAAACCGCGACGCTCAAGACTGCATAAAAATCAAAGCCATGGCCGCGACGAGTGGTGGTTATCGGCAAACTGTCAAATTCTTTGTGCGTCGCAAGGTACATAAATCGTAACGGGTATGTCGGATAATATGTGAAATAAATAAATAAAACAAATTATGAAAAATATAACGATTTTGATCAGAATACATTTTTGGAGCACGTTTGAGTGCGTTCTTTTACTAGGTGACGCTGTGTGTGAGGGGAGGACAGGGGGTGGAATCATATTGTTTTTCGTACTTCAATGGAAATTTTGTTTAATTAATTCAATTCAAAAAGCCAAATTTAAAAAAAAAATCGAAATGTCTAAATGTCAAAAGGTCAAAATGTCAAATTGTCAAATTTTCAAATTGTCAAATTGTCAAATTGTCAAATTGTCAAATTGGGTCCTAAAATGAAGCTTAGATTGCTGATATTATTGTTCACAGCGATAAAGCTTATTTTTCTGAGTACAATGACCCTTTGTACGACCATAAAGAGCTTAAAATGGATTTTTAAATCAATTTTGAAAAATTAACCTCGCGGTCCTTCTTGACAGAAAAGCTCCTACTTGACAGATCGTTCCAAGGGGACCATAGTTGATCCATCGAAAAAATGTTGTCTTGTCAAAAAAAAAAAATTGCATTAAAATGAAAAAAAGTGATCAGAAATGGTTTTTAATCGTGTTTTTTACCGTTGTACATAAAAATTGGCATAGGGCTTTAGTACCCAATTGTCAAATTGTCAAATTGTCAAATTGTCAAATTGTCAAATTGTCAAATTGTCAAATTGTCAAATTGTCAAATTGTCAAATTGTCAAATTGTCAAATTGCCAAATTGTCAAATTGTCAAATTGTCAAATTGTCAAATTGTCAAATTGTCAAATTGTCAAATTGTCAAATTGTCAAATTGTCAAATTGTCAAATTGTCAAATTGTCAAATTGTCAAATTGTCAAATTGTCAAATTGTCAAATTGTCAAATTGTCAAATTGTCAAATTGTCAAATTGTCAAATTGTCAAATTGTCAAATTGTCAAATTGTCAAATTGTCAAATTGTCAAATTGTCAAATTGTCAAATTGTCAAATTGTCAAATTGTCAAATTGTCAAATTGTCAAATTGTCAAATTGTCAAATTGTCAAATTGTCAAATTGTCAAATTGTCAAATTGTCAAATTGTCAAATTGTCAAATTGTCAAATTGTCAAATTGTCAAATTGTCAAATTGTCAAATTGTCAAATTGTCAAATTGTCAAATTGTCAAATTGTCAAATTGTCAAATTGTAAAATTGTCAAATTGTCAAATTGTCAAATTGTCAAATTGTCAAATTGTCAAATTGCCAAATTGTCAAATTGTCAAATTGTCAAATTGTCAAATTGTTAAATTGTCAAATTGTCAAATTGTCAAAATGTCAAAATGTCAAAATGTCAAAATGTCAAAATGTCAAAATGTCAAAATGTCAAAATGTCAAAATGTCAAAATGTCAAAATGTCAAAATGTCAAAATGTCAAAATGTCAAAATGTCAAAATGTCAAAATGTCAAAATGTCAAAATGTCAAAATGTCAAAATGTCAAAATGTCAAAATGTCAAAATGTCAAAATGTCAAAATGTCAAAATGTCAAAATGTCAAAATGTCAAAATGTCAAAATGTCAAAATGTCAAATGTCAAAATGTCAAATGTCAAAATGTCAAAATGTCAAAATGTCAAAATGTCAAAATGTCAAAATGTCAAAATGTCAAAATGTCAAAATGTCAAATGTCAAAATGTCAAAATGTCAAAATGTCAAAATGTCAAAATGTCAAAATGTCAAAATGTCAAAATGTCAAAATGTCAAAATATCAAAATGTCAAAATGTCAAAATGTCAAAATGTCAAAATGTCAAAATGTCAAAATGTCAAAATATCAAAAAGGCAAAATGTTGTTTAAAAACATTTAAACACTTAAACAATTAAACAATTAAACAATTAAACAATTAAACAATTTAACAATTAAACAATTAAACAATTAAACAGTTAAACAATTAAACAATTAAACAATTGAACAATTAAACAATTAAACAATTAAACAATTAAACAATTAAACAATTAAACAATTAAACAATTAAACAATTAAACAATTCAACAATTAAACAATTAAACAATTAAACAATTAAACAATTAAACAATTAAACAATTAAACAATTAAATAATTAAACAATTAAACAATTAAGCAATCAAACAAATAAACAATTAAACAATTAAACAATTAAACAATTAAACAATTAAACAATTAAACAATAAAACAATTAAACAATTAAACAATTAAA